>NC_060122.1:13672884-14300041 GCF_021461395.2 Schistocerca americana
ATTTGAACCATTCCTGTGACACTAGTTATAGATTCCGATGCTACACTCCAGGTTTACTGTATCCCTCTGACCTTCGTATTGACGATGAAACACAGAAATTGCATCGGAATTAAATACAAAATGCACAATGCCGACTTAAGTACAAGAAGACTGACTCTTCCTACTGTCTATGCTTTGAACCATTCCTGTGACACTACTTATAGATTCCGATGCTTCACTTCTGGTATACTATATCCCTCTGACCTTCTTATTGACGATGAAACACAGATATTGCATCGGAATTGAATTCAAAAGGCACAATGCCGACTTAAGTACAAGAAGGCTGACTCTTTTTACTGACTATGTTTTGAACCATTCCTGTGACACTACTTATAGATTCGGATGCTTCACTTCAGGTTTACTGCATCCCTCAGACCTTCTTATTGACGATGAAACACAGAAATTGCATCTGAATTAAATACAAAAGGCACAATGCCGACTTAAGTACAAGCAGACTGGCTCTTCCTACTATCTATGCTTTGAACCATTCCTGTGACACTAGTTATAGATTCCGATGCTTCACTTGAGGTTTACTGTATCCCTTGGACCTTCTTATTGACGATGAAACACAGAAATTGCATCTTATTTAAATACAAAAGGCACAATGCCGACTTAAGTACATGAAGACCGACTCTTCCTACTGACTATGTTTTGAACCATTCCTCTGACACTAGTTATAGATTCCGATGCTTCACTCCCGGTTTACTGTATCCCTTGGGCCTTCTTATTGACGAAGAAACACAGAAATTGCATCTGTATTAAATACAAAAGGCACAATTCCGACTTAGTACAAGAAGACTGACTCTTCTTACTGACTATGATTTGAACCATTCCTGTGTCACTAGTTATAGATTCTGATGCTTCAATTCAGGTTTACTGTATCCCTTGGACCATCTTAATGACGATGAAACACAGAAATTTCATCGGAATGAAATAGAAAAGGCCCATTGCCGTCTTAAGTACAAGAAGACTGACTATTCTTACTGTCTATGTTTTGAACCATTCCTGTGACACTAGTTATAGATCCGATGCTTCACTTCAGGTTTACTGTCTCCCTTGGAAGTTCTTATTGACGATGAAACACAGAAATTGCATCGGAATTAAATACAAAAGGCACAATACCGACTTAAGTACAAGAAGACTTACTGTTCTTACTGTCTATGTTTTGAACCATTCCTGTGACACTAGTTATATTTTCGGATGCTTCACTTCAGGTTTACTGTATCCCTCTGACCTTCTTATTGACGATGAAACACAGAAATTGCATCGGAATTAAGTAGAAAAGGCACAATGCCGACTTAAGTACAAGAAGACTGACACTTCTTACTGTTTATGTTTTGAACCATTCCTGTGACACTAGTTATAGATTCCGATGCTTCACTTCAGGTTTACTGTCTCCCTTGGAAGATCTTATTGACGATGAAACACAGAAATTGCATCGGAATTAAATACCAAAGGCACAATACCGACTTAAGTACAAGAAGACTTACTGTTCTTACTGTCTATGTTTTGAACCATTCCTGTGACACTAGTTATAGATTCCGATGCTTCCCTTCAGGTTTTCTGTATCCCTTGGACCATCTTATTGACGATGAAACACAGAAATTGTATCGGAATTAGTTACAAAAGGCACAATGCCGACTGAAGTTCAAAAAGACAGACTCTTCTTACTGACTATGCTTTGAACCATTCCTGTGTTACTAGTTATAGATTCCGTGCTTCACTTCAGGCTTACTATATCCCTCTGACAGTCGTATTGACGATGAAACACAGAAATTGCATCGGAATTAAATACAATAGGCACAATGCCGACTTAAGTACAAGAAGACTGACTCTTCCCACTGTCTATGTTTTGAACCATTCCTGTGACACTAGTAATAGATTCCGAAGCTTCACTTGAGGTTTGCTGTATCGCTTGGACATTCTCATTGACGATGAAACACAGAAATTGCATCGGAATTACACACAAAAGGCACAATGCCGACTTAAGTACATGAAGACCGTCTCTTCCTACTGACTATGTTTTGAACCATTCCTGTGACACTAGTTATAGATTCCGATGCTTCACTTGACGTTAACTGTATCCCTAGGACCTTCTTATTGACGATGAAACACAGAAATTGCATCGGAATTAAATGCAAAAGGCACAATGCCAACTTAAGTACAAGGAGACTGACTCTTCTTACTGTCTATGTTTTGAACCATTCCTGTGACACTAGTTATAGATTCCGAAGCTTCACTTGAGGTTTACTGTATCCCTTGGACCTACTTATTGACGAAGAAACACAGAAATTGCATCAGAATTAAATACAAAAGTCTAAATGCCGACTTAAGTACACGAAGACTGACTCTTCTTACTGTCTATAATTTGAACCATTCCTGTGACACTAGTTATAGATTCCGATTCCACACTCCAGGTTTACTGTATCCCTTGGACCTTCTTATTAACGATGAAACACAGAAATTGCATCGGAATTAAATGCAAAAGGCACAATGCCGACTTAAGTACATAAAAACCGACTCTTCCTACGGACTATGTTTTGAACCATTACTGTGACACTAGTTATAGATTCCGATGCTTCACTTCAGGTTTACTGTATCCCTTGGACTTTCTTACTGACGAAGAACCACAGAAATTGCATCGGAATTAAATACAAAAGGCACAATGCCGACTTAAGTACAAGCAGACTGACTCTTCCTACTATCTATGCTTTGAACCATTCCTGTGACACTAGTTATAGATTCCGATGCTTCACTTGAGGTTTACTGTATCCCTTGGACCTTCTTATTGACGATGAAACACAGAAATTGCATCGGATTTAAATACAAAAGGCACAATGCCGACTTAAGTACATGAAGACCGACTCTTCCTACTGACTATGTTTTGAACCATTCCTGTGACACTAGTTATAGATTCCGATGCTTCACTCCCGGTTTACTGTATCCCTTGGGCCTTCTTATTGACGAAGAAACACAGAAATTGCATCGGTATTAAATACAAAAGGCACAATTCCGACTTAGTACAAAAAGACTTACTCTTCTTACTGACTATGTTTTGAACCATTCCCGTGTCACTAGTTATAGATTCTGATGCTTCACTTCATGTTTACTGTATCCCTTGGACCATCTTAATGACGATGAAACACAGAAATTGCATCGGAATGAAGTAGAAAAGGCCCAATGCCGACTTAAGTACAAGAAGACTGACTCTTCTTACTGTCTATGTTTTGAACCATTCCTGTGACACTAGTTATAGATTCCGATGCTTCACTTCAGGTTTACTGTCTCCCTTGGAAGTTCTTATTGACGATGAAACTCAGAAATTGCATCGGAATTAAATACAAAAGGCACATACCGACTTAAGTACAAGAAGACTTACTCTTCTTACTGTATATGTTTTGAACCATTCCTGTGACACTAGTTATAGATTCCGATGCTTCCCTTCAGGTTTTCTGTATCTCTTGGACCTTCTTATTGACGATGAAACACAGAAATTGTATCGGAATTAGTTACAAAAGGCACAATGCCGACTTAAGTTCAAAAAGACTGACTCTTCTTACTGACTATGCTTTGAACCATTCCTGTGACACTAGTTATAGATTCCGATGCTTCACTTCAGGTTTTCTATATCCCTCTGACTGTCGTACTGACGATGAAACACAGAAATTGCATCGGAATTGAATACAAAAGGCACAATGCCGACTTAAGTACAAGAAGACTGACTCTTTTCACTGACTAAGTTTTGAACCATTCCTGTGACACTAGTTATATTTTCGGATGCTTTACTTCAGGTTTACTGTATCCCTCTGACCTTCTTATTGACAATGAAACACAGAAATTGCATCGGAATTACGTAGAAAAGGCACAATGCCGACTGAAGTACAAGACGACTTACTTTTCAGACTGTCTATGTTTTGAACCATTCCTGTGACACTACTTAAAGATTCCGATGCTTCACTCCAGGTTTACTGTATCCCTTGGGCCTTGTTATTGACGATGAAACACAGAAATTGCATCGGAATGAAATAGAAAAGGCACGATGCCTACTTAAGTACATGAAGACTGAGTCTTCTTACTGACTATGTTTTGAACCATTCCTGTGACACTAGTTATAGATTCCGATTCTTCACTTCAGGTTTACTGTATCCCTTGGACTTTCTTATTGACGATGAAACACAGAAATTGCATCAGAATTAAATACAAAAGTCAAAATGCCGACCTAAGTACACGAAGACTGACTCTTCTTACTGTCTATGATTTGAACCATTCCTGTGACACTAGTTATAGATTCCGATTCTACACTCCAGGTTTACTGTATCCCTTGGACCATCTTATTGACGATGAAACACACAAATTGCATCGGAATTAAATACAAAAGGCACAATACCGACTTAAGTACATGAAAACCGACTCTTCCTACGGACTATGTTTTGAACCATTCCTGTGACACTAGTTATAGATTCCGATGCTTCACTTCAGGTTTACTGTATCCCTAGGACCTTCTTACTGACGAAGAACCACAGAAATTGCGTCGGAATTAAATAGAAAAGGCACAATGCCGACATAAGTACAAGCAGACTGACTCTTCCTACTATCTATGCTTTGAACCATTCCTGTGACACTAGTTATAGATTCCGATGCTTCACTTGAGGTTTACTGTATCCCTTGGACCTTCTTATTGACGATGAAACACAGAAATTGCATCGGATTTAAATACAAAAGGCACAATGCCGACTTAAGTACATGAAGACCGACTCTTCCTACTGACTATGTTTTGAACCATTCCTGTGACACTAGTTATAGATTCCGATGCTTCACTCCCGGTTTACTGTATCCCTTGGGCCTTCTTATTGACGAAGAAACACAGAAATTGCATCGGTATTAAATACAAAAGGCACAATTCCGACTTAGTACAAGAAGACTTTCTCTTCTTACTGACTATGTTTTGAACCATTCCTGTGTCACTAGTTATAGATTCTGATGCTTCACTTCAGGTTTACTGTATCCCTTGGACCATCTTAATGACGATGAAACACAGAAATTGCATCGGTATGAAATAGAAAAGGCCCAATGCCGACTTAAGTACAAGAAGACTGACTCTTCTTACTGTCTATGTTTTGAACCATTCCTGTGACACTAGTTATAGATTCCGATGCTTCACTTCAGGTTTACTGTCTCCCTTGGAAGTTCTTATTGACGATGAAACACAGAAATTACTTCGGAATTAAATACAAAATGCACAATACCGACTTAAGTACAAGAAGACTTACTCTTCTTACTGTCTATGTTTTGAACCATTCCTGTGTCACTAGTTATAGATTCCGATGCTTCCCTTTAGGTTTTCTGTATCCCTTGGACCTTCTTATTGACAAAGAACCACAGAAATTGCATCGGAATTAAATACAAAAGGCACAATGCCGACTTAAGTACAAGCAGACTGACTCTTCCTACTATCTATGCTTTGAACCATTCCTGTGACACTAGTTATAGATTCCGATACTTCACTTGAGGTTTACTGTATCCCTTGGACCTTCTTAATGACGATGAAACACAGAAATTGCATCGGATTAAAATACAAAAGGCACAATGCCGACTTAAGTACATGAAGACCGACTCTTCCTACTGACTATGTTTTGAACCATTTCTGTGATACTAGTTATAGATTCCGATGCTTCACTCCCGGTTTACTGTATCCCTTGGGCCTTCTTATTGACGATGTAACACAGAAATTGCATCGGTATTAAATACAAAAGGCACAATTCCGACTTAGTACAAGAAGACTGACTCTTCTTACTGACTATGTTTTCAACCATTCCTGTGTCACTAGTTATAGATTCTGATGCTTCACTTCAGGTTTACTGTATCCCTTGGACCTTCTTAATGACGATGAAACACAGAAATTGCATCGGAATTAAATACAAAAGGCACAATACCGACTTAAGTACAAGAAGACTTACTCTTCTTACTGTCTATGTTTTGAACCATTCCTGTGACACTAGTTATAGAGTCCGATGCTTCCCTTCAGGTGTTCTGTATCCCTTGGACCTTCTTATTGACGATGAAACAAAGAACTTGTATCGGAATTAGTTACAAAAGGCACAATGCCGACTTAAGTTCAAAAAGACTGACTCTTCTTACTGACTATGCTTTGAACCATTCCTGTGACACTAGTTATAGATTCCGATGCTTTACTTCAGGTTTACTATATCCCTCTGACCGTCGTATTGACGATGAAACATAGAAATTGCATCGAAATTGAAAACAAAAGGCACAATGCCGACATAAGTACAAGAAGACTGACTCTTTTTACTGACTATGTTTTGAACCATTCCTGTGACACTAGTTATATTTTCGGATGCTTCACTTCTGGTTTACTGTATCCCTCTGACCTTCTTATTGACGATGAAACACAGAAATTGCATCGGAATTAAGTAGAAAATGCACAATGCCGACTTAAGTACAAGACGACTGACTTTTCTTACTGTCTATGTTTTGAACCATTCCTGTGACACTACTTATAGATTCCGATGCTTCACTTTAGGTTTACTTTATCCCGTAGACCTTCTTATTGACGATGGATCACAGAAATTGCATTGGAATTAAATACAAAAGGCACAATGCCGACTTAAGTACAAGAAGACTGACTCTTCCTACTGACTATGTTCTGAACCATTCCTGTGACACTACTTATAGATTCCGATGCTTCACTTTAGGTTTACTGTATCGCTTGGACCTTCTCATTGACGATGAAACACAGAAATTGCATCGGAAATAAATACAAAAGGCACAATGCCGACTTAAGTACATGAAGACCGACTCTTCCTACTGACTATGTTTTCAACCATTCCTGTGACACTAGTTATAGATTCCGATGCTTCACTTGACGTTTACTGTATCCCTTGGACCTTCATATTGACGATGAAACACAGAAATTGCATCGGAATTAAATGCAAAAGGCACAATGATAACTTAAGTACAAGAAGACTGACTCTCCTTACTGTCTATGTTTTGAACCATTCCTGTGACACTAGTTATAGATTCCGATGCTTCACTCCAGGTTTACTGTGTCCCTTGGACCTTCTTATTGGCGATGGAACACAGAAATTGCATCGGAATTAAATACAAAGGGCACAATGCCGACATAAGTACAAGAAGACTGACTCTTCTTACTGTCTATGTTTTGAACCTTTTCATTGACACTAGTTACAGATTCCGATGCTCCATTTCAGATTTACTGTATCCCTTGGACCTTCTTATTTTCGATGAAACACAGAAATTGCATCGGAATTAAATACAAAAGGCGTAATGCCGACTTAAGTACAAGAAGACTGACTCTTCCTACTGTCTATGTTTTGAACCATTCCTGTGACACTCGTTGTAGATTCCGATGCATCACATCAGGTTTACTGTATCCCTCTGACCTACTTATTGACGATTAAACATAGAAATTGTATCGGAATTAAATACAAAAGGCACAATGCCGACATAAGTACAAGAGGACTGCCTCTTCTTACTGTCTATGTTTTGAACCTTTTCATTGACACTAGTTATAGATTCCGATGCTTCAAACCAGGTTTATTGTATCCCTTGGACCTTCTTATTGACGAAGGAATACTGATATTGCATCGGAATTAAATGCAAGAGGCAAAATGCCGACTTAAGTACACGAAGACTGACTCTTCTTACTGTCTATGATTTGAACCATTCCTGTGACACTAGTTATAGATTCCGAAGCTTCACTTCAGGTTTACCTTATCCCTTGGACCTTCTTATTGACGATGAAACACAGAAATTGCATCGGAAATTAATACAAAAGGCACAATGCCGACTTAAGTAAATGAAAACCGACTCTTCCTACGGACTATGATTTGAACCATTCCTGTGACACTAGTTATAGATTCCGATGCTTCACTTTAGGTTTACTGTATCCCTTGGACCTTCTTATTGACGAAGAAACACAGAAATTGCATCGGAATTAAATACAAAAGGCACAATGCCGACTTAAGTACAAGCAGACTGACTCTTCCTACTATCTATGCTTTGAACCATTCCTGTGACACTAGTTATAGATTCCGATGCTTCACTTGAGGTTTACTGTATCCCTTGGACCTTCTTATTGACGATGAAACACAGAATTTGCATCGGATTTAAATACAAAAGGCACAATGCCGACTTAAGTACATGAAGACCGACTCTTACTACTGACTATGTTGTGAACCATTCCTGTGACACTAGTTATAGATTCCGATGCTTCACTCCCGGTTTACTGTATCCCTTGGGCCTTCTTATTGACAAAGAAACACAGAAATTGCATCGGTATAAAATACAAAAGGCACAATTCCGACTTAGTACAAGAAGACTGACTCTTCTTACTGACTATGTTTTGAACCATTCCTGTGTCACAAGTTATAGATTCTGATGCTTCACTTCAGGTCTACTGTATCCCTTGGACCATCTTAATGACGATGAAACACAGAAATTGCATCGGAATGAAATAGAAAATGCCCAATGCCGACTTAAGTACAAGAAGACTGACTCTTCTTACTGTCTATGTTTTGAAATATTCCTGTGACACTAGTTACAGATTCCGATGCTTCACTTCAGGTTTACTGTCTCCCTTGGAAGTTCTTATTGACGATGAAACACAGAAATTGCATCGGAATTAAATACAAAAGGCACAATACCGACTTAAGTACAAGAAGACTTACTCTTCTTACTGTCTATGTTTTGAACCATTCCTGTGACACTAGTTATTGATTCCGATGCTTCCCTTCAGGTTTTCTGTATCCCTTGGACCTTCTTATTGACGATGAAACACTGAAATTGTATCGGAATTAGTTACAAAAGGCACAATGCGCGACTTAAGTTCAAAAAGACTGACTCTTCTTACTGACTATGCTTTGAACCATTCCTGTGACACTAGTTATAGATTCCGATGCTTCACTTCAGGTTTACTATATCCCTCTGACCGTCGTATTGACGATGAAACACAGAAATTGCATCGGAATTAAATAGAAAAGTCACAATGCCGACTTAAGTACAAGACGAATGACTTTTCTTACTGTCTATGTTTTGAACCATTCCTGTGACACTACTTATAGATTCCGATGCTTCACTTGAGGTTTACTGTATCCCGTAGACCTTCTTATTGACGATGAAACACAGAAATTGCATCGGAAATTAATACAAAAGGCACAATGCCGACTTAAGTAAATGAAAACCGACTCTTCCTACGGACTATGATTTGAACCATTCCTGTGACACTAGTTACAGATTCCGATGCTTCACTTCAGGTTTACTGTATCCCTTGGACCTTCTTATTGACGAAGAAACACAGAAATTGCATCGGAATTAAATACAAAAGGCACAATGCCGAGTTAAGTACAAGCAGACTGACTCTTCCTACTATCTATGCTTTGAACCATTCCTGTGACACTAGTTATAGATTCCGATGCTTCACTTGAGGTTTACTGTATCCCTTGGACCTTCTTATTGACGAAGAAATACTGATATTGCATCGGAATTAAATGCAAGAGGCAAAATGCCGACTTAAGTACACGAAGACTGATTCTTATTACTGTCTATGTTTTGAACCATTCCTGTGACACTCGTTACAGGTTCCGATGCATCACATCAGGTTTACTGTATCCCTTGGACCTTCTTACTGACGATGAAACACAGAAATTGCATCGGAATTGGATACAAAAGGCACAATTCCGACATAAGTACAAGAGGACTGACTCTTCTTACAGTCTATGTTTTGAACCTTTTCATTGTCACTAATTATAGATTCCGATGCTTCAAACCATGTTTACTGTGTCCCTTGGACCTTCTTATTGACGAAGAAATTCAGAAATTGCATCGGATTTAAATGCAAAAGGCAATATGCCGACTTAAGTACACGAAGACTGACTCTTCTTACTGTCTATGATTTGAACCATTCCTGTGACACTAGCTATAGATTCCGATGCTTCACTTCAGGTTTACCTTATCCCTTGGACCTTCTTATTGACGATGAAACACAGAAATTGCATCGGAATTAAATACAAAAGTCACAATGCCGACTTAAGTACATGAAAACCGACACTTCCTACGGACTATGATTTGAACCATTCCTGTGACACTAGTTATAGATTCCGATGCTTCACTTCAGGTTTACTGTATCCCTTGGACCTTCTTATTGACGAAGAAACACAGAAATTGCATCGGAATTAAATACAAAGGGCACAATGGCGACATAAGTACAAGAAGACTGACTCTTCTTACTGTCTATGTTTTGAACCTTTTCATTGACACTAGTTACAGATTCCGATGCTCCATTTCAGATTTACTGTATCCCTTGGACCTTCTTATTGTCGATGAAACACAGAAATTGCATCGGAATTAAATACAAAAGGCACAATGCCGACTTAAGTACAAGAAGACTGACTCTTCCTACTGTCTATGTTTTGAACCATTCCTGTGACACTTGTTGTAGATTCCGATGCATCACATCAGGTTTACTGTATCCCTAAGACCTTCTTACTGACGATGTAACACAGAAATTGCATCGGAATTAAATACAAAAGGCACAATGCCGACATAAGTACAAGAGGACTGACTCTTCTTACTGTCTATGTTTTGAACCATTCCTGTGACACTAGTTATAGATTCCGATGCTTCACTTGAGGTTTACTGTATCCCTCTGACCTACTTATTGACGATGAAACATAGAAATTGTATCGGAATTAAATACAAAAGGCACAATGCCGACATAAGTACAAGAGGACTGCCTCTTCTTACTGTCTATGTTTTGAACCTTTTCATTGACACTAGTTATAGATTCCGATGCTTCAAACCAGGTTTATTGTATCCCTTGGACCGTCTTATTGACGAAGAAATTCTGATATTGCATCGGAATTAAATGCAAGAGGCAAAATGCCGACTTAAGTACACGAAGAATGACTTCTTACTGTCTATGATTTGAACCATTCCTGTGACACTAGTTATAGATTCCGATGCTTCACTTGAGGTTTACCTTATACCTTGGACCTTCTTATTGACGATGAAACTCAGAAATTGCATCGGAATTAAATACATAAGGCAGAATGCCGACTTAAGTACATGAAAACCGACTCTTCCTACGGACTGTGATTTGAACCATTCCTGTGACACTAGTTATAGATTCCGATGCTTCACTTCAGGTTTACTGTATCCCTTGGACCTTCTTATTGACGAAGAAACACAGAAATTGCATCGGAATTAAATACAAAAGGCACAATGCCGACTTAAGTACAAGCAGACTGACTCTTCCTACTATCTATGCTTTGAACCATTCCTGTGACACTAGTTATAGATTTCGATGCTTCACTTCAGGTTTACTATATCCCTCTGACCGTCGTATTGACGATGAAACACAGAAATTGCATCGGAATTGAATTCAAAAGGCACAATGCCGACATAAGTACAAGAAGACTGACTCTTCTTACTGTCTATGTTTTGAACCTTTTCATTGACACTAGTTACAGATTCCGATGCTCCATTTCAGATTTACTGTAGGCCTTGGACCTTCTTATTGTCGATGAAACACAGAAATTGCATCGGAATTAAATACAAAAGGCACAATGCCGACTTAAGTACAAGAAGACTGACTCTTCCTACTGTCTATGTTCTGAACCATTCCTGTAACACTCGTTGTAGATTCCGATGCATCACATCAGGTTTACTGTATCCCTAAGACCTTCTTACTGACGATGTAACACAGAAATTGCATCGGAATTAAATACAAAAGGCACAATGCCGACATAAGTACAAGAGGACTGACTCTTCTTTCTGTCTATGTTTTGAACCAATCCTGTGACACTAGTTATAGACTCCGATGCTTCACTTGAGGTTTACTGTATCCCTTGGACCTTCTAATTGACGATGAAACCCAGAAATTGCATCGGAATTAAATACAAAACGCACAATGCCGACTTAAGAACATGTAGACTGAATCTTCCTACTGTCTATGTTTTGAACCATTCCTGTGACACTAGTTACAGATTCCGATGCTCCATTTCAGATTTACTGTATTCCTTGGACTTTCTTATTGACGATGAAACACAGAAATTGCATCGGAATTAAATACAAGAGCCACAATGCCAACTTAAGTACAAGAAGACTGACTCTTCTTACTGTCTATTTTTTGAACCACTCCTGTGACACTAGTTATAGATTCCGATACTTCACTTTAGGTTTACCGTATCCCTTTGACCTTCTTATTGACGATGAAGCACAGAATTTGCATGGAATTAAATACAAAGGGCACAATACCGACTTAAGGACAAGAAGACTGACTCTTCTTACTGACTATGGTTTGAACCATTCCTGTGACACTAGCTATAGATTCCGATATCTTCACTTCAGGTTTACTGTATCCCTCTGACCTACTTATTGACGACGAAACATAGAAATTGTATCGGAATTAAATACAAAAGGCACAATGCCGACATAAGTACAAGAGGACTGCCTCTTCTTACTGTCTATGTTTTGAACCATCTTCATTGACACTAGTTATAGATTCCGATGCTTCAAACCAGGTTTATTGTATCCCTTGGATCTTCTTATTGACGAAGAAATACTGATATTGCATCGGAATTAAATGCAAGAGGCAAAATGCCGACTTAAGTACACGAAGACTGACTCTTCTTACTGTCTATGATTTGAACCATTCCTGTGACACTAGTTATAGATTCCGATGCTTCACTTGAGGTTTACCTTATCCCTTGGACCTTCTTATTGACGATGAAACACAGAAATTGCATCGGAATTTAATACAAAAGGCACAATGCCGACTTAAGTACATGAAAACCGACTCTTCCTACGGACTATGATTTGAACCATTCCTGTGACACTAGTTATAGATTCCGATGCTTCACTTCAGGTTTACTGTATCCCTTGGACTTTCTTATTGACGAAGAAAGACAGAAATTGCATCGGAATTAAATACAAAAGGCACAATGCCGACTTAAGTACAAGCAGACTGACTCTTCCTACTATCTATGCTTTGAACCATTCCTGTGACACTAGTTATAGATTCCGATGCTTCACTTGAGGTTTACTGTATCCCTTGGACCTTCTTATTGACGATGAAACACAGAAATTGCATCGGATTTAAATACAAAAGGCACAATGCCGACTTAAGTACATGAAGACCGACTCTTCCTACTGACTATGTTTTGAAGCATTCCTGTGACACTAGTTACAGATTCCGATGCTTCACTCCCGGTTTACTGTATCCCTTGGGCCTTCTTATTGACGAAGAAACACAGAAATTGTATCGGAATTAAATACAAAAGGCACAATTCCGACTTAGTACAAGAAGACTGACTCTTCTTACTGACTATGTTTTGAACCATTCCTTTGTCACTAGTTATAGATTCTGATGCTTCACTTCAGGTTTACCGTATCCCTTGGACCATCTTAATGACGATGAAACATAGAAATTGCATCGGAATGAAATAGAAAAGGCCCAATGCCGACTTAAGTACAAGAAGACTGACTCTTTATACTGTCTATGTTTTGAACCATTCCTGCGACACTAGTTATAGATTCCGATGCTTCACATCAGGTTTACTGTCTCCCTTGGAAGTTCTTATTGACGATGAAACACAGAAATTGCATCGGAATTAAATACAAAAGGCACAATACCGACTTAAGTACAAGAAGACTTACTCTTCTTACTGTCTATGTTTTGAACCATTCCTGTGACACTAGTTATAGATTCCGATGGTTCCCTTCAGGTTTTCTGTATCCCTTGGACCTTCTTGTTGACGATGAAACACAGAAATTGTATCGGAATTAGTTACAAATGGCACAATGCGCGACTTAAGTTCAAAAAGACTGACTCTTCTTACTGACAATGCTTTGAACCATTCCTGTGACACTAGTTATAGATTCCGATGCTTCACTTCAGGTTTACTGTATCCCGTAGACCTTCTTATTGACGATGAAGCACAGAATTTGCATGGAGTTAAATACAGAGGGCACAATGCCGACTTAAGGACAAGAAGACTGACTCTTCTTACTGACTATGGTTTGAACCATTCCTGTGACACTAGCTATAGATTGCGATGCTTCACTTCAGGTTTACTGTATCCCTCTGACCTACTTATTGACGATGAAACATAGAAATTGTATCGGAATTAAATACAAAAGGCACAATGCCGACATAAGTACAAGAGGACTGCCTCTTCTTACTGTCTATGTTTTGAACCTTTTCATTGACACTAGTTATGGATTCCGATGCTTCAATCCAGGTTTACTGTATGCCTTGAACCTTCTTATTGACGAAGAAATACTGATATTGCATCGGAATTAAATGCAAGAGGCATAATGCCGACTTAAGTACACGAAGACTGACTCTTCTTACTGTCTATGTTTTGAACCATTCCTGTGACACTCGTTACAGATTCCGATGCATCACATCAGGTTTACTGTATCCCTTCGACCTTCTTACTGAAGATGAAACACAGAAATTGCATCGGAATTGGATACAAAAGGCACAATTCCGACATAAGTACAAGAGGACCGACTCTTCTTACAGTCTATGTTTTAACCCTTTTCATTGTCATTAATTTTAGTTTCCGATGCTTCAAACCATGTTTACTGTATCCCTTGGACCTTCTTATTGACGAAGAAATACAGAAATTGCATCGGAATTAAATGCAAAAGGCAAATTGCCGACTTAAGTACACGAAGACTGACTCTTCTTACTGTCTATGATTTGAACCATTCCTGTGACACTAGTTATAGATTCCGATGCTTCACTTCAGGTTTACCTTATCCCTTGGACCTTCTTATTGACGATGAATCACAGAAATTGCATCGGAATTGAATACAAAAGGCACAATGCCGACATAAGTACAAGAAGACTGACTCTTCTTACTGTCTATGTTTTGAACCTTTTCATTGACACTAGTTACAGATTCCGATGCTCCATTTCAGATTTACTGTAGGCCTTGGACCTTCTTATTGTCGATGAAACACAGAAATTGCATCGGAATTAAATACAAAAGGCACAATGCCGACTTAAGTACAAGAAGACTGACTCTTCCTACTGTCTATGTTTTGAACCATTCCTGTAACACTCGTTGTAGATTCCGATGCATCACATCAGGTTTACTGTATCCCTAAGACCTTCTTACTGACGATGTAACACAGAAATTGCATCGGAATTAAATACAAAAGGCACAATGCCGACATAAGTACAAGAGGACTGACTCTTCTTTCTGTCTATGTTTTGAACCAATCCTGTGACACTAGTTATAGACTCCGATGCTTCACTTGAGGTTTACTGTATCCCTTGGACCTTCTAATTGACGATGAAACCCAGAAATTGCATCGGAATTAAATACAAAACGCACAATGCCGACTTAAGAACATGTAGACTGAATCTTCCTACTGTCTATGTTTTGAACCATTCCTGTGACACTAGTTACAGATTCCGATGCTCCATTTCAGATTTACTGTATTCCTTGGACTTTCTTATTGACGATGAAACACAGAAATTGCATCGGAATTAAATACAAGAGCCACAATGCCAACTTAAGTACAAGAAGACTGACTCTTCTTACTGTCTATTTTTTGAACCACTCCTGTGACACTAGTTATAGATTCCGATACTTCACTTTAGGTTTACCGTATCCCTTGGACCTTCTTATTGACGATGAAGCACAGAATTTGCATGGAATTAAATACAAAGGGCACAATACCGACTTAAGGACAAGAAGACTGACTCTTCTTACTGACTATGGTTTGAACCATTCCTGTGACACTAGCTATAGATTCCGATATCTTCACTTCAGGTTTACTGTATCCCTCTGACCTACTTATTGACGACGAAACATAGAAATTGTATCGGAATTAAATACAAAAGGCACAATGCCGACATAAGTACAAGAGGACTGCCTCTTCTTACTGTCTATGTTTTGAACCATCTTCATTGACACTAGTTATAGATTCCGATGCTTCAAACCAGGTTTATTGTATCCCTTGGATCTTCTTATTGACGAAGAAATACTGATATTGCATCGGAATTAAATGCAAGAGGCAAAATGCCGACTTAAGTACACGAAGACAGACTCTTCTTACTGTCTATGATTTGAACCATTCCTGTGACACTAGTTATAGATTCCGATGCTTCACTTGAGGTTTACCTTATCCCTTGGACCTTCTTATTGACGATGAAACACAGAAATTGCATCGGAATTTAATACAAAAGGCACAATGCCGACTTAAGTACATGAAAACCGACTCTTCCTACGGACTATGATTTGAACCATTCCTGTGACACTAGTTATAGATTCCGATGCTTCACTTCAGGTTTACTGTATCCCTTGGACTTTCTTATTGACGAAGAAAGACAGAAATTGCATCGGAATTAAATACAAAAGGCACAATGCCGACTTAAGTACAAGCAGACTGACTCTTCCTACTATCTATGCTTTGAACCATTCCTGTGACACTAGTTATAGATTCCGATGCTTCACTTGAGGTTTACTGTATCCCTTGGACCTTCTTATTGACGATGAAACACAGAAATTGCATCGGATTTAAATACAAAAGGCACAATGCCGACTTAAGTACATGAAGACCGACTCTTCCTACTGACTATGTTTTGAAGCATTCCTGTGACACTAGTTATAGATTCCGATGCTTCACTCCCGGTTTACTGTATCCCTTGGGCCTTCTTATTGACGAAGAAACACAGAAATTGTATCGGAATTAAATACAAAAGGCACAATTCCGACTTAGTACAAGAAGACTGACTCTTCTTACTGACTATGTTTTGAACCATTCCTTTGTCACTAGTTATAGATTCTGATGCTTCACTTCAGGTTTACCGTATCCCTTGGACCATCTTAATGACGATGAAACATAGAAATTGCATCGGAATGAAATAGAAAAGGCCCAATGCCGACTTAAGTACAAGAAGACTGACTCTTTATACTGTCTATGTTTTGAACCATTCCTGTGACACTAGTTATAGATTCCGATGCTTCACATCAGGTTTACTGTCTCCCTTGGAAGTTCTTATTGACGATGAAACACAGAAATTGCATCGGAATTAAATACAAAAGGCACAATACCGACTTAAGTACAAGAAGACTTACTCTTCTTACTGTCTATGTTTTGAACCATTCCTGTGACACTAGTTATAGATTCCGATGGTTCCCTTCAGGTTTTCTGTATCCCTTGGACCTTCTTGTTGACGATGAAACACAGAAATTGTATCGGAATTAGTTACAAATGGCACAATGCGCGACTTAAGTTCAAAAAGACTGACTCTTCTTACTGACAATGCTTTGAACCATTCCTGTGACACTAGTTATAGATTCCGATGCTTCACTTCAGGTTTACTGTATCCCGTAGACCTTCTTATTGACGATGAAGCACAGAATTTGCATGGAGTTAAATACAGAGGGCACAATGCCGACTTAAGTACATGAAGACCGTCTCTTCCTACTGACTATGTTTTGAACCATTCCTGTGACACTAGTTATAGATTACGATGCTTCACTTGACGTTTACTGTATCCCTTGGCCCTTCTTATTGACGATGAAACACAGAAATTGCATCGGAATTAAGTAGAAAAGGCACAATGCCGACTTAAGTACCAGACGACTGACTTTTCTTACTGTCTATGTTTTGAACCATTCCTGTGACACTACTTATAGATTCCGATGCTTCACTTCAGGTTTACTGTATCCCGTAGACCTTCTTATTGACGATGAATAACAGAAATTGCATCGGAATTAAATACAAAAGGCACAATGCCGACTTAAGTACAAGAAGACTGACTCTTCCTACTGTCTATGTTTTGAACCATTCCTGTGACACTAGTTATAGATTCCGAAGCTTCACTTGAGGTTTACTGTATCGCTTGGACCTTCTCATTGACGATGACACACAGAAATTGCATCGGAATTAAATACAAAAGGCACAATGCCGACTTAAGTACATGAAAACCGAAGCTTCCTACGGACTATGTTTTGAACCATTCCTGTGACACTAGTTGTAGATTCCGATGCTTCACTTTAGGTTTACTGTATCCCTTGGACCTTCTTACTGACGAAGAACCACAGAAATTGCATCGGAATTAAATACAAAAGGCACAATGCCGACTTAAGTACAAGCAGACTGACTCTTCCTACTATCTATGCTTTGAACCATTCCTGTGACACTAGTTACATTTTCGGATGCTTCACGTCAGGTTTACTGTATCCCTCTGACCTTCTTATTGACGATGAAACACAGAAATTGCATCGGAATTAAGTAGAAAAGGCACAATGCCGACTTAAGTACAAGACGACTGACTTTTCTTACTGTCTATGTTTTGAACCATTCCTGTGACACTACTTATAGATTCCGATGCTTCACTCCAGGTTTACTGTATCCCTTGTACCTTGTTATTGACGATGAAACACAGAAATTGCATCGCAATTAAATAGAAAAGGCACAATGCCTACTTAAGTACAAGAAGACTGACTCTTATTACTGACTATGTTTTGAACCTTACCTGTGACACTAGTTACAGATTCCGATTCTTCACTTCAGGTTTACTGTATCCCTTGGACCTTCTTATTGACGATGAATTACAGAAATTGCATCAGAATTAAATACAAACGTCAAAATGCCGACTTAAGTACACGAAGACTGACTCTTCTTACTGTCTATGATTTGAACCATTTCTGTGACACTAGTTATAGATTCCGATTCTACACTCCAGGTTTACTGTATCCCTTGGACCTTCTTATTGACGATGAAACACAGAAATTGAATCGGAATTAAATACAAAAGGCACAATGCCGACTTAAGTACATGAAAACCGACTCTTCCTACGGACTATGTTTTGAACCATTCCTGTGACACTAGTTATCGATTCCGATGCTTCACTTCAGGTTTACTGTATCCCTTGGACCTTCCTACTGACGAAGAACCACAGAAATTGCATCGGAATTAAATAGAAATGGCACAATGCCGACTTAAGTACAAGCAGACTGATTCTTCCAAATATCTATGCTTTGAACCATTCCTGTGACACTAGTTATAGATTCCGATGCTACACTTGAGGTTTACTGTTTCCCTTGGACCTTCTTATTGACGATGAAACACAGAAATTGCATCGGATTTAAATACAAAAGGCACAATGCCGACTTAAGTACATGAAGACCGACTCTTCCTACAGACTATGTTTTGAGCCATTCCTGTGACACTAGTTATAGATTCCGATGCATCACTCCCGGTTTACTGTATCCCTTGGGCCTCCTTATTGAAGAAGAAACACAGAAATTGCATCGGTATTAATTACAAAAGGCACAATTCCGACTTAGTACAAGAAGACTTACTCTTCTTACTGACTATATTTTGAACCATTCCTGTGTCACTAGTTATAGATTCTGATGCTTCACTTCAGGTTTACTGTATCCCGTAGACCTTCTTATTGACGATGAATAACAGAAATTGCATCGGAATTAAATACAAAAGGCACAATGCCGACTTAAGTACAAGAAGACTGACTCTTCCTACTGTCTATGTTTTGAACCATTCCTGTGACACTAGTTATAGATTCCGAAGCTTCACTTGAGGTTTACTGTATCGCTTGGACCTTCTCATTGACGATGACACACAGAAATTGCATCGGAATTAAATACAAAAGGCACAATGCCGACTTAAGTAAATGAAGACCGTCTCTTCCTACTGACTATGTTTTGAACCATTCCTGTGACACTAGTTATAGATTACGATGCTTCACTTGACGTTTACTGTATCCCTTGGCCCTTCTTATTGACGATGAAACACAGAAATTGCATCGGAATTAAATGCAAAAGGCACAATGCCAACTTAAATACAAGAAGACTGACTCTTCTTATTGTCTATGTTTTGAACCATTCCTGTGACACTAGTTATAGATTCCGAAGCTTCACTTGAGGTTTAATGTATCCCTTGGACCTTCTTATTGACGATGAAACACAGAAATTGCATCAGAATTTAATACAAAAGTCAAAATGCCGACTTAAGTACACGAAGACTGACTCTTCTTACTGTCTATGATTTGAACCATTCCTGTGACACTAGTTATAGATTCCGATTCTACACTCCAGGTTTATTGTATCCCTTGGACCTTCTTATTGACGATGAAACACAGAAATTGCATCGGAATTAAATACAAAAGGCACAATGCCGACTTAAGTACATGAAAACCGACTCTTCCTACGGACTATGTTTTGAACCATTCCTGTGACACTAGTTGTAGATTCCGATGCTTCACTTTAGGTTTACTGTATCCCTTGGACCTTCTTACTGACGAAGAACCACAGAAATTGCATCGGAATTAAATACAAAAGGCACAATGCCGACTTAAGTACAAGCAGACTGACTCTTCCTACTATCTATGCTTTGAACCATTCCTGTGACACTAGTTATAGATTCAGATGCTTCACTTGAGGTTTACTAAATCCCTTGGACCTTCTTATTGACGATGAAACACAGAAATTGCATCGGATTTAAATACAAAAGGCACAATGCCGACTTAAGTACATGAAGACCGACTCTTCCTACTGACTATGTTTTGAACCATTCCTGTGACAGTAGTTATAGATTCCGATGCTTCCCTTCAGGTTTTCTGTATCCCTTGGCCCTTCTTTTTGACGATGAAACACAGATATTGTATCGGAATTAGTTACAAAAGGCACAATGCCGACTTAAGTTAAAAAGACTGACTCTTCTTACTGACTATGCTTTGAACCATTCCTGTGACACCAGTTGTAGATTCCGATGCTTCACTTCAGGTTTTCTATATCCCTCTGACTGTCGTATTGACGATGAAACACAGAAATTGCATCGGAATTGAATACAAAAGGCACAATGCCGACATAAGTACAAGAAGACTGACTCTTTTTACTGACTATGTTTTGAACCATTCCTGTGACACTAGTTACATTTTCGGATGCTTCACTTCAGGTTTACTGTATCCCTCTGACCTTCTTGTTGACGATGAAACACAGAAATTGCATCGGAATTAAGTAGAAAAGGCACAATGCCGACTTAAGTACAAGACGACTGACTTTTCTTACTGTCTATGTTTTGAACCATTCCTGTGACACTACTTATAGATTCCGATGCTTCACTCCAGGTTTACTGTATCCCTTGGACCTTGTTATTGACGATGAAACACAGAAATTGCATCGCAATTAAATAGAAAAGGCACAATGCCTACTTAAGTACAAGATGACTGACTCTAATTACTGACTATGTTTTGAACCTTTCCTGTGACACTAGTTATAGATTCCGATTCTTCACTTCAGGTTTACTGTATCCCTTGGATCTTCTTATTGACGATGAATTACAGAAATTGCATCAGAATTAAATACGAACGTCAAAATGCCGACTTAAGTACACGAAGACTGACTCTTCTTACTGTCTATGATTTGAACCATTTCTGTGACACTAGTTATAGATTCCGATTCTACACTCCAGGTTTACTGTATCCCTTGGACCTTCTTATTGACGATGAAACACAGAAATTGAATCGGAATTAAATACAAAAGGCACAATGAAGACTTAAGTACATGAAAACCGACTCTTCCTACGGACTATGTTTTGAACCATTCCTGTGACACTAGTTATCGATTCCGATGCTTCACTTCAGGTTTACTGTATCCCTTGGACCTTCCTACTGACGAAGAACCACAGAAATTGCATCGGAATTAAATAGAAATGGCAGAATGCCGACTTAAGTACAAGCAGACTGATTCTTCCAAATATCTATGATTTGAACCATTCCTGTGACACTAGTTATAGATTCCGATGCTACACTTGTGGTTTACTGTATCCCTTGGACCTTCTTATTGACGATGAAACACAGAAATTGCATCGGATTTAAATACAAAGGGCACAATGCCGACTTAAGTACATGAAGACCGACTCTTCCTACTGACTATGTTTTGAGCCATTCCTGTGACACTAGTTATAGATTCCGATGCATCACTCCCGGTTTACTGTATCCCTTGGGCCTTCTTATTGACGAAGAAGAACAGAAATTGCATCGGTATTAAATACAAAAGGCACAACTCCGACTTAGTACAAGAAGACTGACTCTTCTTACTGACTATGATTTGAACCATTCCTGTGTCACTAGTTATAGATTCTGATGCTTCACTTCAGGTTTACTGTATCTCTTGGACCATCTTAATGACGATGAAACACAGAAATTGCATCGGAATGAAATAGAAAAGGCCCAATGCCGACTTAAGTACAAGAAGACTGACTCTTCTGACTGTCTATGTTTTGAACCATTCCTGTGACACTAGTTATAGATTCCGATGCTTCACTTCAGGTTTACTGTCTCCCTTGGAAGTTCTTATTGACGATGAAACACAGAAATTGCATCGGAATTAAATACAAAAGGCACAACACCGACTTAAGTACAAGAAGACTTACTCTTCTTACTGTCTATGTTTTGTACCATTCCTGTGACACTAGTTATAGATTCCGATGCTTCCCTTCAGGTTTTCTGTATCCCGTAGACCTTCTTATTGACGATGAATAACAGAAATTGCATCGGAATTAAATACAAAAGGCACAATGCCGACTTAAGTACAAGAAGACTGACTCTTCCTACTGTCTATGTTTTGAACCATTCCTGTGATACTAGTTATAGATTCCGAAGCTTCACTTGAGGTTTACTGTATCGCTTGGACCTTCTCATTGACGATGACACACAGAAATTGCATCGGAATTAAATACAAAAGCCACAATGCCGACTTAAGTACATGAAGAACGTCTCTTCCTACTGACTATGTTTTGAACCATTCCTGTGACACTAGTTATAGATTACGATGCTTCACTTGACGTTTACTGTATCCCTTGGCCCTTCTTATTGACGATGAAACACAGAAATTGCATCGGAATTAAGTAGAAAAGGCACAATGCCGACTTAAGTACCAGACGACTGACTTTTCTTACTGTCTATGTTTTGAACCATTCCTGTGACACTACTTATAGATTCCGAAGCTTCACTTGAGGTTTACTGTATCGCTTGGACCTTCTCATTGACGATGACACACAGAAATTGCATCGGAATTAAATACAAAAGGCACAATGCCGACTTAAGTACATGAAAACCGACTCTTCCTACGGACTATGTTTTGAACCATTCCTGTGACACTAGTTGTAGATTCCGATGCTTCACTTTAGGTTTACTGTATCCCTTGGACCTTCTTACTGACGAAGAACCACAGAAATTGCATCGGAATTAAATACAAAAGGCACAATGCCGACTTAAGTACAAGCAGACTGACTCTTCCTACTATCTATGCTTTGAACCATTCCTGTGACACTAGTTACATTTTCGGATGCTTCACGTCAGGTTTACTGTATCCCTCTGACCTTCTTATTGACGATGAAACACAGAAATTGCATCGGAATTAAGTAGAAAAGGCACAATGCCGACTTAAGTACAAGACGACTGACTTTTCTTACTGTCTATGTTTTGAACCATTCCTGTGACACTACTTATAGATTCCGATGCTTCACTCCAGGTTTACTGTATCCCTTGGACCTTGTTATTGACGATGAAACACAGAAATTGCATCGCAATTAAATAGAAAAGGCACAATGCCTACTTAAGTACAAGAAGACTGACTCTTATTACTGACTATGTTTTGAACCTTACCTGTGACACTAGTTATAGATTCCGATTCTTCACTTCAGGTTTACTGTATCCCTTGGACCTTCTTATTGACGATGAATTACAGAAATTGCATCAGAATTAAATACAAACGTCAAAATGCCGACTTAAGTACACGAAGACTGACTCTTCTTACTGTCTATGATATGAACCATTTCTGTGACACTAGTTATAGATTCCGATTCTACACTCCAGGTTTACTGTATCCCTTGGACCTTCTTATTGACGATGAAACACAGAAATTGCATCGGTATTAATTACAAAAGGCACAATTCCGACTTAGTACAAGAAGACTTACTCTTCTTACTGACTATATTTTGAACCATTCCTGTGTCACTAGTTATAGATTCTGATGCTTCACTTCAGGTTTACTGTATCCCGTAGACCTTCTTATTGACGATGAATAACAGAAATTGCATCGGAATTAAATACAAAAGGCACAATGCCGACTTAAGTACAAGAAGACTGACTCTTCCTACTGTCTATGTTTTGAACCATTCCTGTGACACTAGTTATAGATTCCGAAGCTTCACTTGAGGTTTACTGTATCGCTTGGACCTTCTCATTGACGATGACACACAGAAATTGCATCGGAATTAAATACAAAAGGCACAATGCCGACTTAAGTAAATGAAGACCGTCTCTTCCTACTGACTATGTTTTGAACCATTCCTGTGACACTAGTTATAGATTACGATGCTTCACTTGACGTTTACTGTATCCCTTGGCCCTTCTTATTGACGATGAAACACAGAAATTGCATCGGAATTAAATGCAAAAGGCACAATGCCAACTTAAATACAAGAAGACTGACTCTTCTTATTGTCTATGTTTTGAACCATTCCTGTGACACTAGTTATAGATTCCGAAGCTTCACTTGAGGTTTAATGTATCCCATGGACCTTCTTATTGACGATGAAACACAGAAATTGCATCAGAATTTAATACAAAAGTCAAAATGCCGACTTTAAGTACACGAAGACTGACTCTTCTTACTGTCTATGATTTGAACCATTCCTGTGACACTAGTTATAGATTCCGATTCTACACTCCAGGTTTATTGTATCCCTTGGACCTTCTTATTGACGATGAAACACAGAAATTGCATCGGAATTAAATACAAAAGGCACAATGCCGACTTAAGTACATGAAAACCGACTCTTCCTACGGACTATGTTTTGAACCATTCCTGTGACACTAGTTGTAGATTCCGATGCTTCACTTTAGGTTTACTGTATCCCTTGGACCTTCTTACTGACGAAGAACCACAGAAATTGCATCGGAATTAAATAGAAATGGCAGAATGCCGACTTAAGTACAAGCAGACTGATTCTTCCAAATATCTATGCTTTGAACCATTCCTGTGACACTAGTTATAGATTCCGATGCTACACTTGAGGTTTACTGTATCCCTTGGACCTTCTTATTGACGATGAAACACAGAAATTGCATCGGATTTAAATACAAAAGGCACAATGCCGACTTAAGTACATGAAGACCGACTCTTCCTACTGACTATGTTTTGAGCCATTCCTGTGACACTAGTTATAGATTCCGATGCATCACTCCCGGTTTACTGTATCCCTTGGGCCTCCTTATTGAAGAAGAAACACAGAAATTGCATCGGTATTAATTACAAAAGGCACAATTCCGACTTAGTACAAGAAGACTTACTCTTCTTACTGACTATGTTTTGAACCATTCCTGTGTCACTAGTTATAGATTCTGATGCTTCACTTCAGGTTTACTGTATCCCTTGGACCATCTTAATGACGATGAAACACAGAAATTGCATCGGTATGAAATAGAAAAGGCCCAATGCCGACTTAAGTACAAGAAGACTGACTCTTCTTACTGTCTATGTTTTGAACCATTCCTGTGACACTAGTTATAGATTCCGATGCTTCACTTCAGGTTTACTGTCTCCCTTGGAAGTTCTTATTGACGATGAAACACAGAAATTGCGTCGGAATTAAACACAAAATGCACAATACCGACTTACGTTCAAAAAGACTGACTCTTCTTACTGACTATGCTTTGAACCATTCCTGTGACACTAGTTATAGATTCCGATGCTTCACTTCAGGTTTACTATATCCCTCTGACCGTCGTATTGACGATGAAGCACAGAAATTGCATCGGAATTGAATACAAAAGGCACAATGCCGACATAAGTACAAGAAGACTGACTCTTTTTACTGACTATGTTTTGAACCATTCCTGTGACACTAGTTATATTTTCGGATGCTTCACTTCAGGTTTACTGTATCCCTCTGACCTTCTTATTGACGATGAAACACAGAAATTGCATCGGAATTAAGTAGAAAAGGCACAATGCCGACTTAAGTACAAGACGACTGACATTTCTTACTGTCTATGTTTTGAACCATTCCTGTGACACTACTTATAGATTCCGATGCTTCACTTCAGGATTACTGTATCCCGTAGACATTCTTATTGACGATGCATCACAGAAATTGCATCGGAATTAAATACAAACGGCACAATGCCGACTTAAGCACAAGAAGACTGACTCTACCTACTGTCTATGTTTTGAACCATTCCTGTGACACTAGTTATAGATTCCGAAGCTTCACTTGAGGTTTACTGTATCGCTTGGACCTTCACATTGACGATGAAACACAGAAATTGCATAGGAATTAAATACAAAAGGCACAATGCCGACTTAAGTACATGAAGACCGTCTCTTCCTACTGACTATGATTTGAACCATTCCTGTGACACTAGTTATAGATTCCGATGCTTCACTTGACGTTTATTGTATCCCTTGGACCTTCTTATTGACGATGAAACACAGAAATTGCATCGGAATTAAATGCAAAAGGCACAATGCCGACTTAAGTACAAGAAGACTGACTCTTCCTACTGTCTATGTTTTGAACCATTCCTGTGACACTAGTTATATATTCCAATGCTTCACTCCAGATTTACTGTATCCCTTGGACCTACTTTATGGCGATGGAACACAGAAATTACATCGGAATTAAATACAAATGGCACAATGCCGACATAAGTACAAGAAGACAGACTCTTCTTACTGTCTATGTTTTGAACCTTTTCATTGACACTAGTTATAGATTCCGATACTTCACTCCAGGTTTACTGTATCCCTTGGACCTTGTTATTGACAATGAAACACAGAAAATTGCATCGGAATTAAATAGAAAAGGCGCAATGCCGACTTAAGTACAAGAAGACTGACTCTTATTACTGACTATGTTTTGAACCATTCCTGTGACACTAGTTGTAGATTCCGATTCTTCACTTCAGGTTTACTGTATCCCTTGGACCTTCTTATTGACGATGAAACACAGAAATTGCATCAGAATTAAATACAAAAGTCAAAATGCCGACCTAAGTACACGAAGACTGACTCTTCTTACTGTCTATGATTTGAACCATTCCTGTGACACTAGTTATAGATTCCGATTCTGCACTCCAGGTTTACTGTATCCCTTGGACCTTCTTATTGACGATGAAACACAGAAATTGCATCGGAATTAAATGCAACAGGCACAATGCCGACTTATGTACAAGAAGATTGACTCTTCTTACTGACATTGTTATGAAACATTCCTGTGACACTAGTTATAGATTCCGATGCTTCACTTCAGGTTTACTGTATCCCTTGGACCTTCTTACTGACGAAGAACCACAGAAATGGCACCGGAATTAAATACAAAAGGCACAATGCCGACTTAAGTACAAGCAGACTGACTCTTCCTACTATCTATGCTTTGAACCATTCCTGTGACACTAGTTATAGATTCCGATGCTTCACTTGAGGTTTACTGTATCCCTTGGACCTTCTTATTGACGAAGAAACACAGAAATTGCATCGGTACTAAATACAAAAGGCACAATTCCGACTTAGTACAAAAAGACTTACTCTTCTTACTGACTATGTTTTGAACCATTCCTGTGTCACTATTTATAGATTCTGATGCCTCACTTCAGGTTTACTGTATCCCTTGGACCATCTTAATGACGATGAAACACAGAAATTGCATCGGAATGAAATAGAAAAGGCCCAATGCCGACTTAAGTACAAGAAGACTGACTCTTCTTACTGTCTATGTTTTGAACCTTTCCTGTGACACTAGTTATAGATTCCGATGCTTCACTTCAGGTTTACTTTCTCCCTTGGAAGTTCTTATTGACGATGAAACACAGAAATTGCATCGGAATTAAATACAAAAGGCACAATACCGACTTAAGTACAAGAAGACTTCCTCTTCTTACTGTCTATGTTTTGAACCATTCCTGTGACACTAGTTATAGATTTCGATGCTTCCCTTCAGGTTTTCTGTATCCCTTGGACCTTCTTATTGACGATGAAACAAAGAAATTGTATCGGAATTAGTTACTAACGGTACAATGCCGACTTAAGTTCAAAAAGACTGACTCTTCTTACTGACTATGCTTTGAACCATTCCTGTGACACTAGTTATAGATTCCGATGCTTCACTTCAGGTTTACTATATCCCTCTGACTGTCGTATTGACGATGAAACACAGAAATTGCATCGGAGTTGAATACAGAATGCACAATGCCGACATAAGTACAAGAAGACTGCCTCTTTTTACTGACTATGTTTTGAACCATTCCTGTGACACTAGTTATATTTTTGGATGCTTCACTTCAGGTTTACTGTATCCCTCTGACCTTCTTATTGACGATGAAACACAGAAATTGCATCGGAATTAAGTAGAAAAGGCACAATGCCGACTTAAGTACAAGACGACTGACTTTTCTTACTGTCTATGTTTCGAACCATTCCTGTGACACTAGTTATAGATTCCGATGCTTCACTTCAGGTTTACTGTCTCCCTTGGAAGTTCTTATTGACGATGAAACACAGAACTTGCATCGGATTTAAATAGAAAAGGCACAATGCCTACTTAAGTACAAGAAGTCTGACTCTTTTTACTGACTATGTTTTGAACCATTCCTGTGACACTAGTTATAGATTCCGATTCTTCACTTTAGGTTTACTGTATCCCTTGGACCTTCTTATTGACGATGAAACACAGAAATTGCATCAGAATTAAATACAAAAGTCAAAATGCCGACTTAAGTACACGAAGACTGACTCTTCTTACTGTCTATGATTTGAACCATTCCTGTGACACTAGTTATAGATTCCGATTCTACACTCCAGGTTTACTGTATCCCTTGGACCTACTTATTGACGATGAAACACAGAAATTGCATCGGAATTAAATACAAAAGGCACAATGCCGACTTAAGTACATGAAAACCGACTCTTCCTACGGACTATGTTTTGAACCATTCCAGTGACACTAGTTACAGATTACGATGCTTCACTTCAGGTTTACTGTATCCCTTGGACCTTCTTACTGACGAAGAACCACAGAAATTGCATCGGAATTAAATACAAAAGGCACAATGCCGACTTAAGTACAAGCAGACTGACTCTTCCTACTATCTATGCTTTGAACCATTCCTGTGACACTAGTTATAGATTCCGATGCTTCACTTGAGGTTTACTGGATCCCTTGGACCTTCTTATTGCCGATGAAACACAGAAATTGCATCGGATTTAAATATAAAAGGCACAATGCCGACTTAAGTACATGAAGACCGACTCTTCATACTGACTATGATTTTAACCATTCCTGTGACACTAGTTATAGATTCCGATGCTTCACTCCCGGTTTACTGTATCCCTTGGGCCTTCCTATTGACGAAGAAATACAGAAATTGCATCGGAATTAAATACAAAATGCACAATACCGACTTAAGTACAAGAAGACTTACTCTTCTTACTGTCTATGTTTTGAACCATTCCTGTGACACTAGTTATAGATTCCGATGCTTCCCTTCAGTTTTTCTGTATACCTTGGACCTTCTTATTGACGATGAAACACAGAAATTGTATCGGAATTAGTTACAAAATGCACAATGCCGACTTAAGTTCAAAAAGACTGAGTCTTCTTACTGACTATGCTTTGAACCATTCCTGTGACACTAGTTATAGATTCCGATGCTTCACTTCAGGTTTACTATATCCCTCTGACCGTCGTATTGACGATGAATCACAGAAATTGCATCGGAATTGAATACAAAAGGCACAATGCCGACATAAGTACAAGAAGACTGACTCTTTTTACTGACTATGTTTTGAACCATTCCTGTGACACTAGTTATATTTTCGGATGCTTCACTTCAGGTTTACTGTAACCCTCTGACCTTCTTATTGACGATGAAACACAGAAATTGCATCGGAATTAAGTAGAAAAGGTACAATGCCGACTTAAGTACAAGACGACTGACTTTTCTTACTGTCTAAGTTTTGAACCATTCCTGTGACACTACTTATAGATTCCGATGCTTCACTTCAGGTTTACTGTATCCCGTAGACCTTCTTATTGACGATGAATCACAGAAATTGCATCGGAATTAAATACAAAAGGCACAATGCCGACTTAAGCACAAGAAGACTGACTCTTGCTACTGTCTACGTTTTGAACCATTCCTGTGACACTAGTTATAGATTCCGAAGCTTCACTTGAGGTTTACTGTATCGCTTGGACCTTCTCATTGACGATGAAACACAGAAATTGCATGGGAATTAAATACAAAAGGCACAATGCCGACTTAAGTACATGAAGACCGTCTCTTCCTACTGACTATGATTTGAACCATTCCTGTGACACTAGTTATAGATTCCGATGCTTCACTTCAGGTTTACTGTATCCCTTGGACCTTCTTATTGACGATGAAACACAGAAATTGCATCGGAATTAAATGCAAAAGTCACAATGCCAACTTAAGTACAAGAAGACTGACTCTTCTTACTGTCTATGATTTGAACCATTCCTGTGACACTAGTTATAGATTCCGATGCTTCACTCCAGGTTTACTGTATCCCTTGGAAGTTCTTATTGACGACGAAACACAGAAATTGCATCGGATTTAAATAGAAAAGGCACAATGCCTACTTAAGTACAAGAAGTCTGACTCTTTTTACTGACTATGTTTTGAACCATTCCTGTGACACTAGTTATAGATTCCGATTCTTCACTTCAGGTTTACTGTATCCCTTGGACCTTCTTATTGACGATGAAACACAGAAATTGCATCAGAATTAAATACAAAAGTCAAAATGCCGACTTAAGTACACGAAGACTGACTCTTCTTACTGTCTATGATTTGAACCATTCCTGTGACACTAGTTATAGATTCCGATTCTACACTCCAGGTTTACTGTATCCCTTGGACCTACTTATTGACGATGAAACACAGAAATTGCATCGGAATTAAATACAAAAGGCACAATGCCGACTTAAATACATGAAAACCGACTCTTCCTACGGACTATGTTTTGAACCATTCCAGTGACACTAGTTACAGATTACGATGCTTCACTTCAGGTTTACTGTATCCCTTGGACCTTCTTACTGACGAAGAACCACAGAAATTGCATCGGAATTAAATACAAAAGGCACAATGCCGACTTAAGTACAAGCAGACTGACTCTTCCTACTATCTATGCTTTGAACCATTCCTGTGACACTAGTTATAGATTCCGATGCTTCACTTGAGGTTTACTGGATCCCTTGGACCTTCTTATTGCCGATGAAACACAGAAATTGCATCGGATTTAAATATAAAAGGCACAATGCCGACTTAAGTACATGAAGACCGACTCTTCATACTGACTATGTTTTGAACCATTCCTGTGACACTAGTTATAGATTCCGATGCTTCACTCCCGGTTTACTGTATCCCTTGGGCCTTCCTATTGACGAAGAAACACAGAAATTGCATCGGAATTAAATACAAAATGCACAATACCGACTTAAGTACAAGAAGACTGACTCTTCTTACTGTCTATGATTTGAACCATTCCTGTGACACTAGTTATAGATTCCGATGCTTCACTCCAGGTTTACTGTATCCCTTGTACCTACTTTACGGCGATGGAACACAGAAATTGCATCGGAATTAAATACAAAGGGCACAATGCCGACATAAGTACAAGAAGACTGGCTCTTCTTACAGTCTATATTTTGAACCTTTTCATTGACACTAGTTATAGATTCCGATGCTTCACTCCAGGTTTACTGTATCCCTTGGACCTTGTTATTGACGATGAAACACAGAAATTGCATCGGAATTAAATAGAAAAGGCACAATCCCGACTTAAGTACAAGAAGACTGACTCTTATTACTGACTATGTTTTGAACCATTCCTGTGACACTAGTTATAGATTCCGTTTCTTCACTTCAGGTTTACTGTATCCCTTGGACCTTCTTATTGACGATGAAACACAGAAATTGCATCAGAATTAAATACAAAAGTCAAAATGCCGACTTAAGTACACGAAGACTGACTCTTCTTACTGTCTATGATTTGAACCATTCCTGTGACACTAGTTATAGATTCCGATTCTACACTCCAGGTTTACTGTATCCCTTGGACCGTCTTATTGACGATGAAACACAGAAATTGCATCGGAATTAAATACAAAAGGCACAATGCCGACTTATGTACAAGAAGATTGACTCTTCTTACTGACATTGTTTTGAACCATTCCTGTGACACTAGTTATAGATTCCGATGCATCATATCAGGTTTACTGTATCCCTTGGACCTTCTTACTGACGAAGAAACAAAGAAATTGCATCGGAATTAAATACAAAAGGCACAATGCCGACATAAGTACAAGAGGACTGACTCATCTTACTGTCTATGTTTTGAACTATTCCTGTGACACTAGTTATAGATTCCGATGCCTCACTTGAGGTTTACTGTATCCCTTGGACCTCTAATTGACGATGAAACACAGAAATTGCATCGGAATTAAATACAAAAGGCACAATGCCGACTTAAGTACATGTAGACTGAATCTTCCTACTGTCTATGTTTTGAACCATTCCTGTGACACTAGTAACAGATTCCGATGCTCCATTTCAGATTTACTGTATTCCTTGGACCTTCTTGTTGACAATGAAACACAGAAATTGCTTCGGAATTAAATACAAAAGGAACAATGCCAACTTATGTAGTAGAAGACTGACTCTTCTTACTGTCTATGTTTTGAACCACTCCTGGGACACTAGTTATAGATTCCGATGCTTCACTCCAGGTTTACTGTATCCCTTGGACCTTCTTTTTGACGATGAAGCACAGAATTTGCATGGAATTAAATACAAAGGGCACAATGCCGACTTTAGGACAAGAAGACTGACTCTTCTTACTGACTATGGTTTGAACCATTCCTGTGACACTAGCTATTGATTCCGATGCTTCACTTCAGGTTTACTGTATCCCTCTGACCTATTTATTGACGATGAAACACAGAAATTGCATCGGAACTAAATACAAAAGGCACAATGCCGACATAAGTACAGAGGACTGCCTCGTTTTACTGTCTATGTTTTGAACCTTTTCATTGACACTAGTTATAGATTCCGATGCTTCAAACCAGGTTTACTGTATCCCTTGGACCTTCTTATTGATGAAGAAATACTGAAATTGCATCGGAATTAAATGCAAATGGCAAAATGCCGACTTAAGTACACGAAGACTGACTGTTCTTACTGTCTATGATTTGAACCATTCCTGCGACACTAGTTATAGATTCCGATTCTACACTCCAGGTTTACTGTATCCCTTGGAGCCTCTTATTGACGATGAAACACAGAAATTGCATCGGAATTAAGTAGAAAAGGCACAATGCCGACTTAAGTACAAGACGACTGACTTTTCTTACTGTCTAAGTTTTGAACCATTCCTGTGACACTAGTTATAGATTCCGAAGCTTCACTTGAGGTTTACTCTATCGCTTGGACCTTCTCATTGACGATGAAACACAGAAATTGCATCGGAATTAAATACAAAAGGCACAATGCCGACTTAAGTACATGAAGACCGTCTCTTCCTACTGACTATGATTTGAACCATTCCTGTGACACTAGTTATAGATTCCGATGCTTCACTTCAGGTTTACTGTATCCCTTGGACCTTCTTATTGACGATGAAACACAGAAATTGCATCGGAATTAAATGCAAAAGTCACAATGCCAACTTAAGTACAAGAAGACTGACTCTTCTTACTGTCTATGTTTTGAACCATTCCTGTGACGCTAGTTATAGATTCCGATGCTTCACTCCAGGTTTACTGTATCCCTTGTACCTACTTTACGGCGATGGAACACAGAAATTGCATCGGAATTAAATACAAAGGGCACAATGCCGACATAAGTACAAGAAGACTGACTCTTCTTACTGTCTATATTTTGAACCTTTTCATTGACACTAGTTATAGATTCCGATGCTTCTCTCCAGGTTTACTGTATCCCTTGGACCTTGTTATTGACGATGAAACACAGAAATTGCATCGGAATTAAATGCAAAAGTCACAATGCCAACTTAAGTACAAGAAGACTGACTCTTCTTACTGTCTATGTTTTGAACCATTCCTGTGACACTAGTTATAGATTCCGATTCTTCACTTCAGGTTTACTGTATCCCTTGGACCTTCTTATTGACGATGAAACACAGAAATTGCATCAGAATTAAATACAAAAGTCAAAATGCCGACTTAAGTACACGAAGACTGACTCTTCTTACTGTCTATGATTTGAACCATTAGTGTGACACTAGTTATACATTCCGATTCTACACTCCAGGTTTACTGTATCCCTTGGACCGTCTTATTGACGATGAAACACAGAAATTGCATCGGAATTAAATACAAAAGGCACAATGCTGACTTATGTACAAGAAGATTGACTCTTCTTACTGACATTGTTTTGAACCATTCCTGTGACACTAGTTATAGATTCCGATGCATCACATCAGGTTTACTGTATCCCTTGGACCTTCTTACTGACGAAGAAACACAGAAATTGCATCGGAATTAAATACAAAAGGCACAATGCCGACATAAGTACAAGAGGACTGACTCATCTTACTGTCTATGTTTTGAACCATTCCTGTGACACTAGTTATAGATTCCGATGCCTCACTTGAGGTTTACTGTATCCCTTGGACCTCTAATTGACGATGAAACACAGAATTTGCATGGAATTAAATACAAAGGGCACAATGCCGACTTTAGGACAAGAAGACTGACTCTTCTTACTGACTATGGTTTGAACCATTCCTGTGACACTAGTTATAGATTCCGATTCTTCACTTCAGATTTACTGTATTCCTTGGACCTTCTTGTTGACAATGAAACACAGAAATTGCTTCGGAATTAAATACAAAAGGCACAATGCCAACTTATGTACAAGAAGACTGACTCTTCTTACTGTCTATGTTTTGAACCACTCCTGGGACACTAGTTATAGATTCCGATGCTTCACTCCAGGTTTACTGTATCCCTTGGACCTTCTTTTTGACGATGAAGCACAGAATTTGCATGGAATTAAATACAAAGGGCACAATGCCGACTTTAGGACAAGAAGACTGACTCTTCTTACTGACTATGGTTTGAACCATTCCTGTGACACTAGCTATTGATTCCGATGCTTCACTTCAGGTTTACTGTATCCCTCTGACCTATTTATTGACGATGAAACACAGAAATTGCATCGGAATTAAATACAAAAGGCACAATGCCGACATAAGTACAAGAGGACTGCCTCTTTTTACTGTCTATGTTTTGAACCTTTTCATTGACACTAGTTATAGATTCCGATGCTTCAAACCAGGTTTACTGTATCCCTTGGACCTTCTTATTGATGAAGAAATACTGAAATTGCATCGGAATTAAATGCAAAAGGCAAAATGCCGACTTAAGTACACGAAGACTGACTGTTCTTACTGTCTATGATTTGAACCATTTCTGTGACACTAGTTATAGATTCCGATGCTTCACTTCAGGTTTACTGTATCCCTCTGACCTTCTTATTGACGATGAAACACAGAAATTGCATCGGAATTAAATACAAAAGGCACAATGCCGACTTATGTACAAGAAGACTGACTCTTTTTACTGTCTATCTTTTGAACCATTCCTGTGACACTATTTATAGATTCCGAAGCTTCACTTGAGGTTTACTGTCTCCCTTGGACCTTCTCATTGACGATGAAACACAGAAATTGCATCGGAATTAAATACAAAAGGCACAATGCCGACTTAAGTACAAGAAGGCTGACTCTTCCTACTGTCTATGTTTTGAACCATTCCTGTGACACTCGTTATAGATTCCGATGCATCACATCAGGTTTACTGTATCCCTTGGACCTTCGTATTGTCGATGAAACACAGAAATTGCATCGGAATTAAATACAAAAGGCACAATGCCGACTTAAGTACAAGATGACCGACTATTCTTAATGACTATGTATTGAACCATTCCTGTGACACTAGTTATAGATTCCGATGCTTCACTTGAGGTTTACTGTATCCCTTGGACCTTCTTATTGACGATGAAACACAGAAATTGCATCGGAATTAAATACAAAAGGCACAATGCCAACTTATGTACAAGAAGACTGACTCTTCTTACTGTCTATGTTTTGAACCACTCCTGTGACATTAGTTATAGATTCCGATGCTTCACTCCAGGTTTACTGTATCCCTTGGACCTTCTTTTTGACGATGAAGCACAGAATTTGCATGGAATTAAATACAAAGGGCACAATGCCGACTTAAGGACAAGAAGACTGACTCTTCTTACTGACTATGGTTTGAACCATTCCTGTGACACTAGCTATTGATTCCGATGCTTCACTTCAGGTTTACTGTATCCCTCTGACCTACTTATTGACGATGAAACACAGAAATTGCATCGGAATTAAATACAAAAGGCACAATGCCGACATAAGTACAAGAGGACTGCCTCTTTTTACTGTCTATGTTTTGAACCTTTTCATTGACACTAGTTATAGATTCCGATGCTTCAAACCAGGTTTACTGTATCCCTTGGACCTTCTTATTGACGAAGAAATACTGAAATGGCATCGGAATTAAATGCAAAAGGCAAAATGCCGACTTAAGTACACGAGGACTGACTGTTCTTACTGTCTATGATTTGAACCATTCCTGTGACACTAGTTATAGATTCCGATTCTACACTCCAGGTTTACTGTATCCCTTGGACCTTCTTATTGACGATGAAACACAGAAATTGCATCGGAATTAAATACAAAAGGCACAACGCCGACTTATGGACAAGAAGATTTACTCTTCTTAACGACTTTGTTTTGAACCATTCCTGTGACACTAGTTATAGAATCCGATGCTTCACTTCAGGTTTACTGCATCCCTTGGACCTTCTTATTGTCGATGAAACACAGAGATTGCATCGGAATTAAATACAAAAGGCACAATGCCGACTTATGGACAAGAAGATTTACTCTTCTTAACGACTTTGTTTTGAACCATTCCTGTGACACTAGTTATAGAATCCGATGCTTCACTTCAGGTTTACTGTATCCCTTGGACCTTCTTATTGACGATGAAACACAGAAATTGCATCGGAATTAAATACAAAAAGGCACAATGCCGACTTAAGTACATGAAAACCGACTCTACCTACGGACTATGTTTGAACCATTCCTGTGACACTAGTTATAGATTCCGATGCTTCACTTCAGGTTTACTGTATCCCTCTGACCTTCTTATTGACGATGAAACACAGAAATTGCATCGGAATTAAATACAAAAGGCACAATGCCGACTTATGTACAAGAAGACTGACTCTTTTTACTGTCTATGTTTTGAACCATTCCTGTGACACTATTTATAGATTCCGAAGCTTCACTTGAGGTTTACTGTCTCCCTTGGACCTTCTCATTGACGATGAAACACAGAAATTGCATCGGAATTAAATACAAAAGGCACAATGCCGACTTAAGTACATGAAGACCGTCTCTTCCTACGGACTATGTTTTGAACCATTCCTGTGACATTAGTTATTGATTCCGATGCTTCACTTGACGTTTACTGTATCTCTTGGACTTTCTTATTGACGATGAAACACAGAAATTGCATCGGAATTAAATGCAAAAATCACAATGCCAACTTAAGTACAAGAAGACTGACTCTTCTTAATGTCTATGTTTTGAACCATTCCTGTGACACTAGTTATAGATTCCGATGCTTCACTCCAGGTTTACTGTATCCCTTGGACCTTCTTATTGACGAAGAAACACAGAAATTGCATCGGAATTAAATACAAAAGGCACAATGCCGACTTATGTACAAGAAGACTGACTCTTTTTACTGTCTATGTTTTGAACCATCCTGTGGCACAATTTATAGATTCCGAAGCTTCAATTGAGGTTTACTGTATCCCTTGGACTTTCTCATTGACGATGAAACACAGAAATTGCATCGGAATTAAATAGAAAAGGCACAATGCCGACTTAAGTACAAGAAGACTGACTCTTATTACTGACTATGCTTTGTACCATTCCTGTGACACTAGTTATAGATTCCGATTCTTCACTTCAGGTTTACTGTATCCCTTGGACCTTCTTATTGACGATGAAACACAGAAACTGCAACAGAATTAAATACACAAGGCAAAATGCCGACTTAAGTATACGAAGACTGACTCTTCTTACTGTCTATGATTTGAACCATTCCTCTGACACTAGTTATAGATTCCGATTCTACACTCCAGGTTTACTGTATCCCTTGGACCTTCTTATTGACGATGAAACACAGAAATTGCATCGGAATTAAATACAAAAGGCACAATGCCGACTTATGTACAAGAAGATTGACTCTTCTTACTGACATTGTTTTGAACCATTCCTGTGACACTAGTTATAGATTGCGATGCTTCACTTCAGGTTTACTGTATCCCTTGGACCTTCTTTTTGTCGAGGAAACACAGAAATTGCATCGGAATTAAAAACAAAAGGCACAATGCCGACTTAAGTACAAGAAGACTGACTCTTCCTACTGTCTATGTTTTGAACCATTCCTGTGACACTCGTTATAGATTCCGATGCATCACATCAGGTTTACTGTATCTCTTGGACCTTCGTATTGTCGATGAAACACAGAAATTGCATCGGAATTAAATACAAAAGGCACAATGCCGACATAAGTACAAGATGACCGACTATTCTTAATGACTATGTTTTGAACCATTCCTGTGACACTAGTTATAGATTCCGATGCTTCATTTGAGGTTTACTGTATCCCTTGGACCTTCTTATTGACGATGAAACACAGAAATTTGCACGGAATTAAATACAAAAGGCACAATGCCGACTTAAGTACAAGACGACAGACTTTTCTTACTGTCTATGTTTTGAACCATTCCTGCGACACTAGTTATAGATTCCGATGCTTTACTCCAGGTGTACTGTATCCCTTGGACCATGGTATTGACGATGAAACACAGAAATTGCATCGGAATTAAATAGAAAAGGCACAATGAAGACATAAGTACAAGAAGACTGACTCTTCTTACTGACTATGTTTTGAACCATTCCTGTGACACTAGTTATAGATTCCGATGATTCACTTCAGCTTTACTGTATCCCTTGGACCTTCTTATCGACGATGAAACACAGAAATTGCGTCGGAATTAAATACAAAAGGCACAATGCCGACTTAAGTACAAGACGACTGACTTTTCTTACTGTCTATGTTTTGAACCATTCCTGTGACACTAGTTATAGATTCCGATGTTTCACTTGAGGTTTACTGTATCCCTTGGATCTTCTTATTGACGATGAAACACAGAAATTGCATCGGAATTAAATACAAAAGGCACAATGCCGACTTAAGTACATGAAGACTGACAATTTCCTACTGACTATGTTTTGAACCATTCCTGTGACACTAGTTATGGATTCCTATGGTTCACTTTAGGTTTACAGTATCCCTCTGATCTTCATATTGACGATGAATCACAGAAATTGCATCGGAATTAAATACAAAAGGCACAATGCCGACTTAAGTACAAGAAGACTGACTCTTCTTACTGCCTATGTTTTGAACCATTCCTGTGACACTAGTTATCGATTCCGATGCTTCACTTCAGGTTTACTGTATCCTTGGACCTTCTTATTGACAATGAAACACAGAAATTGCATCTGAAATAAACACAAAAGGCACAATGCCGACTTAAGTTCAAATAGACTGACTCTTCTTACTGACTATGCTTTGACCCATTCCTGTGACACTAGTTATAGATTCCGATGCTTCACTTCAGGTTACTATATCCCTCTGACCGTCGTATTGACGATGAAATACTGAAATTGCATCGGAATTGAATACAAGAGGCACAATGCCGTCATAAGCACAAGAAGACTGACTCATTTTACTGACTATGTTTTGAACCATTCCTGTGACACTAGTTATATTTTCGGATGCTTCACTTCAGGTTTACTGTATCCCTCTGACCTTCTTATTGACGATGAAACACAGAAATTGCATCGGAATTAAATAGAAAAGACACAATGCCGACTTAAGTACAAGACGACTGACTTTTCTTACTGACTATGTTTTGAACCATTCTTGTGACACTAGCTATAGATTCCGATGCTTCACTTTAGGTTTACTGTATCCCTCTGACCTTCTTATTGACGATGAAATACAGAAATTGCATCGGAATTAAATACAAAAGGCACAATGCCGACATAAGTACAAGAAGACTGACTCTTCTTACTGTCTATGTTTTGAAACTTTTCATTGACACTAGTTATAGATTCCGATGCTTCACTCCAGGTTTACTGTATCACTTGGACCTTGTTATTGACGAAGAAACACAGAAATTGCATCGGAATTAAATACAAAAGGCACAATGCCGACTTAAGTACAAGAAGACTGACTCTTCCTACTGTCTACGTTTTGAACCATTCCTGTGACACTCGTTATAGATTCCGATGCATCACATCAGGTTTACTGTATCCCTTGGACCTTCATATTGTCGATGTAACACAGAAATTGCATCGGAATTAAATACAAAAGGCACAATACCGAATTAAGTACAAGATGACCGACTATTCCTAATGACTATGTTTTGAACCATTCCTGTGACACTAGTTTTAGATTACGATAATCCACTTGAGGATTACTGTATCCCTCGGACGTTCTTATTGACGATGAAACAGAGAAAATGCATCGGAATTAAATACAAAAGTCACAATACCGACTTAAGTACATGAAGACCGTCTCTTCCTACTGACTATGTTTTGAACCATTCCTGTGACACTAGTTATAGATTCCGATGCTTCACTTGACGTTTACTGTATCCCTTGGACCTTCTTATTGACGATGAAACACAGAAATTGCATCGGAATTAAATACAAAAGGCACAATGCCAACTTAAGTACAAGAAGACTGACTCTTCTTACTGTCTATGTTTTCAACCAGTCTAGTGACACTAGTTGTAGATTCCGATGCTTCACTCCAGGTTTACTGTATCCCTTGGACCTTCGTATTGGCGATGAAACACAGATATTGCATCGGAATTAAGTACAAAGGGCACAATGCCGACTTAAGGTCAAATGGCTGACACTTCTTACTGACTATGTTTTGAACCATTCCTGTGACACTAGCTATAGATTCCGATGCTTCACTTCAGGTTTACTGTATCCCTCTGACCTTCTTATTGACGATGAAATACAGAAATTGCATCGGAATTAAATACAAAATTCACAATGCCGACATAAGTACAGGAAGACTGACTCTTCTTACTGACTATGTTTTGAACCATTCCTGTGACACTAGTTATAGATTCCGATGATTCACTTCAGGTTTACTGTATCCCTTGGACCTTCTTAGTGACGCAGAAACACAGAAATTGCATCGGAATTAAATACAAAAGGCACAATGCCGACTTAAGTACAAAAAGACTGACTCTTCCTACTGTCTACGTTTTGAACCATTCCTGTGACACTCGTTATAGATTCAGATGCATCACATCAGGTTTACTGTATCCCTTGGACCTTCTTATTGTCGATGTAACACATAAATTGCATCGGAATTAAATACAAAAGGCACAATGCCGAATTAAGTACAAGATGACCGACTATTCCTAATGACTATGTTTTGAACCATTCCTGTGACACTAGTTATAGATTCCGATAATTCACTTGAGGTTTACTGTATCCCTCGGACCTTCTTATTGACGATGAAACAGAGAAAATACATCGGAATTAAATACAAAAGTCACAATACCGACTTATGTACATGAAGACCGTCTCTTCCTACTGACTATGTTCTGAACCATTCCTGTGACACTAGTTATAGATTCCGATGCTTCACTTGACGTTAACTGTATCCCTTGGAGCTTCTTATTGACGATGAAACACAGAAATTGCATCGGAATTAAATACAAAAGGCACAATGCCAACTTAAGTGCAAGAAGACTGACTCTTCTTACTGTCTATGTTTTCAACCAGTCTTGTGACACTAGTTGTAGATTCCGATGCTTCACTCCAGGTTTACTGTATCCCTTGGACCTTCGTATTGGCGATGAAACACAGAAATTGCTTCGGAATTAAGTACAAAGGGCACAATGCCGACTTAAAGACAAGAAGACTGACCCTTCTTACTGACTATGTTTTGAACCATTCCTGTGACACTAGCTATAGATTCCGATGCTTCACTTCAGATTTACTGTATCCCTCTGACCTTCTTATTGACGATGAAATACAGAAATTGCATCGGAATTAAATACAAAATTCACAATGCCGACATAAGTACAGGAAGACTGACTCTTCTTACTGACTATGTTTTGAACCATTCCTGTGACACTAGTTATAGATTCCGATGATTCACTTCAGGTTCACTGTATCCCTTGGACTTTCTTATTGACGATTATACATAGAAATTGCATGGGAATTAAATACAAAAGGCAAAATGCCGACTTAAGTACACGAAGACTGACTCTTCTTACTGTCTATGTTTTGAACAATTCCTGTGACACTAGTTATGGATTCAGATACTACACTCCAGGTTTACGGTATCCCTTGGATCTTCTTATTGACGATGAAACACAGAAATTGCATCGGAATTAAATACAAAAGGCACAATGCCAACTTAAGTACAAAAAGACTGACTCTTCCTACTCTCTATGTTTGAACCATTCTTGTGACACTAGTTATAAATTCTTATGCTTCACTTGACGTTTACTGTATCCCTTGGACCTTCTTGTTGACGATGAAATACAGAAATTGCATCGGAATTAAATACAAAAGGCACAATGCCGACTTAAGTACATGAAGACCGACTCTTCCTACTGACTATGCTATGAACCATTCCTGTGACACTAGTTATAAATTCCTATGCTTCACTTGAGGTTTACTGTATTCCTTGGACCTTCATATTGACGATGAAAAACAAAAATTGCATCGGAATTTAATACAAAAGGCACAATGCCGGCCTAAGTACAAGAAGACTGACTCTTCTTACTGTCTATGATTTGAACCATTCCATTGACCCTAGTTATAGATTCCGATGCTTTACTGCAGGTTTACTGTATCCCTTGGACATTGTTATTGGCGATGAAACACAGAAATTGCATCGGAATTAAATACTAAAGGCACAATGCCGACTTAAGTACATTAAGACCGACTTTCCCTACTGACTATGTTTTGAACCATTCCTGTGACACTAGTTATAGATTCCGATGCTTCACATGAGGTTTACTGTAGCCCCTGGACCTTCTTATTGACGATGAAACACTGAAATTGCATCGGAATTAAATACAAAAGGCACAATAGAGACTTATGTACAAGAAGACTGACTCATCTTACTGTCTATGTTTTGAACCATTTCTGCGACACTAGTTATAGATTCCGATGCTTCACTCCAGGTTTACTGTATCCCTTGGACCTTCTTATTGACGATGAAACACAGAAATTGCATCGGAATTAAATACAAAAGGCACAATGCCGACTTAAGGACATGAAAACTGACTCTTCTTACTGATTATGTTTTGAACCATTCCGGAGCCACTAGCTGTAGATTCCGATGCTTCACTTCAGGTTTACTGTATCCCTTGGACCTTCTTATTGACGATGAAACACAGAAATTGCATCGGAATTAAATACGAATGGCAAAATGACGACAAATGTACACAAAGAATGACTCTTCCTACAGTCTATGCTTTGAACCATTCCTGTGACACTAGTTATGGATTCCGATGCTACACTCCACGTTTATTGTATCCTTTGGACCTTCTTATTGACGATGAAACACAGAAATTGGATCGGAAGTAAATCCAAAAGGCACAATGACGACTTAAGGACAAGAAGACTGACTCTTCTTAATGACTTTGTTTTGAACCAATTCTGTGACACTAGTTATAGATTCCGATGCTTCACTTCAGGTTTATTGTATCCCTCTGACCATCTTATTGACGATGAAACACAGAAATTGCATCGGAATTAAGTACAAAAGGCACAATGCCGACTTAAGTACAAGAAGACTGACTGTTCCTACTGTCTATGATTTGATCCATTCCTGTGACACTAGTTTTAGATTCCGATGCTTCACTTCAGGTTTACTGTATCCCACTGACCTTATTGCCGATGAAACACAGAAATTGCATCGGAATTAAATACAAAAGGCACAATGCCGACTTAAGGACAAGAAGACTGACTCTTCCTACTGTCTATATTTTAAACCATTCCAGTGACACTAGATATAGATTCCGATGCTTCACTTCAGGTTAACTGTATCCCTTGGACCTTCGTATTGACGATGAAACACAGAAATTGCATCGGAATTAAATACAAAAGGCACAATGCCGACTTAAGTACAAGAAGACTAACACTTCCTACTGTCTATGTTTTGAACCATCACTGTGACACTAGTTATAGATTCTGATGCTTCACTCCAGGTTTACTGTATCCCTTGGACCTTCTTATTGACGATAAGACACCGAAATTCTATTGGAATTAAATACAAAAGGCACAATGCCGACTTAAGGACAAGAAGACTGACTCTTCTTACTGACTTTGTTTTGAAACATTCCTGTGACACTAGTTATAGATTCCGATGCTTCACTTCAGGTTTACTGTATCTCCCTGACATTTTAATTGACGATGAAACACAGAAATTGCATCGGAATTAAATACAAAAGGAACAATGTCGACTTAAGTACAAGGAGACCGACTCTTCTTACTGTCTATGTTTTGAACCATTCCTGTGAGACTAGTTATAGATTCCGATTCTACACTCCAGGTTTACTGTATCCCTTGGACCTTCTTATTGACGATGAAACACAGAAATTGCATCGGAGTTAAATACAAAAGGCACATGCCGACTTACGTACAAGAAGATTGACTCTTCTTACTGACATTGTTTTGAACCATTCCTGTGACACTAGTTATAGATTCCGATGCTCCACTTCAGATTTACTGTATCCCTTGGACCTTCTTATTGTCAATGAAACACAGAAATTGCATTGGAATTAAATACAAATGGCACAATGCCGACTTAAGTACAAGAAGACTGACTCTTCCTACTGTCTATGTTTTGAACCATTCCTGTGACACTAGTTATAGATTCCGATGCTTCACTTCAGGTTTACTGTTTCCCTTGGATTTTCTGATTGACGATTAAACACAGAAATTGCATCGTAATTAAATACAAAAGGCACAATGTCGACTTAAGTACAAGAAGACTGACTCTTCCTACTGTCTATATTTTAAACCATTCCAGTGACACTAGATATAGATTCCGATGCTTCACTTCAGGTTTACTGTATCCCTTGGACCTTCTTATTGACGATGAAACACAGAAATTGCATCGGAATTAAATACAAAAGGCACAATGCCGACTTAAGTACAAGAAGACTAACTCTTCCTACTGTCTATGTTTTGAACCATTACTGTGAAACTAGTTATAGATTCCGATGCTTCACATGAGGTTTACTGTTTCCCTTGGACCTTCTTATTGACGATGAAACACAGAAATTGCATCGGAATTAAATAGAAAAGACACAATGCCGACATAAGTACAAGATGACTGACTCTTCTTACTGTCTATGTTTTGAATAATTCATGTGACACTAGTTATTAATTCCGATGCTACACTCCAGGTCTACTGTATCCCTTGGACCTTCCTATTGACGTTGAAACGCAGAAAGTGCATCGGAATTATATACAAAATGCTGAATGCCGACATAAGGACAAGAAAACTGACTCTTCTTACTGACTTTGTTTTGAACCATTCCTGTGATACTAGTTATAGATTCCGATGCTTCACTTAAGGTTTACTGTATCCCTTGGATCTTCTTATTGACGATGAAACACAGAAATTGCATCGGAATTAAATACAAAAGGCACAATGCCGACTTAAGTACAAGAAGACTGGCTCTTCCTACTCTCTATGTTTGAACCATTCCTGTGACACTAGTTATAGATTCCGATGCTTCACTTCAGGTTTACTGTATCCCTTGGATCTTCTTATTGACGATGAAACACAGAAATTGCATCGGAATTAAATACTAAAGGCACAATGCCGACTAAAGTACATTAAGACAGACTTTCCCTACTGATGTTTTGAACCATTACTGTGACACTAGTTATAGATTCCGATGCTTCACATGAGGTTTAATGTATCCCTCTGACCTTCTTATTGACGATGAAACACAGAAATTGCATCGGAATTAAATAGAAAAGGCACAATGCCACTTAAGTACAAGAAGACTAACTCTTCCTACTGTATATGTATTGAACCATTCCTGTGACCCTAGTTTTGGATTCCGATGCCCCGCTTCAGGTTTACTATATACCTCTGACCTACTTATTGACGATGAAACACAGAAATTGCATCGGAATTAAATACAAAAGTCACAATGACGACTAAAGTACACGAAGACTGACTCTTCCTACTGTCTATGTTTTGATCCATTCCTGTGAACTAGTTTTAGATTCCGATGCTTCACTTCAGGTTTACTGTATCCCACTGACCTTATTGCCGATGAAACACAGAAATTGCATCGGAATTAAATACAAGAGTCACAATGCCGACTTGAGGACAAGAAGACTGACTCTTCCTACTGTCTATATTTTAAACCATTCCAGTGCCACTAGATATAGATTCCGATGCTTCACTTCAGGTTTACTGTATCCCTTGGACCTTCTTATTGACGATGAAACACAGAAATTGCATCGGAATTAAATACAAAAGGCACAATGCCGACTTAAGTACAAGAAGACTAACACTTCCTACTGTCTATGTTTTGAACCATCACTGTGACACTAGTTATAGATTCTGATGCTTCACTCCAGGTTTACTGTATCCCTTGGACCTTCTTATTGACGATAAGACACCGAAATTCTATTGGAATTAAATACAAAAGGCACAATGCCGACTTATGGACAAGAAGACTGACTCTTCTTACTGACTTTGTTTTGAAACATTCCTGTGACACTAGTTATAGATTCCGATGCTTCACTTCAGGTTTACTGTATCTCTCTGACATTTTAAATGACGATGAAACACAGAATTTGCGTCGGAATTAAATAGAAAAGGCACAATGTCGACTTAAGTACAAGAAGACCGACTCTTCTTACTGTCTATGTTTTGAACCATTCCTGTGAGACTAGTTATAGATTCCGATTCTACACTCCAGGTTTACTGTATCCCTTGGACCTTCTTATTGACAATAAGACACAGAATTTCTATTCGAATTAAATACAAAAGGCACAATGCCGACTTAAGGACAAGAAGACTGTCTCTTCTTACTGTCTATGTTTTGAATAAATCCTTTGACACTAGTTATGGATTCCGATGCTACACTCCAGGTCTACTGTATCCCTTGGACCTTCTTATTGACGTCGAAACGCAGAAAGTGCATCGGAATTAAATACAAAATGCACAATGCCGACATAAGGACAAGAATACTGACTCTTCTTACTGACTTTGTTTTGAACCATTCCTGTGATACTAGTTATCGATTCCGATGCTTCACTTCAGGTTTGCTGTATCCCTTGGATCTTCTTATTGACGATGAAACACAGAAATTGCATCGGAATTAAATACAAACGGCACAATGCCGACTTGAGTACAAGAAAACTGACTCTTCCTACTCCCTATGTTTGAACCATTCCTGTGACACTAGTTATAGATTCCGATGCTTCACTTTAGGTTTACTGTATCCCTTGGATCTTCTTATTGACGATGAAACACAGAAATTGCATCGGAATTAAATACTAAAGGCACAATGCCGACTTCAGTACATTAAGACCGACTTTCCCTACTGACTATGATTTGAACCACTCCTGTGACACTAGTTATAGATTCCGATGCTTCACATGAGGTTTACTGTATCCCCTGGACCTTCTTATTGACGATGAAACACAGAAATTGCATCGGAATTAAATACAAAAGGCACAATGAAGACTTATGTACAAGAAGACTGACTCATCATACTGTCTATGTTTTGAACCATTCCTGCGACACTAGTTATAGATTCCGATGCTTCTCTCCAGGTTTACTGTATCCCTTGGACCTTCTTATTGACGATGAAACACAGAAATTGCATCGGAATTAAATACGAATGGCAAAATGCCGACAACATTACACGAAGAATGACTCTTCTTACAGTCTATGTTTTGAACCATTCCTGTGACACTAGTTATAGATTCCGATGCTACACTCCAGGTTTATTGTATCCCTTGGACCTTCTTATTGACGATAAAACACAGAAATTGGATCGGAATTAAATTCAAAACGCACAATGCCGACTCAAGTACAAGAAGACTAACACTTATTACTGTCTATGTTTTGAACCATCACTGTGACACTAGTTATAGATTCTGATGCTTCACTCCAGGTTTACTGTATCCCTTGGACCTTCTTATTGACGATAAGACACCGAAATTTTATTGGAATTAAATACAAAAGGCACAATGCCGACTTAAGGACAAGAAGACTGACTCTTCTTACTGACTTTGTTTTGAAACATTCCAGTGACACTAGTTATAGATACCGATGCTACACCTCAGGTTTACTGTATCCCTTGGACCTTCTTTTTGACGATGAAACACAGAAATTGCATCGGAATTAAATACGAATGGCAAAATGCCGACAAAAGTACACGAAGAATGACTCTTCCTACTCTCTATGTTTGAACCATTCCTGTGACACTAGTTATAGATTCCGATGCTTCACTTCAGGTTTACTGTATCCCTTGGATCTTCTTATTGACGATGAAACACAGAAATTGCATCAGAATTAAATACAAAAGGCACATGCCGACTTATGTACAAGAAGATTGACTATTCTTACTGACATTGTTTTGAACCATTCCTGTGACACTAGTTATAGATTCCGATGCTCCACTTCAGGTTTACTGTATCCCTTGGACCTTCTTATTGTCGATGAAACACAGAAATTGCATTGGAATTAAATACAAATGGCACAATGTCGACTTAAGTACAAGAAGACCGACTCTTCTTACTGTCTATGTTTTGAACCATTCCTGTGAGACTAGTTATAGATTCCGATTCTACACTCCAGGTTTACTGTATCCCTTGGACCTTCTTATTGACGATGAAACAGAGAAATTGCATCGGAATTAAATACAAAAGGCACTTGCCGACTTATGTACAAGATGATTGACTCTTCTTACTGACATTGTTTTGAACCATTCCTGTGACACTAGTAATAGATTCCGATGCTCCACTTCAGGTTTACTGTATCCCTTGGACCTTCTTATTGTCGATGAAACACAGAAATTGCATTGGAATTAAATACAAATGGCACAATGCCGACGTAAGTACAAGAAGACTGACTCATCCTACCGTCTATGTTTTGAACCATTCCTGTGACACTAGTTATAGATTCCCATGCTTCACTTCAGGTTTACTGTTTCCCTTGGACCTTCTTATTGACGATTAAACACAGAAATTGCATCGTAAATAAATACAAAAGGCACAATGCCGACTTAAGTACAAGAAGACTGACTCTTCCTACTGTCTTTATTTTAAACCATTCCAGTGACACTAGATATAGATTCCGATGCTTCACTTCAGGTTTACTGTATCCCTTGGACCTCCTTATTGACGTTGAAACACAGAAATTGCATCGGAATTAAATACAAAAGGCACAATGCCGACTTAAGTACAAGAAGACTAACTCTTCCTACTGTCTATGTTTTGAACCATTACTGCGAAACTAGGTATAGATTCCGATGCTTCACTCCAGGTTTACTGTATCCCTTGGACCTTCTTTTTGACGATGAAACACAGAAATTGCATCGGAATTAAATACGAATGGCAAAATGCCGACAAAAGTACACGAAGAATGACTCTTCTTACAGACTATGTTTTGAACCATTCCTGTGACACTAGTTATAGATTCCGATGCTACACTCCAGGTTTATTGTATCCCTTGGACCTTCTTATTGACGATGAAACACAGAAATTGCATCGGAATTAAATAGAAAAGGCACAATGCGACTTGAGTACAAGAAGACTAACTCTTCCTACTGTCTATGAATTGAACCATTCCTGTGACCCTAGTTTTGGATTCCGATGCCTCACTTCAGGTTTACTATATCCCTCTGACCTACTTATTGACGATGAAACACAGAAATTGCATCGGAATTAAATACAAAAGGCACAATGCCGACTTAAGTATAAGAAGACTGATTCTTCCTACTGTCTATGTTTTGATCCATTCCTGTGAACTAGTTTTAGATTCCGATGCTTCACTTCAGGTTTACTGTATCCCACTGACCTTATTGCCGATGAAACACAGAAATTGCATCGGAATTAAATACAAGAGTCACAATGCCGACTTGAGGACAAGAAGACTGACTCTTCCTACTGTCTATATTTTAAACCATTCCAGTGCCACTAGATATAGATTCCGATGCTTCACTTCAGGTTTACTGTGTCCCTTGGACCTTCTTATTGACGATGAAACACAGAAATTGCATCGGAATTAAATACAAAAGGCACAATGCCGACTTAAGTACAAGAAGCCTAACACTTCCTACTGTCTATGTTTTGAACCATCACTGTGACACTAGTTATAGATTCTGATGCTTCACTCCAGGTTTACTGTATCCCTTGGACCTTCTTATTGACGATAAGACACCGAAATTCTATTGGAATTAAATACAAAAGGCACAATGCCGACTTATGGACAAGAAGACTGACTCTTCTTACTGACTTTGTTTTGAAACATTCCTGTGACACTAGTTATAGATTCCGATGCTTCACTTCAGGTTTACTGTATCTCTCTGACATTTTAAATGACGATGAAACACAGAATTTGCGTCGGAATTAAATAGAAAAGGCACAATGTCGACTTAAGTACAAGAAGACCGACTCTTCTTACTGTCTATGTTTTGAACCATTCCTGTGAGACTAGTTATAGATTCCGATTCTACACTCCAGGTTTACTGTATCCCTTGGACCTTCTTATTGACAATAAGACACAGAATTTCTATTCGAATTAAATACAAAAGGCACAATGCCGACTTAAGGACAAGAAGACTGTCTCTTCTTACTGTCTATGTTTTGAATAAATCCTGTGACACTAGTTATGGATTCCGATGCTACACTCCAGGTCTACTGTATCCCTTGGACCTTCTTATTGACGTCGAAACGCAGAAAGTGCATCGGAATTAAATACAAAATGCACAATGCCGACATAAGGACAAGAATACTGACTCTTCTTACTGACTTTGTTTTGAACCATTCCTGTGATACTAGTTATCGATTCCGATGCTTCACTTCAGGTTTGCTGTATCCCTTGGATCTTCTTATTGACGATGAAACACAGAAATTGCATCGGAATTAAATACAAACGGCACAATGCCGACTTGAGTACAAGAAAACTGACTCTTCCTACTCCCTATGTTTGAACCATTCCTGTGACACTAGTTATAGATTCCGATGCTTCACTTTAGGTTTACTGTATCCCTTGGATCTTCTTATTGACGATGAAACACAGAAATTGCATCGGAATTAAATACTAAAGGCACAATGCCGACTTCAGTACATTAAGACCGACTTTCCCTACTGACTATGATTTGAACCACTCCTGTGACACTAGTTATAGATTCCGATGCTTCACATGAGGTTTACTGTATCCCCTGGACCTTCTTATTGACGATGAAACACAGAAATTGCATCGGAATTAAATACAAAAGGCACAATGAAGACTTATGTACAAGAAGACTGACTCATCATACTGTCTATGTTTTGAACCATTCCTGCGACACTAGTTATAGATTCCGATGCTTCTCTCCAGGTTTACTGTATCCCTTGGACCTTCTTATTGACGATGAAACACAGAAATTGCATCGGAATTAAATACGAATGGCAAAATGCCGACAACATTACACGAAGAATGACTCTTCTTACAGTCTATGTTTTGAACCATTCCTGTGACACTAGTTATAGATTCCGATGCTACACTCCAGGTTTATTGTATCCCTTGGACCTTCTTATTGACGATAAAACACAGAAATTGGATCGGAATTAAATTCAAAACGCACAATGCCGACTCAAGTACAAGAAGACTAACACTTATTACTGTCTATGTTTTGAACCATCACTGTGACACTAGTTATAGATTCTGATGCTTCACTCCAGGTTTACTGTATCCCTTGGACCTTCTTATTGACGATAAGACACCGAAATTTTATTGGAATTAAATACAAAAGGCACAATGCCGACTTAAGGACAAGAAGACTGACTCTTCTTACTGACTTTGTTTTGAAACATTCCAGTGACACTAGTTATAGATACCGATGCTACACCTCAGGTTTACTGTATCCCTTGGACCTTCTTTTTGACGATGAAACACAGAAATTGCATCGGAATTAAATACGAATGGCAAAATGCCGACAAAAGTACACGAAGAATGACTCTTCCTACTCTCTATGTTTGAACCATTCCTGTGACACTAGTTATAGATTCCGATGCTTCACTTCAGGTTTACTGTATCCCTTGGATCTTCTTATTGACGATGAAACACAGAAATTGCATCAGAATTAAATACAAAAGGCACATGCCGACTTATGTACAAGAAGATTGACTATTCTTACTGACATTGTTTTGAACCATTCCTGTGACACTAGTTATAGATTCCGATGCTCCACTTCAGGTTTACTGTATCCCTTGGACCTTCTTATTGTCGATGAAACACAGAAATTGCATTGGAATTAAATACAAATGGCACAATGTCGACTTAAGTACAAGAAGACCGACTCTTCTTACTGTCTATGTTTTGAACCATTCCTGTGAGACTAGTTATAGATTCCGATTCTACACTCCAGGTTTACTGTATCCCTTGGACCTTCTTATTGACGATGAAACAGAGAAATTGCATCGGAATTAAATACAAAAGGCACTTGCCGACTTATGTACAAGATGATTGACTCTTCTTACTGACATTGTTTTGAACCATTCCTGTGACACTAGTAATAGATTCCGATGCTCCACTTCAGGTTTACTGTATCCCTTGGACCTTCTTATTGTCGATGAAACACAGAAATTGCATTGGAATTAAATACAAATGGCACAATGCCGACGTAAGTACAAGAAGACTGACTCATCCTACCGTCTATGTTTTGAACCATTCCTGTGACACTAGTTATAGATTCCCATGCTTCACTTCAGGTTTACTGTTTCCCTTGGACCTTCTTATTGACGATTAAACACAGAAATTGCATCGTAAATAAATACAAAAGGCACAATGCCGACTTAAGTACAAGAAGACTGACTCTTCCTACTGTCTTTATTTTAAACCATTCCAGTGACACTAGATATAGATTCCGATGCTTCACTTCAGGTTTACTGTATCCCTTGGACCTCCTTATTGACGTTGAAACACAGAAATTGCATCGGAATTAAATACGAATGGCAAAATGCCGACAAAAGTACACGAAGAATGACTCTTCTTACAGACTATGTTTTGAACCATTCCTGTGACACTAGTTATAGATTCCGATGCTACACTCCAGGTTTATTGTATCCCTTGGACCTTCTTATTGACGATGAAACACAGAAATTGCATCGGAATTAAATAGAAAAGGCACAATGCGACTTAAGTACAAGAAGACTAACTCTTCCTACTGTCTATGAATTGAACCATTCCTGTGACCCTAGTTTTGGATTCCGATGCCTCACTTCAGGTTTACTATATCCCTCTGACCTACTTATTGACGATGAAACACAGAAATTGCATCGGAATTAAATACAAAAGGCACAATGCCGACTTAAGTATAAGAAGACTGATTCTTCCTACTGTCTATGTTTTGATCCATTCCTGTGACACTAGTTTTAGATTCCGATGCTTCACTTCAGGTTTACTGTATCCCACTGACCTTATTGCCGATGAAACACAGAAATTGCATCGGAATTAAATACAAAAGGCACAATGCCGACTTAAGGACAAGAAGACTGACTCTTCCTACTGTCTATATTTTAAACCATTCCAGTGACACAAGATATAGATTCCGATGCTTCACTTCAGGTTTACTGTATCCCTTGGACCTTCTAATTGACGATGAAACACAGAAATTGCATCGGAATTAAATACAAATGGCACAATGCCGACTTAAGTACAAGAAGACTAACACTTCCTACTGTCTATGTTTTGAACCATCACTGTGACACTAGTTATAGATTCCGATGCTTCACTCCAGGTTTACTGTATCCCTTGGACCTTCTTATTGACGATAAGACACCGAAATTCTATTGGAATTAAATACAAAAGGCACAATGCCGACTTAAGGACAAGAGGACTGACTCTTCTTACTGACTTTGTTTTGAAACATTCCAGTGACACTAGTTATAGATTCCGATTCTTCACTTCAGGTTTACTGTATCTCTCTGACATTTTAATTGACGATGAAACACAGAAATTGCATCGGAATTAAATAGAAAAGGCACAATGTCGACGTAAGTACAAGAAGACCGACTCTTCTTACGGTCTATGATTTGACCCATTCCTGTGAGACTAGTTATAGAATCCGATTCTACACTCCAGGTTTACTGTATCCTTTGGACCTTCTTATTGACGATGAAACACAGAAATTGCATCGGAAATAAATACAAAAGGCACATGCCGACTTATGTACAAGAAGATTGACTCTTCTTACTGACATTGTTTTGAACCATTCCTGTGACACTAGTTACAGATTCCGATGCTTCACTTCAGGTTTACTGTATCCCTTGGACCTTCCTATTGACGATGAAACACAGAAATTGCATCGGAATTAAATACAAAAGGCACAATGCCGACTTAAGTACTAGAAGACTAACTCTTCTTACTGTCTATGTTTTGAACCATTACTGTGTAACTAGTTATAGATTCCGATACTTCACTCCAGGTTTACTGTATCCCTTGGACCTTCTTATTGACGATAAGACACAGAATTTCTATTGGAATTTAAAAAAAAATGCACAATGCCGACTTAAGGACAAGAAGACTGACTCTTCTTACTGACTATGTTTTGAAACATTCCTGTGACTCTAGTTATAGATTCCGATGCTTCACTCCAGGTTTACTGTATCCCTTGGACCTTCTTATTGACGATGAAACACAGAAATTGCATCGGAATTAAACAGAAAAGACACAATGCCGACATAAGTACAAGAAGACTGACTCTTCTTACTGTCTATGTTTTGAATAATTCCTGTGACACTAGTTATGGATTCCGATGCTACACTCCAGGTCTACTGTATCCCTTGGATCTTCTTATTGACGTTGAAACGCAGAAAGTGCATCGGAATTAAATACAAAATGCACAATGCCGACATAAGGACAAGAAAACTGACTCTTCTTACTGACTTTGTTTTGAACCATTCCTGTGATACTAGTTATAGATTCCAATGCTTCACTTCAGGTTTACTGCATCCCTTGGATCTTCCTATTGACGATGAAACACAGAAATTGCATCGGAATTAAATACAAAAGGCACAATGCCGACATAAGTACAATAAGACTGACTCTTCCTACTCTCTATGTTTGAACCATTCCTGCGACACTAGTTATAGATTCCGATGCTTCACTTCAGGTTTACTGTATCCCTTGGATCTTCTTATTGACGATGAAACACAGAAATTGCATCGGAATTAAATACAAAAGGCACATGCCGACTTATGTACAAGAAGATTGACTATTCTTACTGACATTGTTTTGAACCATTCCTGTGACACTAGTTATTGATTCCGATGCTCCACTTCAGGTTTACTGTATCCCTTGGACCTTCTTATTGCCGATGAAACACAGAAATTGCATTGGAATTAAATACAAATGGCACAATGTCGACTTAAGTACAAGAAGACCGACTCTTCTTACTGTCTATGTTTTGAACCATTCCTGTGTGACTAGTTATAGATTCCGATTCTACACTCCAGGTTTACTGTATCCCTTGGACCTTCTTATTGACGATGAAACAGAGAAATTGCATCGGAATTAAATACAAAAGGAACATGCCGACTTATGTACAAGAAGATTGATTCTTCTTACTGACATTGTTTTGAACCATTCCTGTGACACTAGTAATAGATTCCGATGCTCCACTTCAGGTTTACTGTATCCCTTGGACCTTCTTATTGTCGATGAAACACAGAAATTGCATTTGAATTAAATACAAATGGCACAATGCCGACTTAAGTACAAGAAGACTGACTCATCCTACTGTCTATGTTTTGAACCATTCCTGTGACACTAGTTATAGATTCCCATGCTTCACTTCAGGTTTACTGTTTCCCTTGGACCTTCTTATTGACGATTAAACACAGAAATTGCATCGTAAATAAATACAAAAGGCACAATGCAGACTTAAGTACAAGAAGACTGACTCTTCCTACTGTCTATATTTTAAACCATTTTAGTGACACTAGATATAGATTCCGATGCTTCACTTCAGGTTTACTGTATCCCTTGGACCTCCTTATTGACGATGAAACACAGAAATTGCTTCGGAATTAAATACAAAAGGCACAGTGCCGACTTAAGTACAAGAAGACTAACTCTTCCTACTGTCTATGTTTTGAACCATTACTGTGAAACTAGGTATAGATTCCGATGCTTCACTCCAGGTTTACTGTATCCCTTCGACCTTCTTATTGACGATAAGACACAGAATTTCTATTGGAATAAAATACAAAACGCACAATGCCGACTTAAGGACAAGAAGACTGACTCTTCTTACTGACTATGTTTTGAAACATTCCTGTGACACTAGTTATAGATTCCGATGCTTCACTCCACTTTTACTGTATCCCTTGGACCTTCTTATTGACGATGGAACACAGAAATTGCATCGGAATTTAATAGAAAAGACACAATGCCGACATAAGTACAAGAAGACTGACTCTTCTTACTGTGTATGTTTTGAATAGTTCCTGTGACACTAGTTATGGATTCCGATGCTACACTCCAGGTCCACTGTATCCCTTGGACCTTCTTATTGACGTTGAAACGCAGAAAGTGCATCGGAATTGAATACAAAATGCACAATGCCGACATAAGGACAAGAAATCTGACTCTTCTTACTGACTTAGTTTTGAACCATTCCTGTGATACTATTTATAGATTCCGATGCTTCACTTCAGGTTTACTGTATCCCTTGGGTCTTCTTATTGACGATGAAACACAGAAATTGCATCGGAATCAAATACAAAAGGCACAATGCCGACTTAAGTACAAGAAGACTGACTCTTCCTACTCTCTATGTTTGAACCATTCCTGTGACACTAGTTATAGATTCCGATGCTTCACTTCAGGTTTACTGTATCCCTTGGATCTTCTTATTGACGATGAAACACAGAAATTGCATCGGAATTAAATACTAAATGCACAATGCCGACTTAAGTACATTAAGACCGACTTTCCCTACTGACTATGTTTTGAACCATTACTGTGACACTAGTTATAGATTCCGATGCTTCACATGAGGTTTACTGTATCCCCTGGACCTTCTTATTGACGATGAAACACTGAAATTGCATCGGAATTAAATACAAAATGCACAATGCCGACTTATGTACAAGAAGACTGACTTATCTTACTGTCTATGTTTTGAACCATTCCTGCGACACTAGTTATAGATTCCGATGCTTCGCTCGAGGTTTACTGTATCACTTGGACCTTGTTATTGACGATGAAACATAGAAATTGCATCGGAATTAAATACAAAAGGCACAATGCTGACTTAAGGACATGAAAACTGACTCTTCTTACTGACTATGTTTTGAACCGTTCCTGAGACACTAGCTATAGATTCCGATGCTTCACTTCAGGTTTACTGTTTTACTCTGACCTCCTTATTGACGATGAAACACAGAAATTGCATCGGAATTAAATACAGAAGGCACAATGCCGACTTAAGTGCAAGAAGACTGACTCTTCTTACTGTCTATGTTTTGAACCATTCCATTGACACTAGTTATAGATTCCGATGCTTCACTTCAGGTATATTGTATCCCTCTGACCTTCTTATTGACGATGAAACACAGAAATTGCATCGGAATTAAATAGAAAAGGCACTATGCGACTTATGTACAAGAAGACCAGCTCTTCCTACTGTCTATGAATTGAACCATTCCTGTGACCCTAGTTTTGGATTCCGATGCCTCACTCCAGGTTTACCATATCCCTCTGACCTACTTATTGACGATGAAACACAGAAATTGCATCGGAATTAAATACAAAAGGCACAATGCCGACTTAAGTACAAGAAGACTGACTCTTCCTACTGTCTATGTTTTGAACATTCCTGTGACACTAGTTACAGATTCCGATGCTTCACTTCAGGTTAACTGTATCCCACTGACCTTATTCCCGATGAAACACAGAAATTGCATCGGAATTAAATAAAAAAGGCACAATGCCGACTTAAGGACAAGGAGACTGACTCTTCCTACTGTCTATATTTTAAACGATTCCACTGACACTAGATATAGATTCCGATGCTTCACTTCTGGTTTACTGTATCCCTTGGACCTTCTTATTGACGATGAAACACAGAAATTGCAACGGAATTAAATACAAAAGGCACAATGCCGACTTAAGTACAAGAAGACGAACACTTCCTACTGTCCATGTTTTGAACCATTACTGTGACACTAGTTATAGATTCCGATGCTTCACTCCAGGTTTACTGTATCCCTTGGACCTTCTTATTGACGATAAGACACAGAAATTCTATTGGAATTAAATCCAAAAGGCACAATGCCGACTTAAGGACAAGAAGACTGACTCTTCTTACTGACTATGTTTTGAAACATTCCTGTGACACTAGTTATAGATTCCGATGCCTCACTTCAGGTTTACTGTACCCCTCTGACATTGTAATTGACGATGAAACACAGAAATTGCATCGGAATTAAATACAAAAGGCACAATGCCGACTTAAGTACAAGAAGACTGTCTCTTCTTACTGACTATGTTTTGAACCATTCCTGTGACACTAGTTATAGATTCCGATGCTTCACTTCAGGTTTACTGTATCCCTTGGACCTTCTTATGGACGATGAAACACAGAAATTGCATCGGAGTTTATTACAAAAGGCAAAATGCCGTCTTAAGTTCACGAAGACTGACTCTTCTTACCGTCTATATATTGAACCATTCCTGTGGCACTAGTTATAGATTCCGATTCTACTCTCCAGGTTTACTGTTACTCTTGGACCTTCTTATTGACGATGAAACACAGAAATTGCATCGGAATTAAAACAAAAGGCACATGCCGACTTATGTACAAGAAGATTGACTCTTCTTACTGACTTTGTTTTGAACCATGCCTGTGGCACTAGTTATAGATTCCGATGCTTCACTTCAGGTTTACTGTATCCCTTGGACCTTCTTATTGTCGATGAAATACAGAAATTGCATTGGAATTAAATACAAAAGGCACAATGCCGACTTAAGTTCAAGAAGACTGACTCTTCCTACTGTCTATATTTTAAACCATTCCAGTGACACTAGATATAGATTCCGATGCTTCACGTGACGTTTACTGTATCCCTTGGACCTTCTTATTGACGACGAAACACAGAAATTGCATCGGAATTAAATACAAAAGGCACAATGCCGACTTAGGTACATGAAGACCGACTCTTCCTTCTGACTATGTTTTGAACCAATCCATTGACACTAGTTATAGATTCCGATGCTTTACTGCAAGTTTACTGTATCCCTTGGACATTGTTATTGACGATGAAACACAGAAATTGCATCGGAATTAAATAGAAAAGACACAATGCCGACATAAGTACAAGAAGACTGTCTCTTCTTACTGTCTATGATTTGAATAACTCCTGTGACACTAGTTATGGATTCCGATGCTACACTGCAGGTTTACTGTATCCCTTGGACCTTCTTATTGACGATGAAACACAAAAATTGCATCGGAATTAAATACAAAAGGCACAATGCCGACTTAAGGACAAGAAAACTGACTCTTCTTACTGATTATGTTTTGAACCATTCCTGAGACACTAGCTATAGATTCCAATGCTTCACTTCTGGTTTACTGTATCACTCTGACCTCCTTATTGACGATGAAACACAGAAATTGCATCGGAATTAAATACAAAAGGCACAATGCGACTTAAGTACAAGAAGACTGACTCTTCCTACTGTCTATGTTTTGGTCCATTCCTGAGACACTGGTTTTAGATTCCGATGCTTCACTTCAGGTTTACTGTATCCCACTGACCTTAGTGCCGATGAAACACAGAAATTGCATCGGAATTAAATACAAAAGGCATAATGCCGACTTAAGGACAAGTAGACTGACTCTTCCTACTGTCTATATTTTAAACCATTCCAGTGACACTAGATATAGATTCCGATGCTTCACTTCAGGTTTACTGTATCCCTTGGACCTTCTTATTGACGATGAAACACAGAAATTGCATCGGAATTAAATACAAAAGGCACAATGCCGACTTAAGTACAAGAAGACTAACACTTCCTACTGTCTACGTTTTGAACCATCACTGTGACACTAGTTATAGATTCTGATGCTTCACTCCAGGTTTACTGTATCCCTTGGACCTTCTTATTGACGATAAGACACCGAAATTCTATTGGAATTAAATACAAAAGGCACAATGCCGACTTAAGGACAAGAAGACTGACTCTTCTTACTGACTTTGTTTTGAAACATTCCAGTGACACTAGTTATAGATTCCGATGCTTCACTCCAGGTTTACTGTATCCCTTGGACCTTCTTATTGACGATGGAACACAGAAATTGCATCGGAATTAAATAGAAAAGACACAATGCCGACATAAGTACAAGAAGACTGACTCTTCTTACTGTGTATGTTTTGAATAGTTCCTGTGACACTAGTTATGAATTCCGATGCTACACTCCAGGTCTACTGTATCCCTTGGACCTTCTTATTGACGTTGAAACGCAGAAAGTGCATCGGAATTGAATACAAAATGCACAATGCCGACATAAGGACAAGAAAACTGACTCTTCTTACTGACTTAGTTTTGAACCATTCCTGTGATACTATTTATAGATTCCGATGCTTCACTTCAGGTTTACTGTATCCCTTGGATCTTCTTATTGACGATGAAACACAGAAATTGCATCGGAATTAAATACTAAATGCACAATGCCGACTTAAGTACATTAAGACCGACTTTCCCTACTGACTATGTTTTGAACCGTTACTGTGACACTAGTTATAGATTCCGATGCTTCACATGAGGTTTACTGTATCCCCTGGACCTTCTTATTGACGATGAAACACTGAAATTGCATCGGAATTAAATACAAAATGCACAATGCCGACTTATGTACAAGAAGACTGACTTATCTTACTGTCTATGTTTTGAACCATTCCTGCGACACTACTTATAGATTCCGATGCTTCGCTCGAGGTTTACTGTATCACTTGGACCTTGTTATTGACGATGAAACATAGAAATTGCATCGGAATTAAATACAAAAGGCACAATGCTGACTTAAGGACATGAAAACTGACTCTTCTTACTGACAATGATTTGAACCGTTCCTGAGACACTAGCTATAGATTCCGATGCTTCACTTCAGGTTTACTGTTTTACTCTGACCTCCTTATTGACGATGAAACACAGAAATTGCATCGGAATTAAATACAGAAGGCACAATGCCGACTTAAGTACAAGAAGACTGACTCTTCTTACTGTCTATGATTTGAACCATTCCATTGACACTAGTTATAGATTCCGATGCTTCACTTCAGGTATATTGTATCCCTGCGACCTTCTTATTGACGATGAAACACAGAAATTGCATCGGAATTAAATAGAAAAAGCACTATGCGACTTAGGTACAAGAAGACCAGCTCTTCCTACTGTCTATGAATTGAACCATTCCTGTGACCCTAGTTTTGGATTCCGATGCCTCACTCCAGGTTTACCATATCCCTCTGACCTACTTATTGACGATGAAACACAGAAATTGCATCGGAATTAAATAAAAAAGGCACAATGCCGACTTAAGGACAAGGAGACTGACTCTTCCTACTGTCTATATTTTAAACGATTCCAGTGACACTAGATATAGATTCCGATGCTTCACTTCTGGTTTACTGTATCCCTTGGACCTTCTTATTGACGATGAAACACAGAAATTGCAACGGAATTAAATACAAAAGGCACAATGCCGACTTAAGTACAAGAAGACGAACACTTCCTACTGTCTATGTTTTGAACCATTACTGTGACACTAGTTATAGATTCCGATGCTTCACTCCAGGTTTACTGTATCCCTTGGACCTTCTTATTGACGATAAGACACAGAAATTCTATTGGAATTAAATCCAAAAGGCACAATGCCGACTTAAGGACAAGAAGACTGACTCTTCTTACTGACTATGTTTTGAAACATTCCTGTGACACTAGTTATAGATTCCGATGCCTCACTTCAGGTTTACTGTATCCCTCTGACATTGTAATTGACGATGAAACACAGAAATTGCATCGGAATTAAATACAAAAGGCAAAATGCCGACTTAAGTACAAGAAGACTGTCTCTTCTTACTGACTATGTTTTGAACCATTCCTGTGACACTAGTTATAGATTCCGATGCTTCACTTCAGGTTTACTGTATCCCTTGGACCTTCTTATGGACGATGAAACACAGAAATTGCATCGGAGTTTATTACAAAAGGCAAAATGCCGACTTAAGTTCACGAAGACTGACTCTTCTTACCGTCTATATATTGAACCATTCCTGTGGCACTAGTTATAGATTCCGATTCTACTCTCCAGGTTTACTGTTACTCTTGGACCTTCTTATTGACGATGAAACACAGAAATTGCATCGGAATTAAAACAAAAGGCACATGCCGACTTATGTACAAGAAGATTGACTCTTCTTACTGACTTTGTTTTGAACCATGCCTGTGGCACTAGTTATAGATTCCGAGGCTTCACTTCAGGTTTACTGTATCCCTTGGACCTTCTTATTGTCGATGAAATACAGAAATTGCATTGGAATTAAATACAAAAGGCACAATGCCGACTTAAGTACAAGAAGACTGACTCTTCCTACTGTCTATATTTTAAACCATTCCAGTGACACTAGATATAGATTCCGATGCTTCACTTCAGGTTTACTGTATCCCTTGGACCTTCTTATTGACGATGAAACGCAGAAGTTGCATCGGAATTAAATACAAAAGGCACAATGCCAACTTAAGTACAAGAAGACTAACTCTTTCTACTGTCTATGTTTTGAACCATTACTGTGACACTAGTTATAGATTCCGATGCTTCACTTGAGGTTTACTGTACCCCTTGGACCTTCTTATTGACGATGAAACACAGAAATTGCATTGGAATTAAATACAAAAGGCACAATGCCGACTTAAGTACAAGACGACTGACTTTTCTTACTGTCTATGTTTTGAACCATTCCTGTGACACTAGTTATAGATTCCGATGCTTCACTTGAAGTTTACTGTATCCCTTGGACCTTCTTATTGACGACGAAACACAGAAATTGCATCGGAATTAAATACAAAAGGCACAATGCCGACTTAGGTACATGAAGACCGACTCTTCCTTCTGACTATGTTTTGAACCATTCCATTGACACTAGTTATAGATTCCGATGCTTTATTGCAAGTTTACTGTATCCCTTGGACATTGTTATTGACGATGAAACACAGAAATTGCATCGGAATTAAATAGAAAAGACACAATGCCGACATAAGTACAAGAAGACTGTCTCTTCTTACTGTCTATGATTTGAATAACTCCTGTGACACTAGTTATGGATTCCGATGCTACACTGCTGGTTTACTGTATCCCTTGGACCTTCTTATTGACGATGAAACACAAAAATTGCATCGGAATTAAATACAAAAGGCACAATGCCGACTTAAGGACAAGAAAACTGACTCTTCTTACTGATTATGTTTTGAACCATTCCTGAGACACTAGCTATAGATTCCAATGCTTCACTTCTGGTTTACTGTATCACTCTGACCTCCTTATTGACGATGAAACACAGAAATTGCATCGGAATTAAATACAAAAGGCACAATGCGACTTAAGTACAAGAAGACTAACTCTTCCTACTGTATATGAATTGAACCATTCCTGTGACCCTAGTTTTGGATTCCGATGCCTCACTTCAGGTTTACTATATCCTTCTGACCTACTCATTGACGATGAAACACAGAAATTGCATCGGAATTAAATACAAAAGGCACAATGCTGACTTAAGTACAAGAAGACTGACTCTTCCTACTGTCTATGTTTTGGTCCATTCCTGAGACACTGGTTTTAGATTCCGATGCTTCACTTCAGGTTTACTGTATCCCACTGACCTTAGTGCCGATGAAACACAGAAATTGCATCGGAATTAAATACAAAAGGCACAATGCCGACTTAAGGACAAGAAGACTGACTCTTCCTACTGTCTATATTTTAAACCATTCCAGTGACACTAGATATAGATTCCGATGCTTCACTTCAGGTTTACTGTATCCCTTGGACCTTCTTATTGACGATGAAACACAGAAATTGCATCGGAATTAAATACAAAAGGCACAATGCCGACTTAAGTACAAGAAGACTAACACTTCCTACTGTCTACGTTTTGAACCATCACTGTGACACTAGTTATAGATTCTGATGCTTCACTCCAGGTTTACTGTATCCCTTGGACCTTCTTATTGACGATAAGACACCGAAATTCTATTGGAATTAAATACAAAAGGCACAATGCCGACTTAAGGACAAGAAGACTGACTCTTCTTACTGACTTTGTTTTGAAACATTCCAGTGACACTAGTTATAGATTCCGATGCTTCACTTCAGGTTTACTGTATCTCTCTGACATTTTAATTGACGATGAAACACAGAAATTGCATCGGAATTAAATAGAAAAGGCACAATGTCGACTTAAGTACAAGAAGACCGACTCTTCTTACTGTCTATGTTTTGAACCATTCCTGTGAGACTAGTTATAGATTCCGATTCTACACTCCAGGTTTACTGTATCCCTTGGACCTTCTTATTGACGATGAGACACAGAAATTGCATCGGAATTAAATACAAAAGGCACATGCCGACTGATGTACAAGAAGATTGACTCTTCTTACTGACATTGTTTTGAACCATTCCTGTGACACTAGTTATAGATTCCGATGCTCCTTTTCAGGTTTACTGTGTCAATTGGAACTTCTTATTGTCGATGAAACACAGAAATTGCATCGGAATTAAATAGAAAAGGCACATTGCGACTTAAGTACAAGAAGACTAACTCTTCCTACTGTATATGAATTGAACCATTCCTGTGACCCTAGTTTTGAATTCCGATGCCTTACTTCAGGTTTACTATATCCTTCTGACCTATTTATTGACGATGAAACACAGAAATTGCATCGGAATTAAATACAAAAGGCACAATGCTGACTTAAGTACAAGAAGACTGAATCTTCCTACTGTCTATGTTTTGATCCATTCCTGTGACACTGGTTTTAGATTCCGATGCTTCACTTCAGGTTTACTGTATCCCACTGACCTTATTGCCGATGAAACACAGAAATTGCATCGGAATTAAATACAAAAGGCACAATGCCGACTTAAGGACAAGAAGACTGACTTTTCCTGCTGTCTATATTTTAAACCATTCCAGTGACACTAGATATAGATTCCGATGCGTCACTTCAGGTTTACTGTATCCCTTGGACCTTCTTATTGACGATGAAACACAGAAATTGCATCGGAATTAAATACAAAAGGCACAATGCCGACTTAAGTACAAGAAGACTAACACTTCCTACTGTCTATGTTTTGAACCATCACTGTGACACTAGTTATAGATTGTGATGCTTCACTCCAGGTTTACTGTATCCCTTGGACCTTCTTATTTACGATAAGACACCGAAATTCTATTGGAATTAAATACAAAAGGTACAATGCCGACTTAAGGACAAGAAGACTGACTCTTCTTACTGACTTTGTTTTGAAACATTCCAGTGACACTAGTTATAGATTCCGATGCTTCACTTCAGGTTTACTGTATCTCTCTGACATTTTAATTGACGATGAAACACAGAAATTGCATCGGAATTAAATAGAAAAGGCACAATGTCGACTTAAGTACAAGAAGACCGACTCTTCTTACTGTCTATGTTTTGAACCATTCCTGTGAGACTAGTTATAGATTCCGATTCTACACTCCAGGTTTACTGTATCCCTTGGACCTTCTTATTGACGATGAAACACAGAAATTGCATCGGAATTAAATACAAAATGCACAATGCCGACTTAAGTACAAGAAGACTAACTCTTCCGACTGTCTATGTTTGAACCATTAGTGTGAAACTAGTTATAGATTCCGATGCTTCACTCCAGGTTTACTGTATCCGTTGGACCTTCTTATTGACGATTAAACACAGAAATTGCATCGTAATTAAATACAAAAGGCACAATGCCGACTTAAGTACAAGAAGACTGACTCTTCCTACTGTCTATATTTTAAACCATTCCAGTGACACTAGATACAGATTCTGATGCTTCACTTCAGGTTTACTGTATCCCTTGGACCTTCTTTTTGACGATGAAACACAGTAATTGCATCGGAATTAAATAGAAAAGGCACAATGTCGACTTAAGTACAAGAAGACTGACTCTTCTTACTGTCTATGTTTTGACTGATTCCTGTGAGATTAGTTATAGATTCCGATTCTACACTTCAGGTTTGCTGTATCCCTTGGACCTTCTCATTGACGATGAATCACAGAAATTGCATCGGAATTAAATACAAGAGGCACATGCCGACTTATGTACAACAAGTTTGACTCTTCTTACTGACATTGTTTTGAACCATTCCTGTGACACTAGTTATAGATTCCGATGCTTCACTTGAAGTTTACTGTATCCCTTGGACCTTCTTATTGACGATGAAACGCAGAAATTGCATCGGAATTAAATACAAAAGGCACAATGCCGACTTAAGTACAAGAAGACTGACCCTTCCTACTGTCTATGTTTTGAACCATTTCTGTGACACTCGTTATAGATTCCGATGCATCACATCAGGTTTACTGTATCCCTTGGACCTTCTTATTGCCGATGAAACACAGAAATTGCATCGGAATTAAATACAAAAGGCACAATGCCGACTTAAGTACAAGATGAACGACTATTCCTAATGACTATGATTTGAACCATTCCTGTAACACTAGTTATAGATTCCGATGCTTCACTTGAGGTTTACTGTACCCCTTGGACATTCTTATTGACGATGAAACACAGAAATTGCATTGGAATTAAATACAAAAGGGACAATGCCGACTTAAGTACAAGACGACTGACTTTTCTTACTGTCTATGTTTTGAACCATTCCTGTGACACTCGTTATAGATTCCGATGCTTCACTTGAAGTTTACTGTATCCCTTGGACCGTCTTATTGACGACGAAACACAGAAATTCCATCGGAATTAAATACAAAAGGCACAATGCCGACTTAGGTACATGAAGACCGACTCTTCCTTCTGACTATGTTTTGAACCATTCCATTGACACTAGTTATAGAATCCGATGCTTTACTGCAGGTTTACTGTATCCCTTGGACATTGTTATTGACAATGAAACACAGAAATTGCATCGGAACTAAATAGAAAAGACACAATGCCGACATAAGTACAAGAAGACTGACTCTTCTTACTGTCTATGTTTTGAATAATTCCTGTGACACTAGTTATGGATTCCGATGCTACACTCCAGGTTTACTGTATCCCTTGGACCTTCTTATTGACGATGAAACACAGAAATTGCATCGGAATTAAATACAAAAGGCACAATGCCGACTTAAGGACATGAAAACTGACTCTTCTTACTGGCTATGTTTTGAACCATTCCTGAGACACTAGCTATAGATTCCGATGCTTCACTTCAGGTTTACTGTATCACTCTGACCTCCTTATTGACGATGAAACACAGAATTTGCATCGGAATTAAATACAAATCGCACAATGCCGACTTAAGTACAAGAAGACTGACTCTTCTTACTGTCTATGTTTTGAACCATTCCATTGACACTAGTTATAGATTCCGATGCATCACCTCAGGTTTACTGTATCCCTTTGACCTTCTTATTGACGATGAAACACAGAAATTGCATCGGAATTAAATACGAATGGCAAAATGCCGACAAAAGTACACGAAGAATGACTCTTCTTACAATCTATGTTTTGAACCATTCCTGTGACACTAGTTATAGATTCCGATGCTACACTCCAGCTTTATTGTATCCCTTGGACCTTCTTATTGACGATGAAACACAGAAATTGGATCGGAAGTAAATCCAAAAGGCACAATGCCGACTTAGGGACAAGAAGACTGACTCTTCTTAATGAATTTGTTTTGAACCAATCCTGTGACACTAGTTATAGATTCCGATGCTTCACTTCAGGTTTATTGTATCCCTCTGACCGTCTTATTGAGGATGAAACACAGAAATTGCATCGGAATTAAATAGAAAAGGCACAATGCGACTTAAGTACAAGAAGACTAACTCTTCCTACTGTATATGAATTGAACCATTCCTGTGACCCTAGTTTTGGATTCCGATGCCTCACTTCAGGTTTACTATATCCCTCTGACCTACTTATTGACGATGAAACACAGAAATTGCATCGGAATTAAATAGAAAAGACACAATGCCGACATAAGTACAAGAAGACTGACTCTTCTTACTGTCTATGTTTTGAATAATTCCTGTGACACTAGTTATGGATTCCGATGCTACACTCCAGGTCTACTGTATCCCTTGGACCTTCTTATTGACGTTGAAACGCAGAAAGTGCATCGGAATTAAATACAAAATGCACAATGCCGACATAAGGACAAGAAAACTGACTCTTCTTACCGACTTTGTTTTGAACCATTCCTGTGATACTAGTTATAGATTCCGATGCTTCACTTCCGGTTTACTGTATCCCTTGGATCTTCTTATTGACGATGAAACACAGAAATTGCATCGGAATTAAATACAAAAGGCACAATGTCGACTTAAGTACAAGAAGACTGACTCTTCCTACTCTCTATGTTTGAACCATTCCTGTGACACTAGTTTTAGATTCCGATGCTTCACTTCAGGTTTACTGTATCCCTTGGATCTTCTTATTGACGATGAAACACAGAAATTGCATCGGAATTAAATACTAAAGGCACAATGCCGACTTAAGTACATTAAGACCGACTTTCCCTACTGACTATGTTTTGAACCATTACTGTGACACTAGTTATAGATTCCGATGCTTCACATGAGGTTTACTGTATCCCTCCGACCTTCTTATTGACGATGAAACACAGAAATTGCATCGGAATTAAATAGAAAAGGCACAATGCCACTTAAGTACAAGAAGACTAACTCTTCCTACTGTATATGAATTGAACCATTCCTGTGACCATAGTTTTGGATTCCGATGCCTCACTTCAGGTTTACTATATCCCTCTGACCTACTTATTGACGATGAAACACAGAAATTGCATCGGAATTAAATACAAAAGGCACAATGCCGACTTAAGTACAAGAAGACTGACTCTTCCCACTGTCTATGTTTTGATCCAATCCTGTGACACTAGTTTTAGATTCCGATGCTTCACTTCAGGTTTACTGTATCTCTCTGACATTTTAATTGACGATGAAACACAGAAATTGCATCGGAATTAAATACAAAAGGCACAATGCCGACTTAAGTACAAGAAGACTAAGTCTTCCTAATGTCTATGTTTTGAACCATTACTGTGAAACTAGTTATAGATTCCGATGCTTCACTCCAGGTTTACTGTATCCCTTGGACCTTCTTATTGACGATAAGACACAGAATTTCTACTGGAATTAAATACAAAAGGCACAATGCCGACTTAAGGACAAGAAGACTGACTCTTCTTACTGACTATGTTATGAAACATTCCTGTGATACTAGTTATAGATTCGGATGCTTCACTCCAGGTTTACTGTATCCCTTGGACCTTCTTATTGACGATGAAACACAGAAATTGCATCGGAATTAAATAGAAAAGACACAATGCCGACATAAGTACAAGAAGACTGTCTCTTCTTACTGTGTATGTTTTGAATAATTCCTGTGACACTAGTTATGGATTCCGATGCTACACTCCAGGTCCACTGTATCCCTTGGACCTTCTTATTGACGTTGGAACGCAGAAAGTGAATTGGAATTAAATACAAAATGCACAATGCCGACATAAGGACAAGAAAACTGACTCTTCTTACTGACTTTGTTTTGAACCATTCCTGTGATACTATTTATAGATTCCGATGCTTCACTTCAGGTTTACTGTATCCCTTGGATCTTCTTATTGACGATGAAACACAGATATTGCATCGGAATCAAATACAAAAGGCACAATGCCGACTTAAGTACAAGAAGACTGACTCTTCCTACTCTCTATGTTTGAACCATTCCTGTGACACTAGTTATAGATTCCGATGCTTCACTTCAGGTTTACTGCATCCCTTGGATCTTCTTATTGACGATGAAACACAGAAATTGCATCGGAATTAAATACTAAAGGCACAATGCCGACTTAAGTACATTAAGACCGACTTTCCCTACTGACGAAGATTTGAACCATTACTGTGACACTAGTTATAGATTCCGATGCTTCACATGATGTTTACTGTATCCCCTGGACCTTCTTATTGACGATGAAACACTGACATTGCATCGCAATTAAATACAAAAGGCACAATGCCGACTTATGTACAAGAAGACTGACTTATCTTACTGTCTATGTTTTGAACCATTCCTGCGACACTAGTTATAGATTCCGATGCTTCACTCCAGGTTTACTGTATCACTCTGACCTCCTTATTGACGATGAAACACAGAAATTGCATCGGAATTAAATAGAGAAGGCACAATGCCGACTTAAGTACAAGAAGACTGACTCTTCTTACTGTCTATGTTTTGAACCATTCCATTGACACTAGTTATAGATTCCGATGCTTCACTCGAGGTTTACTGTATCCCTTGGACCTTGTTATTGACGATGAAACATAGAAATTGCATCGGAATTAAATAGAAAAGGCACAATGCCGACTTAAGTACAAGAAGACTGACTCTTCTTACTGACTATGTTTTGAACCATTGCTGTGACACTAGATATAGATTCCGATGCTTCACTCCAGGTTTATTGTATCCCTTGGACCTTCTTATTGACGATGAAACACAGTAATTGGATCGGAAGTAAATACAAAAGGCACAATGCCGACTTAAGGACAAGAAGACTGACTCTTCTTAATGACTTTGTTTTGAACCAATCCTGTGACACTAGTTACAGATTCCGATGCTTCACTTCAGGTATATTGTATCCCTCTGACCTTCTTATTGACGATGAAACACAGAAATTGCATCGGAATTAAATAGAAAAGGCACAATGCGACTTAAGTACAAGAAGACTATCTCTTCCTACTGTCTATGAATTGAAACATTCCTGTGACCCTAGTTTTGGATTCCGATGCCTCACTTCAGGTTTGCCATATCCCTCTGACCTACTTATTGACGATGAAACACAGAAATTGCATCGGAATTAAATACAAAAGGCACAATGCCGACTTAAGTACAAGAAGACTGTCACTTCCTACTGTCTATGTTTTGAACCATTCCTGTGACACTAGTTATAGATTCCGATACTTCACTTCAGGTTTACTGTATCCCACTGACCTTATTGCCGATGAAACACAGAAATTGCATCGGAATTAAATACAAAAGGCATACTGCCGACTTAAGGACAAGGAGACTGACTCTTCCAACTGCCTATATTTTAAACCATTCCAGTGACACTAGATATAGATTCCGATGCTTCACTTCAGGTTTACTGTATCCCTTGGACCTTCTTATTGACGATAAGACACAGAAATTCTATTGGAATTAAATACAAAAGGCACAATGCCGACTTAAGTACAAGAAGACTGCCTCTTCTTACTGACTATGTTTTGAACCATTCCTGAGACACTAGTTATAGATTCCGATGCTTCACTTCAGGTTTACTGTATCCCTTGGACCTTCTTATGGACGATGAAACACAGAAATTGCATCGGAGTTTATTACAAAAGGCAAAATGCCGACTTAAGTTCACGAAGACTGACTCTTCTTCCCGTCTATATATTGAACCATTCCTGTGACACTAGTTATAGATTCCGATTCTACACTCCAGGTTTACTGTAACTCTTGGACCTTCTTATTGACGATGAAACACAGAAATTGCATCGGAATTAAATACGAATGGCAAAATGCCGACAAAAGTACACGAAGAATGACTCTTCTTACAGTCAATGTTTTGAACCATTCCTGTGACACTAGTTATAGATTCCGATGCTACACTCCAGGTTTATTGTATCCCTTGGACCTTCTTATTGACGATGAAACACAGAAATTGGATCGGAAGTAAATCCAAAAGGCACAATGCTGACGTAAGGACAAGAAGACTGACTCTTCTTAATGAATTTGTTTCGAACCAATCCTGTGACACTAGTTATAGATTCCGATGCTTCACTTCAGGTTTATTGTATCCCTCTGACCTTCTTATTGACGATGAAACACAGAAATTGCATCGGAATTAAATAGAAAAGGCACAATGCGACTTAAGTACAAGAAGACTAACTCTTCCTACTGTATATGAATTGAACCATTCCTGTGACCCTAGTTTTGGATTCCGATGCCTCACTTCAGGTTTACTATATCCCTCTGACCTACTTATTGACAATGAAACACAGAAATTGCATCGGAATTAAATACAAAATGCACAATGCCGACATAAGGACAAGAAAACTGACTCTTCTTACTGTCTATGTTTTCAATAATTCCTGTGACACTAGTTATGGATTCCGATGCTACACTCCAGGTCTACTGTATCCCTTGGACCTTCTTATTGACGTTGAAACGCAGAAAGTGCATCGGAATTAAATACAAAATGCACAATGCCGACATAAGGACAAGAAAACTGACACTTCTTACCGACTTTGTTTTGAACCATTCCTGTGATACTAGTTATAGATTCCGATGCTTCACTTCAGGTTTACTGTATCCCTTGGATCTTCTTATTGACGATGAAACACAGAAATTGCATCGGAATTAAATACAAAAGGCACAATGTCGACTTAAGTACAAGAAGACTGACTCTTCCTACTCTCTATGTTTGAACCATTCCTGTGACACTAGTTATAGATTCCGATGCTTCACTTCAGGTTTACTGTATCCCTTGGACCTTCTTATTGACGATAAGACACAGAATTTCTATTGGAATTAAATACAAAAGGCACAATGCCGACTTAAGGACAAGAAGACTGACTCTTCTTACTGACTATGTTATGAAACATTCCTGTGATACTAGTTATAGATTCCGATGCTTCACTCCAGGTTTACTGTATCCCTTGGATCTTCTTATTGACGATGAAACACAGAAATTGCATCGGAATTAAATACTAAAGGCACAATGCCGACTTAAGTACATTAAGACCGACTTTCCCTACTGACTATGTTTTGAACCATTACTGTGACACTAGTTATAGATTCCGATGCTTCACATGAGGTTTACTGTATCCCCTGGACCTTCTTATTGACGATGAAACACAGAAATTGCATCGGAATTAAATAGAAAAGGCACAATGCGACTTAAGTACAAGAAGACTATCTCTTCCTACTGTCTATGAATTGAAACATTCCTGTGACCCTAGTTTTGGATTCCGATGCCTCACTTCAGGTTTGCCATATCCCTCTGACCTACTTATTGACGATGAAACACAGAAATTGCATCGGAATTAAATACAAAAGGCACAATGCCGACTTAAGTACAAGAAGACTGTCACTTCCTACTGTCTATGTTTTGAACCATTCCTGTGACACTAGTTATAGATTCCGATACTTCACTTCAGGTTTACTGTATCCCACTGATCTTATTGCCGATGAAACACAGAAATTGCATCGGAATTAAATACAAAAGGCATAATGCCGACTTAAGGACAAGGAGACTGACTCTTCCAACTGCCTATATTTTAAACCATTCCAGTGTCACTAGATATAGATTCCGATGCTTCACTTCAGGTTTACTGTATCCCTTGGACCTTCTTATTGACGATAAGACACAGAAATTCTATTGGAATTAAATACAAAAGGCACAATGCCGACTTAAGTACAAGAAGACTGCCTCCTCTTACTGACTATGTTTTGAACCATTCCTGAGACACTAGTTATAGATTCCGATGCTTCACTTCAGGTTTACTGTATCCCTTGGACCTTCTTATGGACGATGAAACACAGAAATTGCATCGGAGTTTATTACAAAAGGCAAAATGCCGACTTAAGTTCACGAAGACTGACTCTTCTTCCCGTCTATATATTGAACCATTCCTGTGACACTAGTTATAGATTCCGATTCTACACTCCAGGTTTACTGTAACTCTTGGACCTTCTTATTGACGATGAAACACAGAAATTGCATCGGAATTAAATACGAATGGCAAAATGCCGACAAAAGTACACGAAGAATGACTCTTCTTACAGTCAATGTTTTGAACCATTCCTGTGACACTAGTTATAGATTCCGATGCTACACTCCAGGTTTATTGTATCCCTTGGACCTTCTTATTGACGATGAAACACAGAAATTGGATCGGAAGTAAATCCAAAAGGCACAATGCCGACGTAAGGACAAGAAGACTGACTCTTCTTAATGAATTTGTTTCGAACCAATCCTGTGACACTAGTTATAGATTCCGATGCTTCACTTCAGGTTTATTGTATCCCTCTGACCTTCTTATTGACGATGAAACACAGAAATTGCATCGGAATTAAATAGAAAAGGCACAATGCGACTTAAGTACAAGAAGACTAACTCTTCCTACTGTATATGAATTGAACCATTCCTGTGACCCTAGTTTTGGATTCCGATGCCTCACTTCAGGTTTACTATATCCCTCTGACCTACTTATTGACAATGAAACACAGAAATTGCATCGGAATTAAATACAAAATGCACAATGCCGACATAAGGACAAGAAAACTGACTCTTCTTACTGTCTATGTTTTCAATAATTCCTGTGACACTAGTTATGGATTCCGATGCTACACTCCAGGTCTACTGTATCCCTTGGACCTTCTTATTGACGTTGAAACGCAGAAAGTGCATCGGAATTAAATACAAAATGCACAATGCCGACATAAGGACAAGAAAACTGACACTTCTTACCGACTTTGTTTTGAACCATTCCTGTGATACTAGTTATAGATTCCGATGCTTCACTTCAGGTTTACTGTATCCCTTGGATCTTCTTATTGACGATGAAACACAGAAATTGCATCGGAATTAAATACAAAAGGCACAATGTCGACTTAAGTACAAGAAGACTGACTCTTCCTACTCTCTATGTTTGAACCATTCCTGTGACACTAGTTATAGATTCCGATGCTTCACTTCAGGTTTACTGTATCCCTTGGACCTTCTTATTGACGATAAGACACAGAATTTCTATTGGAATTAAATACAAAAGGCACAATGCCGACTTAAGGACAAGAAGACTGACTCTTCTTACTGACTATGTTATGAAACATTCCTGTGATACTAGTTATAGATTCCGATGCTTCACTCCAGGTTTACTGTATCCCTTGGATCTTCTTATTGACGATGAAACACAGAAATTGCATCGGAATTAAATACTAAAGGCACAATGCCGACTTAAGTACATTAAGACCGACTTTCCCTACTGACTATGTTTTGAACCATTACTGTGACACTAGTTATAGATTCCGATGCTTCACATGAGGTTTACTGTATCCCCTGGACCTTCTTATTGACGATGAAACACTGACATTGCATCGCAATTAAATACAAAAGGCACAATGCCGACTTTTGTACAAGAAGACTGACTTATCTTACTGTCTATGTTTTGAACCATTCCTGCGACACTAGTTATAGATTCCGATGCTTCACTCCAGGTTTACTGTATCACTCTGACCTCCTTATTGACGATGAAACACAGAAATTGCATCGGAATTAAATACAGAAGGCACAATGCCGACTTAAGTACAAGAAGACTGACTCTTCTTACTGTCTATGTTTTGAACCATTCCATTGACACTAGTTATAGATTCCGATGCTTCACTCGAGGTTTACTGTATCCCTGGGACCTTCTTATTGACGATGAAACATAGAAATTGCATCGGAATTAAATAGAAAAGGCACAATGCCGACTTAAGTACAAGAAGACTTTCTCTTCTTACTGACTATGTTTTGAACCATTGCTGTGACACTAGATATAGATTCCGATGCTTCATTCCAGGTTTATTGTATCCCTTGGACCTTCTTATTGACGATGAAACACAGTAATTGGATCGGAAGTAAATACAAAAGGCACAATGCCGACTTAAGGACAAGAAGACTGACTCTTCTTAATGACTTTGTTTTGAACCAATCCTGTGACACTAGTTATAGATTCCGATGCTTCACTTCAGGTATATTGTATCCCTCTGACCTTCTTATTGACGATGAAACACAGAAATTGCATCGGAATTAAATAGAAAAGGCACAATGCGACTTAAGTACAAGAAGACTAACTCTTCCTACTGTCTATGAATTGAACCATTCCTGTGACCCTAGTTTTGGATTCCGATGCCTCACTTCAGGTTTGCCATATCCCTTGGATCTTCTTATTGACGATGAAACACAGAAATTGCATCGGAATTAAATACAAAAGGCACAATGCCGACTTAAGTACAAGTAGACTGACTCTTCCTACTGTCTATGTTTTGAACCATTCCTGTGACACTAGTTATAGATTCCGATACTTCACTTCAGGTTTACTGTATCCCACTGACCTTATTGACGATGAAACACAGAAATTGCATCGGAATTAAATACAAAAGGCACAATGCCGACTTAAGGACAAGGAGATTGACTCTTCCTACTGTCTATATTTTAAACCATTCCAGTGACACTAGATATAGATTCCGATGCTTCACTTCAGGTTTACTGTATCCCTTGGAATTTCTTATTGACGATAAGACACAGAAATGCTATTGGAATTAAATACAAAAGGCAGAATGCCGACTTATGGACAAGAAGACTGACTCTTCTTACTGACTATGTTTTGAAACCTTCCTGTGACACTAGTTATAGATTCCGATGCCTCACTTCAGGTTTACTGTTTCCCTCTGTCATTGTAATTGACGATGAAACACAGAAATTGCATTGGAATTAAATACAAAAGGCACAATGCCGACTTAAGTACAAGAAGACTGACTCTTCTTACTGACTATGTTTTGAACCATTCCTGAGACACTAGTTATAGATTCCGATGCTTCACTTCAGGTTTACTGTATCCCTTGGACCTTCTTATGGACGATGAAACACAGAAATTGCATCGGAGTTTATTACAAAAGGCAAAATGCCGACTTAAGTTCACGAAGACTGACTCTTCTTCCCGTCTATATGTTGAACCATTCCTGTGACACTAGTTATAGATTCCGATTCTACACTCCAGGTTTACTATAACTCTTGGACCTTCTTATTGACGATGAAACACAGAAATTGCATCGGAATTAAAACAAAAGGCACATGCCGACTTATGTACAAGAAGATTGACTCTTCTTACTGACTTTGTTTTGAACCATTCCTGTGGCACTAGTTATAGATTAAGATGCTTCACTTCAGGTTTACTGTATACCTTGGACCTTCTTATTGTCGATGAAACACAGAAATTGCAATGGAATTAAATACAAAAGGCACAATGCCGACTTAAGTACAAGAAGACTGACTCTTCCTACTGTCTATGTTTAGAACCATTCCTGTGACACTAGTTATAAATTCCTATGCTTCACTTCAGGTTTACTGTTTCCCTTGGACATTCTTATTGACGATTAAACACAGAAATTGCATCGTAATTAAATACAAAAGGCACAATGCCGACTTAAGTACAAGAAGACTGACTCTTCCTACTGTCTATATTTTAAACCATTCCAGTGACACTAGATATAGATTCCGATGCTTCACTACAGGTTTACTGTATCCCTTGGACCTTCTTATTGACGATGAAACACAGAAATTGCATCGGAATTAAATACAAAAGGCACAATGCCGACTTAAGTACAGGAAGACTAACACTTCCTACTGTCTATGCTTTGAACCATTACTGTGACACTAGTTATAGATTCCGATGCTTCACTTCAGGTTTACTGTATCCCTCTGGCATTTTAATTGATGATGAAACACAGAAATTGCATCGGAATTAAATACAAAAAGCACAACGCCGACTTAAGTACAAGAAGACTGACACCTCTTACTGACTATGTTTTGAACCATTCCTGCGACACTAGTTATAGTTTCCGATGCTTCACTTCAGGTTCACTTTATCCCTTGGACCTTCTTATGGACGATGAAACACAGAAATTGCACAGGAGTTTATTACAAAAGGCAAAGTGCCGACTTAAGTACACGAAGACTGACTCTTCTTACTGTCTATATATTGAACCACTCCTGTGACACTAGTTATAGATACCGATGCTACACTCCAGGTTTATTGTATCCCTCTGACCTTCTTATTGACGATGAAACACAGAAATTGCATCGGAATTAAATAGAAAAGGAACAATGTCGACTTAAGTACAAGAAGACTGACTCTTCTTACTGTCTATGTTTTGACCCATTCCTGTGAGATTTGTTATAGATTCCGATACTACACTTCAGGTTTGCTGTATCCCTTGGACCTTCTTATTGACGATGAAACACAGAAATTGCATCAGAATTAAATACAAAAGGCACAATGCCGACATAGGTACATGAAGACCGACTCTTCCTTCTGACTGTGTTTTGAACCATTGCTGTGACACTAGTTATAGATTCCGATGCTTCACTTGAGGTTTACTGTATTCCTTGGACCTTCTTATTGACGATGAAAAACAGAAATTGCTTTGGAATTAAATACAAAAGGCACAATGCCGGCCTAAGTACAAGAAGACTGACTCTACTTACTGTGTATGATTTGAACCATTCCATTGGCACTAGATATGGATTCCGATGCTTTACTCCAGGTTTACTGTCGCCCTTGGACCTTGTTATTGACGATGAAACACAGAAATTGCATCGAAATTAAATAGAAAATGCTCAATGCCGACGTATGTACAATAAGACTGACTCTTCTTACTGACTATTTTTTGAACCATTCCTGTGACACTAGTTATAGATTCCGATGATTCACTTCAGGTTCACTGTATCCCACTGACCTTATTGCCGATGAAACACAGAAATTGCATCGGAATTAAATACAAAAGGCACAATGCCGACTTAAGGACTAGAAGACTGACTCTTCTTACTGACTATGTTTTGAACCATTCCTGTGACACTAGTTATAGATTCCGATGCTTCACTTCAGGTTTACTGTATCCCTCTGACCTTCTTATTGACGATGAAACACAGAAATTGCATCGGAAACAAATACGAAAGACAGAATGCCGACTTATGTACAAGAAGACTGACTCCTCCTGCTCTCTATGTTTGAACCATTCCTGTGACACTAGTTATAGGTTCCAATGCTTCACCTCAGGTTTACTGTATCCCTTGGATCTTCTTATTGACGATGAAACACAGAAATTGCATCGGAATTAAATACTAAAGGCACAATGCCGACTTAAGTACATGAAGACCGACTCTCCCTACTGACTATGTTTTGAACCATCCCTGTGACACTAGTTATAGATTCCGATGCTTCACTTGAGGTTTACTGTATCCCTTGGACCTTCTTATTGACGATGAAACACAGAAATTGCATCGGAATTAAATACAAAATGCACAATGCCGACTTAAATACAAGAAGACTGACTCATCTTACTGTCTATGTTTTGAACCATTCCTGCGACACTAGTTATAGATTCAGATGATTCACTCCAGGTTTACTGTATCCCTTGGACCTTCTTATTGACGATGAAACACAGAAATTGCATCGGAATTAAATACAAAAGGCACAATGCCGACTTAGGGACATAAAGACTGACTCTTCTTACTGACTATGTTTTGAACCATTCCTGTGACACTAGTTATAGATTCCGAAGCTTCACTTCAGGTTAACTGTATCCCACTGACCTTATTGCCGATGAAACACAGAAATTGCATCGGAATTAAATACAAAAGGCACAATGCCGACTTAAGGACAACAAGACTGACTCTTCTTACTGACTATGTTTTGAACCATTCCTGTGACACTAGTTATAGATTCCGATGCTTCACTTCAGGTTTACTGTATCCCTCTGACCTTCTTATTGACGATGAAACACAGAAATTGCATCGGAATTAAATACAAATGCCACAATGCCGACTTAAGTACAAGAAGACTGACTCTTCTTACTGACTATGCTTTGAACCATTCCTGTGACACTAGTTATAGATTCCGATGCTTCACTTCAGGTTTACTGTTTCCCTTGGACCTTCTTATTGACGATTAAACACAGATATTGCATCGTAATTAAATACAAAAGGCACAATGCCGACTTAAGGACAACAAGACTGACTCTTCTTACTGACTATGTTTTGAACCATTCCATTGACACTAGTTATAGATTCCGATGCTTCACTCGAGGTTTACTGTATCCCTTGGACCTTGTTATTGACGATGAAACATAGAAATTGCATCGGAATTAAATAGAAAAGGCACAATGCCGACTTAATTACAAGAAGACTGACTCTTCTTACTGACTATGTTTTGAACCATTGCTGTGACACTAGATATAGATTCCGATGCTTCACTCCAGGTTTATTGTATCCCTTGGACCTTCTTATTGACGATGAAACACAGTAATTGGATCGGAAGTAAATACAAAAATCACAATGCCGACTTAAGGACAAGAAGACTGACTCTTCTTAATGACTTTGTTTTGAACCAATCCTGTGACACTAGTTATAGATTCCGATGCTTCACTTCAGGTATATTGTATCCCTCTGTCCTTCTTATTGACGATGAAACACAGAAATTGCATCGGAATTAAATAGAAAAGGCACAATGCGACTTAAGTACAAGAAGACTAACTCTTCCTACTGTCTATGAATTGAACCATTCCTGTGACCCTAGTTTTGGATTCCGATGCCTCACTTCAGGTTTACCATATCCCTCTGACCTACTTCTTGACGATGAAACACAGAAATTGCATCGGAATTAAATACAAAAGGCACAATGCCGACTTAAGTACAAGAAGACTGACTCTTCCTACTGTCTATGCTTTGAACCATTCCTGTGACACTAGTTATAGATTCCGATGCTTCACTTCAGGTTTACTGTATCCCACTGACCTTATTGCCGATGAAACACAGAAATTGCATCGAAATTAAATACAAAAGGCACAATGCCGACTTAAGGACAAGGAGACTGACTCTTCCCACTGTCTATATTTTAAACCATTCCAGTGACACTAGATATAGATTCCGATGCTTCACTTCAGGTTTACTGTATCCCTTGGACCTTCTTATTGACGATGAAACACAGAAATTGCATCGGAATTAAATACAAAAGGCACAATGCCGACTTAAGTACAAGAAGACGAACACTTCCTACTGTCTATGTTTTGGACCATTACTGTGACACTAGTTATAGATTCCGATGCTTCACTCCAGGTTTACTGTATCCCTTGGACCTTCTTATTGACGATAAGACACAGAAATTCTATTGGAATTAAATACAAAAGGCACAATGCCGACTTAAGGACAAGAAGACTGACTCTTCTTACTGACTATGTTTTGAAACCTTCCTGTGACACTAGTTATAGGTTCCGATGCCTCACTTCAGGTTTACTATATCCCTCTGACATTGTAATTGACAATGAAACACAGAAATTGCATCGGAATTAAATACAAAAGGCACAATGCCGACTTAAGTACTAGAAGACTGACTCTTCTTACTGACTATGTTTTGAACCATTCCTGTGACACTAGTTATAGATTCCGCTGCTTCACTTCAGGTTTACTGTATCCCTTGGACGTTCTTATGGACGATGAAACACAGAAATTGCATCGGAGTTTATTACAAAAGGCAAAATGCCGACTTAAGTTCACGAAGACTGACTCTTCTTACCGTCTATATATTGAACCATTCCTGTGACACTGGTTATAGATTCCGATTCCACACTCCAAGTTTACTGTAACTCTTGGACCTTCTTATTAACGATGAAACACAGAAATTGCATCGGAATTAAAACAAAAGGCACATGCCGACTTATGTACAAGAAGATTGACTCTTCTTACTGTCTATGTTTTGACCCATTCCTGTGAGATTAGTTATAGATTCCGATACTACACTTCAGGTTTGCTGTATCCCTTGGACCTTCTTATTGACGATGAAACACAGAAATTGCATCAGAATTAAATACAAAAGGCACAATGCCGACATAGGTACATGAAGACCGACTCTTCCTTCTGACTGTGTTTTGAACCATTCCTGTGACACTAGTTATAGATTCCGATGCTTCACTTGAGGTTTACTGTATTCCTTGGACCTTCTTATTGACGATGAGAAACAGAAATTGCTTTGGAATTAAATACAAAAGGCACAATGGCGGCCTAAGTACAAGAAGACTGACTCTACATACTGTCTATGATTTGAACCATTCCATTGGCACTAGATATGGATTCCGATGCTTTACTCCAGGTTTACTGTCGCCCTTGGACCTTGTTATTGACGATGAAACACAGAAATTGCATCGAAATTAAATAGAAAATGCTCAATGCCGACGTATGTACAATAAGACTGACTCTTCTTACTGACTATTTTTTGAACCATTCCTGTGACACTAGTTATAGATTCCGATGATTCACTTCAGGTTCACTGTATCACTTGGACCTTCTTATTGACGATGAAGCATAGAAATTGCATAGGAAATAAATACAAAAGGCAAAATGCCGACATAAGGACTAGAAGACTGACTCTTCTTACTGACTTTGCTTTGAATTAATCCTGTGATACTAGTTATAGATTCCGACGCTTCACTTCAGGTTTACAGTATCCCTTGGATCTTCTTATTGACGATGAAACACAGAACTTGCATCGGAAACAAATACGAAAGACAGAATGCCGACTTATGTACAAGAAGACTGACTCCTCCTCCTCTCTATGTTTGAACCATTCCTGTGACACTAGTTATAGGTTCCAATGCTTCACCTCAGGTTTACTGTATCCCTTGGATCTTCTTATTGCCGATGAAACACAGAAATTGCATCGGAATTAAATACAAAACGCACAATGCCGACTTAAGGACAACAAGACCGACTCTTCTTACTGACTATGTTTTGAACCATTCCTGTGACACTAGTTATAGATTCCGATGCTTCACTTCAGGTTTACTGTATCCCTCTGACCTTCTTATTGACGATGAAACACAGAAATTGCATCGGAATTAAATACAAATGCCACAATGCCGACTTAAGTACAAGAAGACTGACTCTTCTTACTGACTATGCTTTGAACCATTCCTGTGACACTAGTTATAGATTCCGATGCTTCACTTCAGGTTTACTGTTTCCCTTGGACCTTCTTATTGACGATTAAACACAGATATTGCATCGTAATTAAATACAAAAGGCACAATGCCGACTTAAGGACAACAAGACTGACTCTTCTTACTGACTATGTTTTGAACCATTCCATTGACACTAGTTATAGATTCCGATGCTTCACTCGAGGTTTACTGTATCCCTTGGACCTTGTTATTGACGATGAAACATAGAAATTGCATCGGAATTAAATAGAAAAGGCACAATGCCGACTTAATTACAAGAAGACTGACTCTTCTTACTGACTATGTTTTGAACCATTGCTGTGACACTAGATATAGATTCCGATGCTTCACTCCAGGTTTATTGTATCCCTTGGACCTTCTTATTGACGATGAAACACAGTAATTGGATCGGAAGTAAATACAAAAGGCACAATGCCGACTTAAGGACAAGAAGACTGACTCTTCTTAATGACTTTGTTTTGAACCAATCCTGTGACACTAGTTATAGATTCCGATGCTTCACTTCAGGTATATTGTATCCCTCTGTCCTTCTTATTGACGATGAAACACAGAAATTGCATCGGAATTAAATAGAAAAGGCACAATGCGACTTAAGTACAAGAAGACTAACTCTTCCTACTGTCTATGAAATTAACCATTCCTGTGACACTAGTTTTGGATTCCGATGCCTCACTTCAGGTTTACCATATCCCTCTGACCTACTTCTTGACGATGAAACACAGAAATTGCATCGGAATTAAATACAAAAGGCACAATGCCGACTTAAGTACAAGAAGACTGACTCTTCCTACTGTCTATGCTTTGAACCATTCCTGTGACACTAGTTATAGATTCCGATGCTTCACTTCAGGTTTACTGTATCCCACTGACCTTATTGCCGATGAAACACAGAAATTGCATCGAAATTAAATACAAAAGGCACAATGCCGACTTAAGGACAAGGAGACTGACTCTTCCCACTGTCTATATTTTAAACCATTCCAGTGACACTAGATATAGATTCCGATGCTTCACTTCAGGTTTACTGTATCCCTTGGACCTTCTTATTGACGATGAAACACAGAAATTGCATCGGAATTAAATACAAAAGGCACAATGCCGACTTAAGTACAAGAAGACGAACACTTCCTACTGTCTATGTTTTGGACCATTACTGTGACACTAGTTATAGATTCCGATGCTTCACTCCAGGTTTACTGTATCCCTTGGACCTTCTTATTGACGATAAGACACAGAAATTCTATTGGAATTAAATACAAAAGGCACAATGCCGACTTAAGGACAAGAAGACTGACTCTTCTTACTGACTATGTTTTGAAACCTTCCTGTGACACTAGTTATAGGTTCCGATGCCTCACTTCAGGTTTACTATATCTTTCTGACATTGTAATTGACAATGAAACACAGAAATTGCATCGGAATTAAATACAAAAGGCACAATGCCGACTTAAGTACTAGAAGACTGACTCTTCTTACTGACTATGTTTTGAACCATTCCTGTGACACTAGTTATAGATTCCGCTGCTTCACTTCAGGTTTACTGTATCCCTTGGACGTTCTTATGGACGATGAAACACAGAAATTGCATCGGAGTTTATTACAAAAGGCAAAATGCCGACTTAAGTTCACGAAGACTGACTCTTCTTACCGTCTATATATTGAACCATTCCTGTGACACTGGTTATAGATTCCGATTCCACACTCCAAGTTTACTGTAACTCTTGGACCTTCTTATTAACGATGAAACACAGAAATTGCATCGGAATTAAAACAAAAGGCACATGCCGACTTATGTACAAGAAGATTGACTCTTCTTACTGTCTATGTTTTGACCCATTCCTGTGAGATTAGTTATAGATTCCGATACTACACTTCAGGTTTGCTGTATCCCTTGGACCTTCTTATTGACGATGAAACACAGAAATTGCATCAGAATTAAATACAAAAGGCACAATGCCGACATAGGTACATGAAGACCGACTCTTCCTTCTGACTGTGTTTTGAACCATTCCTGTGACACTAGTTATAGATTCCGATGCTTCACTTGAGGTTTACTGTATTCCTTGGACCTTCTTATTGACGATGAAAAACAGAAATTGCTTTGGAATTAAATACAAAAGGCACAATGCCGGCCTAAGTACAAGAAGACTGACTCTACATACTGTCTATGATTTGAACCATTCCATTGGCACTAGATATGGATTCCGATGCTTTACTCCAGGTTTACTGTCGCCCTTGGACCTTGTTATTGACGATGAAACACAGAAATTGCATCGAAATTAAATAGAAAATGCTCAATGCCGACGTATGTACAATAAGACTGACTCTTCTTACTGACTATTTTTTGAACCATTCCTGTGACACTAGTTATAGATTCCGATGATTCACTTCAGGTTCACTGTATCACTTGGACCTTCTTATTGACGATGAAGCATAGAAATTGCATAGGAAATAAATACAAAAGGCAAAATGCCGACATAAGGACTAGAAGACTGACTCTTCTTACTGACTTTGCTTTGAATTAATCCTGTGATACTAGTTATAGATTCCGACGCTTCACTTCAGATTTACAGTATCCCTTGGATCTTCTTATTGACGATGAAACACAGAACTTGCATCGGAAACAAATACGAAAGACAGAATGCCGACTTATGTACAAGAAGACTGACTCCTCCTCCTCTCTATGTTTGAACCATTCCTGTGACACTAGTTATAGGTTCCAATGCTTCACCTCAGGTTTACTGTATCCCTTGGATCTTCTTATTGCCGATGAAACACAGAAATTGCATCGGAATTAAATACAAAACGCACAATGCCGACTTAAGGACAACAAGACTGACTCTTCTTACTGACTATGTTTTGAACCATTCCTGTGACACTAGTTATAGATTCCGATGCTTCACTTCAGGTTTACTGTATCCCTCTGACCTTCTTATTGACGATGAAACACAGAAATTGCATCGGAATTAAATACAAATGCCACAATGCCGACTTAAGTACAAGAAGACTGACTCTTCTTACTGACTATGCTTTGAACCATTCCTGTGACACTAGTTATAGATTCCGATGCTTCACTTCAGGTTTACTGTTTCCCTTGGACCTTCTTATTGACGATTAAACACAGATATTGCATCGTAATTAAATACAAAAGGCACAATGCCGACTTAAGGACAACAAGACTGACTCTTCTTACTGACTATGTTTTGAACCATTCCATTGACACTAGTTATAGATTCCGATGCTTCACTCGAGGTTTACTGTATCCCTTGGACCTTGTTATTGACGATGAAACATAGAAATTGCATCGGAATTAAATAGAAAAGGCACAATGCCGACTTAATTACAAGAAGACTGACTCTTCTTACTGACTATGTTTTGAACCATTGCTGTGACACTAGATATAGATTCCGATGCTTCACTCCAGGTTTATTGTATCCCTTGGACCTTCTTATTGACGATGAAACACAGTAATTGGATCGGAAGTAAATACAAAAGGCACAATGCCGACTTAAGGACAAGAAGACTGACTCTTCTTAATGACTTTGTTTTGAACCAATCCTGTGACACTAGTTATAGATTCCGATGCTTCACTTCAGGTATATTGTATCCCTCTGTCCTTCTTATTGACGATGAAACACAGAAATTGCATCGGAATTAAATAGAAAAGGCACAATGCGACTGAAGTACAAGAAGACTAACTCTTCCTACTGTCTATGAATTGAACCATTCCTGTGACCCTAGTTTTGGATTCCGATGCCTCACTTCAGGTTTACCATATCCCTCTGACCTACTTCTTGACGATGAAACACAGAAATTGCATCGGAATTAAATACAAAAGGCACAATGCCGACTTAAGTACAAGAAGACTGACTCTTCCTACTGTCTATGCTTTGAACCATTCCTGTGACACTAGTTATAGTTTCCGATGCTTCACTTCAGGTTTACTGTATCCCACTGACCTTATTGCCGATGAAACACAGAAATTGCATCGAAATTAAATACAAAAGGCACAATGCCGACTTAAGGACAAGGAGACTGACTCTTCCCACTGTCTATATTTTAAACCATTCCAGTGACACTAGATATAGATTCCGATGCTTCACTTCAGGTTTACTGTATCCCTTGGACCTTCTTATTGACGATGAAACACAGAAATTGCATCGGAATTAAATACAAAAGGCACAATGCCGACTTAAGTACAAGAAGACGAACACTTCCTACTGTCTATGTTTTGAACCATTACTGTGACACTAGTTATAGATTCCGATGCTTCACTCCAGGTTTACTGTATCCCTTGGACCTTCTTATTGACGATAAGACACAGAAATTCTATTGGAATTAAATACAAAAGGCACAATGCCGACTTAAGGACAAGAAGACTGACTCTTCTTACTGACTATGTTTTGAAACCTTCCTGTGACACTAGTTATAGGTTCCGATGCCTCACTTCAGGTTTACTATATCCCTCTGACATTGTAATTGACAATGAAACACAGAAATTGCATCGGAATTAAATACAAAAGGCACAATGCCGACTTAAGTACTAGAAGACTGACTCTTCTTACTGACTATGTTTTGAACCATTCCTGTGACACTAGTTATAGATTCCGCTGCTTCACTTCAGGTTTACTGTATCCCTTGGACGTTCTTATGGACGATGAAACACAGAAATTGCATCGGAGTTTATTACAAAAGGCAAAATGCCGACTTAAGTTCACGAAGACTGACTCTTCTTACCGTCTATATATTGAACCATTCCTGTGACACTAGTTATAGATTCCGATTCCACACTCCAAGTTTACTGTAACTCTTGGACCTTCTTATTAACGATGAAACACAGAAATTGCATCGGAATTAAAACAAAAGGCACATGCCGACTTATGTACAAGAAGATTGACTCTTCTTACTGACTTTGTTTTGAACCATTCCTGTGGCACTAGTTATAGATTCCGATGCTTCACTTCAGGTTTACTGTATCCCTTGGACCTTCTTATTGTCGATGAAACACAGAAACTGCAATGGATTTAAATACAAAAGGCACAATGCCGACTTAAGTACAAGAAGACTGACTCTTCCTACTGTCTATGTTTTGAACCATTCCTGTGACACTGGTTATAAATTCCTATGCTTCACTTCAATCTTACTGTTTCCCTTGGACCTTCTTATTGACGATTAAACACAGAAATTGCATCGTAATTAAATACAAAAGGCACAATGCCGACTTACGTACAAGAAGACTGACTCTTCCTGCTGTCTATATTTTAAACCATTCCAGTGACACTAGATATAGATTCCGATGCTTCACTTCAGGTTGACTGTAACCCTTGGACCTTCTTATTAACGATGAATCACAGAAATTGCATCGGAATTAAATACAAAAGGCACAATGCCGACTTAAGTACTAGAAGACTAACTCTTCCTACTGTCTATGTTTTGAACCATTACCGTGACACTAGTTATAGATTCCGATGCTTCACTTCAGGTTTACTGTATCCCTCTGGCATTTTAATTGATGATGAAACACAGAAATTGCATCGGAATTAAATACAAAAGGCACAACACCGACTTAAGTACAAGAAGACTGACACTTCTCACTGACTATGTTTTGAACCATTCCTGCGACACTAGTTATGGATTCCGATGCTTCACTTCAGGTTTACTTTATCCCTTGACCTTCTTATGGACGATGAAACACAGAAATTGCATAGGAGTTTATTACAAAAGGCAAAATGCCGACTTAAGTACACGGAGACTGACTCTTCTTACAGTCTATATATTGAACCACTCCTGTGACACTAGTTATAGATTCCGATGCTACACTCCAGGTTTATTGTATCCCTCTGACCTTCTTATTGACGATGAAACACAGAAATTGCATCGGAATTAAATAGAAAAGGGACAATGTCGACTTAAGTACAAGAAGACTGACTCTTCTTACTGTCTATGTTTTGACCCATTCCTGTGAGATTAGTTATTGATTCCGATTCTACACTTCAGGTTTGCTGTATCCCTCTGACCTTCTTATTGACGATGAAACACAGAAATTGCATGGGAATTAAATACAAATGCCACAATGCCGACTTAAGTACAAGAAGACTGACTCTTCTTACTGACTATGCTTTGAACCATTCCTGTGACACTAGTTACGGATTCCGATGCTTCACTTCAGGTTTACTGTTTCCCTTGGACCTTCTTATTGACGATGAAACACAGAAATTGCATCGGAATTAAATACTAAAGGCACAATGCTGACTTACGTACATGAAGACCGACTCTCCCTACTGACTATGTTTTGAACCATCCCTGTGACACTAGTTATAGATTCCGATGCTTCACTTGAGGTTTACTGTATCCCTTGGACCTTCTTATTGACGATGAAACACAGAAATTGCATCGGAATTAAATACAAAATGCACAATGCCGACTTAAGTACAAGAAGACTGAATCATCTTACTGTCTATGCTTTGAACCATTCCTGCCACACTAGTTATAGATTCAGATGATTCACTCCAGGTTTACTGTATCCCTTGGACCTTCTTATTGACGATGAAACACAGAAATTGCATCGGAATTAAATACAAAAAGCACAATGCCGACTTAGGGACATGAAGACTGACTCTTCTTACTGACTATGTTTTGAACCATTCCTGTGACACTAGTTATAGATTCCGAAGCTTCACTTCAGGTTTACTGTATCCCACTGACCTTATTGCCGATGAAACACAGAAATTGCATCGGAATTAAATACAAAAGGCACAATGCCGACTTAAGGACAACAAGACGGACTCTTCTTACTGACTAAGTTTTGAACCATTCCTGTGACACTAGTTATAGATTCCGATGCTTCACTTCAGGTTTACTGTATCCCTCTGACCTTCTTATTGACGATGAAACACAGAAATTGCATCGGAATTAAATACAAATGCCACAATGCCGACTTAAGTACAAGAAGACTGACTCTTCTTACTGACTATGCTTTGAACCATTCCTGTGACACTAGTTATAGATTCCGATGCTTCACTTCAGGTTTACTGTTTCCCTTGGACCTTCTTATTGACGATTAAACACAGAAATTGCATCGTAATTAAATACAAAAGGCCCAATGCCAACTTAAGTACAAGAAGACTGACTCCTCCTACTGTCTATATTTTATACCATTCCAGTGACACTAGATATAGATTCCGATGCTTCACTTCAGGTTTACTGTATCCCCTGGACCTTCTTATTGACGATGAAACACAGAAATTGCATCGGAATAAAATACAAAAAGCACAATGCCGACTTAAGTACAAGAAGACTGGTCTTCTTACTGTCTATGATTTGAACCATTACTGTGACACTAGTTATAGATTCCGATGCTTCACACCTGGTTTACTTTATCCCTTGGACCTTCTTATTGACGATGAGACACAGAAATTCTATTGGAATTAAATACAAAAGGCACAATGCCGACATAAGTACAAGAAGACTGACTCTTCTTACTGACTATGTTTTGAAACATTCCTGTGACACTAGTTATAGATTCCGATGCTTCACTTCAGGTTTACTGTATCCCTCTGACATTTTAATTGACGATGAAACACAGAAATTACATCGGAATTAAATACAAAAGGCACAATGCCGACTTAAGTACAAGAAGACTGACTCTTCTTACTGACTATGTTTTGAACCATTCCTGTGACACTAGTTATAGATTCCGATGCTTCACTTCAGGTATACCTTATCCCTTGGACCTTCTTATGGACGATGAAACACAGAAATTGCTTAGGAGTTTATTACAAAAGGCAAAATGCCGACTTAAGTACACGAAGACTGACTCTTCTTACAGTCTATATATTGAACCACTCCTGTGACACTAGTTATAGATTCCGATGCTACACTCCAGGTTTATTGTATCCCTCTGACCTTCTTATTGACGATGAAACACAGAAATTGCATCGGAATTAAATAGAAAAGGGACAATGTCGACTTAAGTACAAGAAGACTGACTCTTCTTACTGTCTATGTTTTGACCCATTCCTGTGAGATTAGTTATTGATTCCGATTCTACACTTCAGGTTTGCTGTATCCCTCTGACCTTCTTATTGACGATGAAACACAGAAATTGCATGGGAATTAAATACAAATGCCACAATGCCGACTTAAGTACAAGAAGACTGACTCTTCTTACTGACTATGCTTTGAACCATTCCTGTGACACTAGTTACGGATTCCGATGCTTCACTTCAGGTTTACTGTTTCCCTTGGACCTTCTTATTGACGATGAAACACAGAAATTGCATCGGAATTAAATACTAAAGGCACAATGCTGACTTACGTACATGAAGACCGACTCTCCCTACTGACTATGTTTTGAACCATCCCTGTGACACTAGTTATAGATTCCGATGCTTCACTTGAGGTTTACTGTATCCCTTGGACCTTCTTATTGACGATGAAACACAGAAATTGCATCGGAATTAAATACAAAATGCACAATGCCGACTTAAGTACAAGAAGACTGAATCATCTTACTGTCTATGCTTTGAACCATTCCTGCCACACTAGTTATAGATTCAGATGATTCACTCCAGGTTTACTGTATCCCTTGGACCTTCTTATTGACGATGAAACACAGAAATTGCATCGGAATTAAATACAAAAAGCACAATGCCGACTTAGGGACATGAAGACTGACTCTTCTTACTGACTATGTTTTGAACCATTCCTGTGACACTAGTTATAGATTCCGAAGCTTCACTTCAGGTTTACTGTATCCCACTGACCTTATTGCCGATGAAACACAGAAATTGCATCGGAATTAAATACAAAAGGCACAATGCCGACTTAAGGACAACAAGACGGACTCTTCTTACTGACTAAGTTTTGAACCATTCCTGTGACACTAGTTATAGATTCCGATGCTTCACTTCAGGTTTACTGTATCCCTCTGACCTTCTTATTGACGATGAAACACAGAAATTGCATCGGAATTAAATACAAATGCCACAATGCCGACTTAAGTACAAGAAGACTGACTCTTCTTACTGACTATGCTTTGAACCATTCCTGTGACACTAGTTATAGATTCCGATGCTTCACTTCAGGTTTACTGTTTCCCTTGGACCTTCTTATTGACGATTAAACACAGAAATTGCATCGTAATTAAATACAAAAGGCCCAATGCCAACTTAAGTACAAGAAGACTGACTCCTCCTACTGTCTATATTTTATACCATTCCAGTGACACTAGATATAGATTCCGATGCTTCACTTCAGGTTTACTGTATCCCCTGGACCTTCTTATTGACGATGAAACACAGAAATTGCATCGGAATAAAATACAAAAAGCACAATGCCGACTTAAGTACAAGAAGACTGGTCTTCTTACTGTCTATGATTTGAACCATTACTGTGACACTAGTTATAGATTCCGATGCTTCACACCTGGTTTACTTTATCCCTTGGACCTTCTTATTGACGATGAGACACAGAAATTCTATTGGAATTAAATACAAAAGGCACAATGCCGACATAAGTACAAGAAGACTGACTCTTCTTACTGACTATGTTTTGAAACATTCCTGTGACACTAGTTATAGATTCCGATGCTTCACTTCAGGTTTACTGTATCCCTCTGACATTTTAATTGACGATGAAACACAGAAATTACATCGGAATTAAATACAAAAGGCACAATGCCGACTTAAGTACAAGAAGACTGACTCTTCTTACTGACTATGTTTTGAACCATTCCTGTGACACTAGTTATAGATTCCGATGCTTCACTTCAGGTATACCTTATCCCTTGGACCTTCTTATGGACGATGAAACACAGAAATTGCTTAGGAGTTTATTACAAAAGGCAAAATGCCGACTTAAGTACACGAAGACTGACTCTTCTTACTGTCTATATATTGAACCATTCCTGTGACACTAGTTATAGATACCGATGGTACACTCCAGGTTTATTGTATCCCTCTGACCTTCTTATTGACGATGAAACACAGAAATTGCATCGGAATTAAATAGAAAAGGCACAATGTCGACTTAAGTACAAGAAGACTGACTCTTCTTAATGTCTATGTTTTGAACCATTCCTGTGTGACTAGTTATAGATTCCGATTCTACACTCCAGGTTTACTGTATCCCTTGGACCTTCTTATTGACGATGAAACACAGAAATTGCATCGGAATTAAATACAAAAGGCACATGCCGACTTATGTACAAGAAGATTGACTCTTCTTACTGACATTGTTTTGAACCATTCCTGTGACATTAATTATAGATTCCGATGCTTCACTTGAAGTTTACTGTATCCCTTGGACCTTCTTATTGACGATGAAACACAGAAATTGCATCGGCATTAAATACAAAAGCCACAATGCCGACTTAAGTACGAGACGACTGACTTTTCTTACTGTCTATGATTTGAACCATTCCTGTGACACTAGTTATGGATTCCGATGCTTCACTTCAAGTTTACTGTATCCCTTGGACCTTCTTATTGACGATGAAACACAGAAATTGCATCGGAATTAAATACAAAAGGCACAATGCCGACTTAAGTACATGAAGACCGACTCTTCCTTCTGACTATGTTTTGAACCTTTCCTGTGACACTAGTTATAGATTCCGATGCTTCACTTCAGGTTTACTGTATCCCTTGGAACTTCTTATTGACGATGAAACACAGAACTTGCCTCGGATACAAATACAAAAGGCACAATGCCGACTTAAGTACACGAAGACTGATTCTTCTTACTGTCTATGTTTTGAACAATTCCTGTGACACTAGTTATGGATTGAGATACTACACTCCAGGTTTACTGTATCCCTTGGACCTTCTTATTGACGATGAAACACAGATATTGCATCGGAAATTAATACAAAAGGCACAATGCCGACATAAGAACTACAAGACTGACTCTTCTTACTGACTTTGTTTTGAACAATTCCTGTGATACTAGTTATAGATTCCGATGCTTCACTTCAGGTTTACTGTATCCCTTGGATCTTCTTATTGACGATGAAACTCAGAACTTGCCTCGGAAACAAATACAAAAGGCACAATGCCGACTTAAGTACAAGAAGACTGACTCTTCCCACTCTCTATGTTTGAACCATTCCTGTGACACTAGTTATAGATTCCGATGCTTCACTTGAGGTTTACTGTATCCCTTGGACCGTCTTATTGACGATGAAACACAGAAATTGCATCGGAATAAAATAAAAAATGCACAATGCCGACTTAAGTACAAGAAGACTGACACATCTTGCTGTCTATGTTTTGAACCATTCCTGCGACACTAGTTATAGATTCAGATGATTCACTCCAGGTTTACTGTATCCCTTGGACCTTCTTATTGACGATGAAACACAGAAATTGCATCGGAATTAAATACAAAAGGCACAATGCCGACTTAGGGACATGAAGACTGACTCTTCTTACTGACTATGTTTTGAACCATTCCTGTGACACTAGCTATAGATTCCGATGCTTCACATCAGGTTTACTGTGTCCCTCTGACCTCCTCATTTATGATGAAACACAGAAATTGCATCGGAATTAAATACAAAAGGCACAATGCCGACTTAAGTACAAGAAGACTGACTCTTCCTACTGTCCATGCTTTGAACCATTCCTGTGACACTAGTTATAGATTCCGAAGCTTCACTTCAGCTTTACTGTATCGCACTGACCTTATTGCCGATGAAACACAGAAATTGCATCGGAATTAAATACAAAAGGCACAATGCCGACTTAAGGACAACAACACTGACTCTTCTTACTGACTATGTTTTGAACCATTCCTGTGACACTACTTATGGATTCCGATGCTTCAATTTAGGTTTACTGTATCCCTCTGACCTTCTTATTGCCGATGAAACACAGAAATTGCATCGGAATTAAATACAAAAGCCACAATGCCGACTTAAGTACAAGAAGACTGACTCTTCTTACTCACTATATTTTGAACCATTCTTGTGACACTAGTTATAGATTCCGATGCTTCACTTCAGGTTTACTGTTTCCCTAGGACCTTCTTATTGACGATTAAACACAGAAATTGCATCGTAATTAAATACAAAAGGCACAATGCCGGAATAAGGACAAGAAAACTGACTCATCTTACTGACTTTGTTTTGAACCATTCCTGTGATACTAGTTATAGGTTCCGATGCTTCACTTCAGGTATACTGTATCCCTTGGACCTTCATATTGACGATGAAACACAGAAATTGCATCGGAATTAAATACAAAAGGCACAATGCCGAGTTAAGTACAAGAAGACTGACTCTTCCTACTCTCTATGTTTGAACCATTCCTGTGACACCAGTAATAGATTCCGATGCTTCACTTCAGGTTTACTGTATCCCTTGGATCTTCTTATTGACGATGAAACACAGAAATTGCATTGGAATTAAATAATAAAGGCCCAATATCGACTTAAGTACATGAAGACCGACTCTACCTACTGACTATGTTTTGAACCATTCCTGTGACACTAGTTATAGATTCCGATGCTTCACATAAGGTTTACTGTATCCCTTGGACCTTCTTATTGACGATGAAACACAGATATTGCATCGGAATTAAATACAAAAGCACAATGCCGACTTAAGGACATGAAGACTGACTCTTCTAACTGACTGTGTTTTGAACCATTCCTGTGACACTAGCTATAGATTCCGATGCTTCACTTCTGGTTTACTGTATCACTCTGACCTCCTTATTGACGATGAAACACAGAAATTGCATCGGAATTAAATACAAAAGGCACTATGCCGACTTAAATACAAGAAGACTGACTCTTCTTACTGTCTACGTTTTGAACCATTCCATTGACACTAGTTATAGATTCCGATGCTTCACTCCAGGTTTACTGTATCCCTTGGACCTTGATTTTGACGATGAAACACAGAAATCGCATCGGAATTAAATAGAAAAGGCACAATGCCGACTTAAGTACAAGAAGACTGACTCTTCTTACTGACTATGTTTTGAACCATTCCTGTGACACTAGTTATAGATTCCGATGCTTCACCTCAGGTTTACTGTATCCCTCTGACCTTCTTATTGACGATGAAACACAGAAATTGCATCGGAATTAAATACAAATAGCAAAATGCCGACTTAAGTACACGAAGAATGACTCTTCTTACTGTCTATGTTTTGAACCATTCCTGTGAAACTAGTTATAGATTCCGATGCTACACTCCAGGTTTACTGTATCCCTTGGACCTTCTTATTGACGATGAAACACAGAAATTGGATCGGAATTAAATACAAAAGGCACAATGCCGACTTATGTACAAGAAGACTGACTCGTCCTACTGTCTATGTCTTGAACCATTCCTGTGGCACTATTTACAGATTCCGATGCTGCACTTCAGGTTTACTGTATCTCACTGACCTTATTGCCGATGAAACACAGAAATTGCATCGGAATTAAATACAAAAGTCACAATGCCGACTTAAGGACAAGGAGACTGACTCTTCTTACTGACTATGTTTTGAACTATTCCTGTGACACTAGTTATGGTTTCCGATGCTTCACTTCAGGTCTACTGTGTCCCTCTGACCTTCATATTGACGATGAAACACAGAAATTGAATCGGAATTAAATACAAAAGCCACAATGCCGACTTAAGAACAAGAAGACTGACTCTTCTTACTGACTATGTTTTGAACCATTACTGTGACACTAGTTATGGATTCCGATGCTTCACTCCAGGTTTACTGTATCCCTTCGACCTTCTTATTGACGATAAGACACAGAAATTCTATTGGAATTAAATACAAAAAGCACAATGGCGACTTAAGGACAAAAAGACTGACTCTACTTACTGACTATGCTTTGAAACATTCCTGTGACACTAGTTACAGATTCCAATGCTTCACTTCAGGTTTATTGTATCCCTCTGACATTTTAATTGACGATGAAACACAGAAATTGAATCGGAAATAAATACAAAAGGCACAATGCCGACTTAAGTACAAGAAGACTGACTCTTCTTACTGACTATGTTTTGAACCATTCCTGTGACACTAGTTATAGATTCCGATTCTTCACTTCAGGTGTAATGTATCCCTTGGACCATCGTATTGACGATGAAACACAGAAATTGCATCGGAATTAAATAGAAAAGGCACAATGCCGACTTAAGTACAAGAGGACTTAATCTTCTTACTGTCTATGTTTCGAACCATTCCTGTGTCACTAGTTATAGATTCCGATGCTTCAGTTCAGGTTTACTGTATCCCTTGGACCTTCTTATTGACGATGAAACACAGAAATTTCATCGGAATTAAATACAAAAGGCACAATACCGTCTTAAGTACAAGAAGACTGACTCTTCTTACTGTCTATGTTTTGAACCATTCCTGTGACACTAGTTATAGATTCCGATGCTTCGCTTTAGGTTTACTGTATCCCTTGGACCTTCTTATTGACGATGAAACACAGAAATTGCGTCGGAATTAAATACAAAATTCACAATGCCCACTTAAGTACAAGAAGACTTACTCTTCCTACTGTCAATGTTTTGAACCATTCCTGTGACACTAGTTATAGATTCCGATGCTTTACTTCAGGTTTACTGTATCCCTCCGATCTTCTTATTGACGATGGAACACAGAAATTGCATCGGAATTAAATACAAAAGGCACAATGCCGACCTAAGTACAAGAAGACTGACTCTTCTTACTGTCTATGCTTTGAACCATTCCTGTGACACTAGTTATAGATTTCGATGCTTCACTTCAGGTGTACTGTATCCCTTGGACCTTCTTATCGACGATGAAACACAGACATTGCATCGGAAATAAACACAAAAGGCACAATGCCGACTTAAGTTCAAAAAGACTGACTCTTCTTACTGACTATGTTTTGAACAATTCCTATGACACTAGTTATAGATTCCGATGCTTCACTTCAGGTCTACTGTATCCCTTGGACCTTCTTATTGGCGACGAAACACAGAAATTGCATCGGAATTAAATACAAAGGCCACAATGCCGACTTAAGTTCAAGAAGACTGACTCTTCCTACTGTCTATGTTTTGAACCATTCCTGTGACACTAGTTATTGATTCCGAAGCTTCACTTGAGGTTTACTGTATCCCTTGGCCCTTCTCATTTACGATGAATCACAGAAATTGCATCGGAATTATATACAAAAGGCACAATGCCGACATAAGTTCAAAAAGACTGACTCTTCTTACTGACTATGTTTTGAACAATTCCTATGACACTAGTTATAGATTCCGATGCTTCACTTGAGGTTCCCTATATCCCTCTGACCTACTTATTGACGATGAAACACAGAGATTGCATCGGAATTAAATAGAAAAGGTACAATGAAGCCTTAAGTACAAGACGACTGACTTTTCTTACTGTCTATGATTTGAACCATTCCAGTGACACTAGTTATAGATTCCGATGCTTCACCTCAGGTTTACTGTATCCCTTGGACCTTCTTATTGGCGACGAAACACAGAAATTGCATCGGAATTAAATACAAAGGCCACAATGCCGACTTAAGTTCAAGAAGACTGACTCTTATTACTGACTATGTTTTGAACCGTTCCTGTGACACTAGTTATAGATTCCAATGCTTCACTCCAGAATTACTGTATCCCTTGGACCTTCGTATTGACGATGAAACACAGAAATTGCATCGGAATTAAATACAAAAGGCAAAATGCAGTTTTAAGTACACGAAGATTGACTCTTCTTAGTGTCTATGATTTGAACCATTCCTGTGCCACTAGTTATATATTCCGATTCTACACTTCAGATTTACTGTATCCCTTGGACCTACTTATTGACGGTGAAATACAGAAATTGCATCGGAATTAAATACATAAGGCAAAATGCCGACTAATGGACAAGAAGATTGACTCTTCTTACTGACTTTGTTTTGAACCCTCCCTGTGACACTAGTTTCAGATTCCGATGCTTCACTTCAGGATTACTGTATCCCTTGGACCTTCTTATTGTCGATGAAACACAGAAATTGCATCGGAATTAAATACAGAAGGCACAATGCCGACTTAAGTACAGGAAGACTGACTCTTCCTAGTGTCTATGTTTTGAACCATTCCTGAGACTCTCGTTATACATTCCGATGCTTCACATCAGGTTTACCTTATCCCTTGGACCTTCTTATTGACGATGAAACACAGAAATTGCATAGGAATTAAATACAAAATGCACAATGCCGACTTAAGTACAAGAAGACCGACTCTTCCTACTGACTATGATTTGAACCATTCCTGTGACACTAGTTATAGATTCCGATGCTTCACTCCAGGTATACTGTATCCCTTGGGCCTTCATATTGACGAAGAAACACAGAAATTGCATCGGTATTAAATACAGAAGGCACAATGCCGACTTAGTACAAGAAGACTGACTCATCTTACTGACTATGTTTTGAACCATTCCTGTGACACTAGCTATAGATTCCGATGCTTCACTTCAGGTTTACTGTATCCCTTGGACCATCTTATTCACGATGAAACACAGAAATTGCATCGGAATGAAATAGAAAGGGCACAATGCCGACTAAAGTACAAGAAGACTGACTCTTCTTACTGTCTATGTTTTGAACCATTCCTGTGCCACTAGTTATAGATTACGATGCTCCAGTTCAGGTTTACTGTATCCCTTGGACCTTATTATTGACGATGAAACACAGAAATTGCATAGGAATTAAATACAAAAGGCACAATACCGTCTTAAGTACAAGAAGACTGACTCTTCTTACTGTCTATGTTTTGAACCATTCCTGTGACACTAGTTATAGATTCCGATGCTTCGCTTTAGGATTACTGTATCCCTTGGACCTTCTTATTGACGATGAAATACAGAAATTGCATCGGAATTAAATACAAAATTCACAATGCCGACTTAAGTACAAGAAGACTTACTCTTCCTACTGTCAATGTTTTGAACCATTCCTGTGACACTAGTTATAGATTCCGATGCTTCACTTCAGGTTTACAGTATCCCTCCGATCTTCTTATTGACGATGAAACACAGAAATTGCATCGGAATTAAATACAAAAGGCACAATGCCGACCTAAGTACAAGAAGACTGACTCTTCTTACTGTCTATGCTTTGAACCATTCCTGTGACACTACTTATAGATTCCGATGCTTCACTTCAGGTTTACTGTATACCTTGGACCTTCTTATCGACGATGAAACACAGACATTGCATCGGAATTAAACACAAAAGGCACAATGCCGACTTAAGTTCAAAAAGACTGACTCTTCTTACTGACTATGTTTTGAACAATTCCTATGACACTAGTTATAGATTCCGATGCTTCACTTCAGGTTCACTATATCCCTCTGACCTACTTATTGACGATGAAACACAGAGATTGCATCGGAATTAAATAGAAAAGGTACAATGAGCCTTAAGTACAAGACGACTGACTTTCCTTACTGTCTATGATTTGAACCATTCCAGTGACACTAGTTATAGATTCCGATGCTTCACCTCAGGTTTACTGTATCCCTTGGACCTTCTTATTGGCGACGAAACACAGAAATTGCATCGGAATTAAATACAAAGGCCACAATGCCGACTTAAGTTCAGGAAGACTGACTCTTCCTACTGTCTATGTTTTGAACCATTCCTGTGACACTAGTTTTAGATTCCGAAGCTTCACTTGAGGTTTACTGTATCCCTTGGACCTTTTCATTGACGATGAATCACAGAAATTGCATCGGAATTAAATACGAAAGGCACAATGCCGACTTAAGTACATGAGGACCGGCTCTTCCTACTCACTATGTTTTGAACCATTCCTGTGACACTAGTTATAGATTCCGATGCTTCACTTGACGTTTACTGTATCCCTCTGACCTTCTTATTGACGATGAAACACAGAAATTGCATCGGAATTAAATACAAAAGGCACAATGCCGACATAAGTACAAGAAGACTGACTCTTCTTACTGTCTATGATTTGAACCTTTCCATTGACATTAGTAATAGATTCCGATGCTTCACTCGAGGTTTACTGTATCCCTTGGACCTTGTTATTGACGATGAAACACAGAAATTGCATCGGAATTAAATAGAGAAGGCACAATGCCGACTTAAGTACAAGAAGACTGACTCTTATTACTGACTATGTTTTGAACCGTTCCTGTTACACTAGTTATAGATTCCGATGCTTCACTCCAGAATTACTGTATCCCTTGGACCTTCTTATTGACGATGAAACACAGAAATTGCATCCGAATTAAATACAAAAGGCAAAATGCCGTTTTAAGTACACGAAGATTGACTCTTCTTAGTGTCTATGATTTGAACCATTCCTGTGCCACTAGTTATATATTCCGATTCTACACTTCAGGTTTACTGTATCCCTTGGACCTTCTTATTGACGGTGAAATACAGAAATTGCATCGGAATTAAATACAAAAGGCACAATGCCGACTTATGGACAAGAAGATTGACTCTTCTTACTGACTTTGTTTGAACCCTCCCTGTGACACTAGTTTCAGATTCCGATGCTTCACTTCAGGATTAATGTATCCCTTGGACCTTCTTATTGTCGATGTAACACAGAAATTGCATCGGAATTAAATACAGAAGGCACAATGCCGACTTAAGTACAGGAAGACTGACTCTTCCTACTGTCTATGTTTGAACCATTCCTGTGACTCTCGTTATACATTCCGATGCTTCACATCAGGTTTACGTTATCCCTTGGACCTTCTTATTGACGATGAAACACAGAAATTGCATCGGAATTAAATACAAAATGCTCAATGCCGACTTAAGTACATGATGACCGACTCTTCCTACTGACTATGATTTGAACCATTCCTGTGATACTAGTTATAGATTCCGATGCTTCACTCCAGGTATACTGTATCCCTTGGGCCGTCATATTGACGAAGAAACACAGAAATTGCATTGGTATTAAATACAAAAGGCACAATGCCGACTTAGTACAAGAAGACTGACTCATCTTACTGACTATGTTTTGAAACATTCCTGTGACACTAGCTATAGATTCCGATGCTTCACTTCAGGTTTACTGTATCCCTTGGACCATTTTAATCACGATGAAACACAGAAATTGCATCGGAATGAAATAGAAAAGGCACAATGCCGACTAAAGTACAAGAAGACTGACTCTTCTTACTGTCTATGTTTTGAACCATTCCTGTGACAGTAGTTATAGATTCCGATGCTTCACTTCAGGTTTTCTGTATCCCTTGGACCTTCTTATTGACGATGAAACACAGAAATTGCATCGGAATTAAATATAAAAGGCACAATACCGTCTTAAGTACAAGAAGAGTGACTCTTCTTACTGTCTATGTTTTTAACCATTCCTGCGACACTAGTTATAGATGCCGATGCTTCACTAAAGGTTTACTGTATCCCATGGACCTTCTTACTTACGATGAAACACAAAAATTGCATCGGAATTAAATACAAAATGCACAATGCCGACTTAAGTACAAGAAGACTGACTCCTCTTACTGTCTATGCTTTGAACCATTCCTGTGACACTAGTTATAGATTCCGATGCTTCACTTCAAGTTTACTGTATACCTTGGACCTGCTTATTGACGATGAAACACAGAAATTGCATCGGATTTAAACACAAAAGGCACAATGCTGATTTAAGTTCAAAAAGACTGACTCTTCTTACTGACTATGTTTGGAACCATTCCTGTGACATTAGTTATAGATTCCGATGCGTTACTTCAGGATTACTATATCCCTCTGACCTTCTTATTGACGATGAAACACAGAAATTGCATCGGAATTGAATATAAAAGGCACAATGCCGACATACGTACAAGAAGAGTGACTCTATTTACTGACTATGCTTTGAACCATTCCTGTGACACTAGTTATAGATTCGGATGCTTCACTTCAGGTTTACTGTATCCCTCTGACCTTCTTATTGACGATGAAACACAGAAATTGCATCGGAATTAAATGGAAAAGGCACAATTCCGACTTAAGTACAAGACGACTGACTTTTCTTACTGTCTATGTTTTGAACCATTCCTGTGACACTAGTTATAGATTCCGATGCTTCACTTCAGGTTTACTGTATCCCTTGGACATTCTTATTGACGATGAAACACAGAAATTGCATCGGAATTAAATACAAAAGGCACAATGCCGACTTAAGTACAAGAAGACTGACTCTTCCTACTGGCTATGTTTTGAACCATTCCTGTGACACTAGTTATAGATTCCGAAGCTTCACTTGAGGTTTACTGTATCCCTTGGACCTTCTTATTGACGATGAAACACAGAAATTGCATAGGAATTAAATACAAAATTCACAATGCCGACTTAAGTACATGATGACCGACTCTTCCTACTGACTGCGTGTTGAACCATTCCTGTGACACTAGTTATAGATTCCGATGCTTCACTTCACGTCTACTGTATCCCTTGGACCTTCTTATTGACGATGAAACACAGAAATTGCATCGGAATTAAATACAAAAGGCACAATGCCAACTTAAGTACAAGAAGACTGACTCTTCTTACTGTCTATGTTTTGAACCATTCCTGTGGCACTAGATATAGATTCCGATGCTTCACTCCAGGTTTACTGTATCCCTTGGACCTTCTTATTGACGATGAAACACAGAGATTGCATCGGAATTAAATACAAAAGGCACAATGCCGACATGAGTACAAGAAGACTGACTCTTCTTACTGTCTATGTTTTGAACCTTTTCATTGACACTAGTTATAGATTCCGATGCTTCACTTCAGGTTTACTGTATCCCTTGGACCTTGCTATTGACGATGAAACACAGAAATTGCATCGGAATTAAATAGAAAAGGCACAATGCCGAGTTAAGTACAAGAAGACTGACTCTTATTGCTGACTATGTTTTGAACCATTCCTGTGACACTAGTTATAGATTCCGATGCTTCACTTCAGGTTTACTGTATCCTTTGGACCTTCTTATTGACGATGAAACACAGAAATTGCATCGGAATTAAATACAAAAGGCACAATGCCGACTTAAGTACATGAAGACCGACTCTTCCTACTGACTATGTTTTGAACCATTCCTGTGACACTAGTTATAGATTCCGATGCTTCACTTCACGTCTACTGTATCCCTTGGACCATCTTATTGACGATGAAACACAGAAATTGCATCGGAATTAAATACAAAAGGCACAATGCCAACTTAAGTACAAGAAGACTGACTCTTCTTACTGTCTATGTTTTGAACCATTCCTGTGGCACTACATATAGATTCCGATGCTTCACTCCAGGTTTACTGTATCCCTTGGACCTTCTTATTGACGATGAAACACAGAGATTGCATCGGAATTAAATACAAAAGGCACAATGCCGACATGAGTACAAGAAGACTGACTCTTCTTACTGTCTATATTTTGAACCTTTTCATTGACACTAGTTATAGATTCCGATGTTTCACTTCAGGTTTACTGTATCCCTTGGACCATCGTATTGACGATGAAACACAGAAATTGCATCGGAATTAAATAGAGAAGGCACAATGCCGACTTAAGTACAAGAAGACTGACTCTTCTTACTGTCTATGTTTTGAACCATTCCTGTGTCACTAGTAATAGATTCCGATGCTTCACTTCCGGTTTACTGTATCCCTTGGACCTTCTCATTGACGATGAAACACAGAAATTGCATCGGAATTAAACACAAAAGGCACAATGCCGACTTAAGTACATGAGGACCGGCTCTTCCTACTGACTATGTTTTGAACCATTCCTGTGACACTAGTTATATATTCCGATGCTTCACTTGACGTTTACTGTATCCCTGTGACCTTCTTGTTGACGATGAAACACAGAAATTGCATCGGAATTAAATACAAAAGGCACAATGCCGACATAAGTACAAGAACACTGACTCTTGTTACTGTCTACGATTTGAACTTTTTCATTGACATTAGTAATAGATTCCGATGCTTCACTCGAGGTTTACTGTATCCCTTGGACCTTGTTATTGACGATGAAACACAGAAATTGCATCGGATTTATATGGAAAAGGGACAATTCCGACTTAAGTACAAGAAGACTGACTCTTATTACTGACTATGCTTTGAACCGTTCCTGTGACACTAGTTATAGATTCCGATGCTTCACTTCAGGTTTACTCTATCCCTTGGACCTTCTTATTGACGATGAAACACAGAAATTGCATCGTAATGAAATACAAAAGGCACAATGCCGACTTAAGTACAGGAAGACTGACTCCTCCTACTGTCTATGTTTTGAACCATTCCTGTGACACTCGTTATACATTCCGATGCTTCACATCAGGTTTACCTTATTCCTTGGACCTTCTCATTGTCGATAAAACACAGAAATTGCATCGGAATTAAATACAAAAGGCACAATGCCGACTTAAGTACATGGAGACCGACTCTTCCTACTGACTATGTTTTGAACCATTCCTGTGACACTAGTTATAGATTCCGATGCTTCACTCCAGGTTTACTGTATCCCTTGGGCCTTCTTATTGACGAAGAAACACAGAAATTGCATCGATATTAAATACAAAAGGCACAATGCCGACTTAGTACAAGAAGACTGACTCTTCTTACTGACTATGTTTTGAACCATTCCTTTGACACTAGTTATAGATTTCGATGCTTCACTTCAGGTTTACTGTATCCCTTGGACCATCTTATTGACTATGAAACACAGAAATTGCATCGGAATAAAATAGAAAAGGCACAATGCCGACTCAAGTACAAGAAGACTGACTCTTCTTACTGTCTATGTTTTGAACCATTCCTGTGACACTAGTTATAGATTCCGATGCTTCACTTCAGGTTTACTGTATCCCTTGGACCTTCTTATTGACGATGAAACACAGAAATTGCATCGGAATTAAATACAAAAGGCACAATACTGTCTTAAGTACAAGAAGACTGACTCTTCTTACTGTCTATTTTTTGAACCATTCCTGTGACACTAGTTATAGATTCCGATGCTTCACTAAAAGTCTACTGTATCCCTTGGACCTTCTTATTTACGATGAAACACAGAAATTACATCGGAAATAAATACAAAAGGCACAATGCCGACATGAGTACAAGAAGACCGACTCTTCTTACTGTCTATGATTTGAACCTTTTCATTGACACTAGTTATAGATTCCGATGCTTCACCCCAGGTTTACTGTATCCCTTGGACCTTGTTATTGACGATGAAACACAGAAATTGCATCGGAATTAAATAGAAAAGGCACAATGCCGACTTAAGTACAAGAAGACTATCTCTTATTACTGACTATGTTTTGAACCATTCCTGTGACACTAGTTATAGATTCCGATTCTTCACTTCAGGTTTACTGTATCACTTGGATCTTCTTATTGACGATGAAACTTAGAAATTGCACTGGAATTAAATACAAAAGGCAAAATGCCGACATTTGTTCACGAAGACTGACTCTTCTTACTGTCTATGATTTGAACCATTCCTGTGACACGAGTTATAGATTCCGATTCTACACTCCAGGTTTACTGTATCCCTTGGACTTTCTTATTGACGATGAAATCAGAAATTGCATCGGAATTAATTACAAAAGGCACAATGCCGACTTATGTACAAGAAGATTGACTCTTCTTTCTGACTTTGTTTTGAACCATTCCTGTGACACTAGGTATAGTTTCCGATGCTTCACTCCAGGTTTACTGTATCCCTTGGACCTTCTTATTGACGATGAAACACAGAAATTGCATCGGAATTAAATACAAAAGGCACAATGCCGACTTAAGGACAAGAAGACTTACTCTTTTTACTGACTATGTTTTGAAACATTCCTGTGACACTAGCTATAGATTACGATGCTTCACTTCAGGTTTACAGTATCCCTCTGACCTTCTTATTGACGAAGAAACACAGAAATTGCATCGGAATTAAATACAAAATGCACAATGCCGACATGAGTACAAGAAGACTGACTCTTCTTACTGTCTATGTTTTCAACCTTTTCATTGACACTAGTTATAGATTCCGATGTTACACTCCAGATTTACAGTATCCCTTGGACCTTCTTATTGACGTTGGAACACAGAAATTGCGTCGGAATTAAATACAAAAGGCACAATGCCGACTTATGTACAAGAAGATTGACTCTTCTTACTGACTTTGTTTTGAAACATTCCTGTGACACTAGTTAGAGATTCCGATGCCTCTCTTGACGTTTACTGTATCCCTTGGACCTTCGTATTGACGATGAAACACAGAAATCGCATCGGAAATAAATACAAAAGGCACAATGCCAACTTAAGTACAAGTAGACTGACTCTTCTTACTGTCTATGTTTAGAAACCATTCCTGTGACACTAGGTATAGATTCCGATGCTTCACTCCAGGTTTACTGTATCCCTTGGACCTTCTTATTGACGATGAAACACAGAAATTGCATCGGAATTAAATACAAAAGGCACAATACCGACTTAAGGACACGAAGACTGACTCTTCATACTGACTACGTTTGAAACATTCCTGTGACACTAGCTATAGATTACGATGCTTCACTTCAGGTTTACAGTATCCCTCTGACCTTCTTATTGACGAAGAAACACAGAAATTGCATCGGAATTAAATACAAAAAGCACAATGCCGACATGAGTACAAGAAGACTGACTCTTCTTACTGTCTATGTTTTGAACCTATTCATTGACACTAGTTATAGATTCCGATGCTTCACTCCAGGTTTACAGTATCCCTTGGACCTTCTTATTGACGATGGAACACAGAAATTGCATCGGAAGTAAATACAAAAGGCACAATGCCGACTTATGTACAAGAAGATTGTTTCTTCTTACTGACTTTGTTTTGAAACATTCCTGTGACACTAGTTATAGATTCCGATGATTCACTTCAGGTTTACTGTATCCCTTGGACGTTCTTGTTGACGATGAAACACAGAAATTGCACTGGAATTAAATACAAATGGTACAATGCCGACATAAGGACAAGAAGACTGACTCTTCTTACTGACTTTGTTTTGAACCATTCCTGTGACACTAGTTATAGATTCCGATGGTTCACTTCAGGTTTACTGAATCCCTTGGACCTTCTTATTGACGTTGAAACACAGATATTGCATCGGAATTAAATACAAAAGGCACAATGCCGACTTAAGTACAAGATGACTGACTCTTCCTACTGTCTATGTTGTGAAATATTCCAGTGACACTAGTTATAGATTCCGATGCTTCACTTCAGGTTTACTGTATCCCTTGGATATTCTTATTGACGAGGAAACACAGAAATTGCATCGGAATTAAATACAAAAGGCACAATGCCGACTTAAGTACATGAACACCGACTCTCCCTACTGACTATGCTTTGAACCATTCCTGTGACACTAGTTATAGATTCGGATGCTTCACTATAGGTTTACTGTATCCCTCTGACCTTCTTACTGACGATGAAACACAGAAATTGCATCGGATTTAAATAGAAAAGTCACAACACCGACTTAATTAAAAGACGACTGACTTTTCTTACTGTCTATGTTTTGAACCATTCCTGTGACACTAGTTATAGATTCAGATGCTTCACTTGACGTTTACTGTATCCCTTGGACCTTCTTATTGACGATGAAACACAGAAATTGCATCGGAATTAAATACAAAAGGCACAATGCCAACTTAAGTACAAGAAGACTGACTCTTCTTACTGTCTATTTTTTGAACCATTCCTGTGACACTAGTTATAGATTCCGATGCTTCACTAAAAGTCTACTGTATCCCTTGGACCTTCTTATTTGCGATGAAGCACAGAAATTGCATCGGAATTAAATAGAGGAGGTACAATGCCGATTTAAGTACAAGAAGACTGACTCTTCTTACTGTCTATGTTTTGAGCCATTCCTGTGTCACTAGTAATAGATTCCGATGCTTCACTTCCGGTTTACTGTATCCCTTGGACCTTCTCATTGACGATGAAACACAGAAATTGCATCGGAATTAAATACAAATGGCACAATGCCGACTTAAGTACATGAGGACCGGCTCTTCCTACTGACTATGTTTTGAACCATTCCTGTGACACTAGTTATAGATTCCGATGCTTCACTTGACGTTTACTGTATCCCTCTGACCTTCTTATTGACGATGAAACACAGAAATTGCATTGGAATTAAATACAAAAGGCACAATGCCGACATAAGTACAAGAACACTGACTCTTCTTACTGTCTACGATTTGAACCTTTTCATTGACATTAGTAATAGATTCCGATGCTTCACTCGAGGTTTACTGTATCCCTTGGACCTTGTTATTGACGATGAAACACAGAAATTGCATCGGATTTAAATGGAAAAGGGACAATTCCGACTTAAGTACAAGAAGACTGACTCTTATTACTGACTATGCTTTGAACCGTTCCTGTGACACTAGTTATAGATTCCGATGCTTCACTTCAGGTTTACTCTATCCCTTGGACCTTCTTATTGACGATGAAACACAGAAATTGTATCGTAATTAAATACAAAAGGCAAAATGCCGACTTAAGTACACGAAGACTGACTCTTCTTAGTGACTATGATTTGAAGCATTAGTGTGCCACTAGTTATATATTCCGTTTCTACACTCCAGGTTTACTGTATCCCTTGGACCTTCTTATTGACGGTGAAACACAGAAATTGCATCGGAATTAAATACAAAAGGCACAATGCCGACTTATGGACAAGAAGATTGACTCTACTTACTGACTTTGTTTGAACCATTCCTGTGACACTAGTTTCAGATTCCGATGCATCACTTCAGGATAACTGTATCCCTTGGACCATCTTATTCTCGATGAAACACAGAAATTGCATCGGAATTAAATACAAAAGGCACAATGCCGACTTAAATACATGAAGACTGACTCTTCCTACTGACTATGTTTTGAACCATTCCTGTGACACTAGTTATAGATTCCGATGCTTCACTCCAGGTTTACTGTATCCCTTGGGCCTTCTTATTGACGAAGAAACACAGAAATTGCATCGATATTAAATACAAAAGGCACAATGCCGACTTAGTTTAAGAAGACTGACTCTTCCTACTGACTATGTTTTGAACCATTCCTTTGACACTAGTTATAGATTTCGATGCTTCACTTCAGGTTTACTGTATCCCTTGGACCATCTTATTGACTATGAAACACAGAAATTGCATCGGAATGAAATAGAAAAGGCACAATGCCGACTCAAGTACAAGAAGACTGACTCTTCTTACTGTCTATGATTTGAACCATTCCTGTGACACTAGTTATAGATTCCGATGCTTCACTTCAGGTTTACTGTATCCCTTGGACCTTCTTATTGACGATGAAACACAGAAATTGCATCGGAATTAAATACAAAAGGCACAATACTGTCTTAAGTACAAGAAGACTGGCTCTTCTTACTGTCTATTTTTTGAACCATACGTGTGACACTAGTTATAGATTCCGATGCTTCACTAAAAGTCTACTGTATCCCTTGGACCTTCTTATTTACGATGAAACACAGATATTGCATCGGAATTAAATACAAAAGGCACAAAGCCGACATGAGTACGAGAAGACCGACTCTTCTTACTGTCTATGATTTGAACCTTTTCATGGACACTAGTTATAGATTCCGATGCTTCACCCCAGTTTTACTGTATCCCTTGGACCTTGTTATTGACGATGAAACACAGAAATTGCATCGGAATTCAATAGAAAAGGCACAATGCCGACTTAAGTACAAGAAGACTGTCTCTTATTACTGACTATGTTTTGAACCATTCCTGTGACACTAGTTATAGATTCCGATGCTTCACTCCAGGTTTACTGTATCCCTTGGGCCTTCTTATTGTCGAAGAAACACTGAAATTGCATCGGTATTAAATACAAAAGGCACAATGCCGACTTAGTACAAGAAGACTGACTCTTCTTAGTGACTATGTTTTGAACCATTCCTGTGACACTAGTTATAGATTTCGATGCTACACTTCAGGTTTACTGTATCCCTTGGACCTTCTTATTGACGATGAAACACAGAAATTGCATCGGAATTAAATAGAAAAGGCACAATGCCGACTCAAGTACAAGAAGATTGACTCTTCTTACTGTCTATGTTTTGAACCATTCCTGTGACACTAGTTATAGATTCCGATGCTTCACTTCAGGTTTACTGTATCCCTTGGACCTTCTTATTGACGATGAAATACAGAAATTGCATCGGAATTAAATACAAAAGGCACAATGCCAACTTAAGTACAAGAATACTGACTCTTCTTACTGTCTATTTTTTGAACCATTCCTGTGACACTAGTTACAGATTCCGATGCTTCACTAAAAGTCTACTGTATCCCTTGGACCTTCTTATTTACGATGAAACACAGAAATTGCATCGGAATTAAATACAAAAGGCACAATGCCGACTTAGGTACAAGAAGACTGACTCTTCCTACTGTCTATGTTGTGAACCATTGCAGTGACACTAGTTATAGATTCCGATGCTTTACTTCAGGTTTACTGTATCCCTTGGATATTCTTATTGACGAGGAAACACAGAAATTGCATCGGAATTAAATACAAAAGGCACAGTGCCGACTTAAGTACATGAACACCGACTCTCCCTACTGACTATGCTTTGAACCATTCCTGTGACACTAGTTATAGATTCCGATGCTTCACCTCAGGTTTACTGTATCCCTTGGACCATCTTCTTGACGATGAAACACAGATATTGCATCGGAATTAAATACTAAGGCAAAATGCCGACTCAAGTACAAGAAGATTGACTCTTCTTACAGTCTATGTTTTGAACCATTCCTGTGACACTAGTTATAGATTCCGATGCTTCACTTCAGGTTTACTGTATCCCTTGGACCTTCTTATTGACGATGAAATACAGAAATTGCATCGGAATTAAATACAAAAGGCACAATGCCAACTTAAGTACAAGAATACTGACTCTTCTTACTGTCTATTTTTTGAACCATTCCTGTGACACTAGTTACAGATTCCGATGCTTCACTAAAAGTCTACTGTATCCCTTGGACCTTCTTATTTACGATGAAACACAGAAATTGCATCGGAATTAAATACAAAAGGCACAATGCCGACATGAGTACAAGAAGACCGACTCTTCTTACTGTCTATTATTTGAACCTTTTCATTGACACTAGTTATAGATTCCGATGCTTCACCCCAGGTTTACTGTATCCCTTGGACCTTGTTATTGACGATGAAACACAGAAATTGCATCGGAATTAAATAGAAAAGGCACAATGCCGACTTAAGTACAAGAAGACTGTCTCTTATTACTGACTATGTTTTGAACCATTCCTGTGACACTAGTTATAGATTCCGATTCTTCACTTCAGGTTTACTGTATCCCTTGGACCTTCTTATTGACGATGAAACACAGAAATTGCACTGGAATTAAATACAAAAGGCAAAATGCCGACTTTTGTTCACGAAGACTGACTCTTCTTACTGTCTATGATTTGAACCATTCCTGTGGCACTACTTATAGATTCCGATTCTACACTCCAGGTTTACTGTATACCTTGGACCTTCTTATTAACGATGAAACACAGAAATTGCATCGGAATTAATTACAAATGGCACAATGCCGACTTATGTACAAGAAGATTGACTCTTCTTTCTGACTTTGTTTTGAACCATTCCTGTGACACTACTTATAGATTCCGATGCTTCACTTCAGGTTTACCTTATCCCTCGGACCTTCTTATTGACGATGAGACACAGAAATTGCATCGGAAATAAATACAAAAGGCACAATGCCGACTTAAGTACAAGAAGACTTACTCTTCCTACTGTCTATGTTTTCAACCATTCCTGTGACACTAGTTATAGAATTCGACGCTTCACTTGAGGTTTACTGTATCCCTTGGACCTTCTTATTGACGATGAAACACAGAAAGTGCATCGGAATTAAATACAAAAGGCACAATGCCGACTTAAGTACATGAAGACCGACTCTTCCTACTGACTATGTGTTGAACCATTCCTGTGACACTAGTTATAGATTCCGATGCCTCACTTGACGTTTACTGTATCCCTTGGACTTTCGTATTGACGATGAAACACAGAAATTGCATCGGAATCAAATACAAAAGGCAGAATGCCAACTTAAGTACAAGTAGACAGACTCTTCTTACTGTCTATGTTTTGAACCATTCCTGTGACACTAGGTATAAATTCCGATGCTTCACTCCAGGTTTACTGTATCCCTTGGACCTTCATATTGACGATGAAACACAGAAATTGCATCGGAATTAAATACAAAAGGCACAATGCCGACATAAGGACAAGAAGACTGACTCTTCTTACTGACTATGTTTTGAAACATTCCTGTGACACTAGCTATAGATTACGATGCTTCACTTCAGGTTTACAGTATCACTCTGACCTTCTTATTGACGAAGAAACACAGAAATTGCATCGGAATTAAATACAAAAAGCACAATGCCGACATGAGTACAAGAAGACTGACTCTTCTTACTGTCTATGTTTTGAACCTTTTCATTGACACTAGTTATAGATTCCGATGCTTCACTCCAGGTTTACAGTATCCCTTGGACCTTCTTATTGACGATGGAACACAGAAATTGCATCGGAATTAAATACAAAAGGCACAATGCCGACTTATGTACAAGAAGATTGACTCTTCTTACTGACTTTGTTTTGAAACATTCCTGTGACACTAGTTAAAGATTCCGATGCTTCATTTGAGGTTTACTGTATCCCTTGGACCTTCTTATTGACGATGAAACACAGAAATTGGATCGAAATTAAAAACAAAAGGCACAATGCCGGCCTAAGTACAAGAAGACTGACTCTTCTTACTGTCTATGATTTGAACCATTCCATTGACACTAGTTATAGATTCCGATGATTCACACCAGGTTTACTGTATCCCTTGGACCTTGTTACCGACGATGAAACACAGTAATTGCATCGGAATAAAATGGAAAAGGCACAATGCCGACATAAGTACAAGATGACTCACTCTTCTTACTGACTATGTTTTGAACCATTCCTGGGACACTAGTTATAGATTCCGTGGATTCACGTCAGGTTTACTGTATCCCTTGGACCTTCTTGTTGACGATGAAACACAGAAATTGCACCGGAATTAAATACAAATGGTACAATGCCGACATAAGGACAAGAAGACTGACTCTTCTTACTGACTTAGTTTTGAACCATTATTGTGACACTAGATATAGATTCCGATGGTTCACATCAGGTTTACTGAGTCCCTTGGACCTTCTTATTGACGTTGAAACACAGAAATTGCATCGGAATTAAATACAAAAGGCACAATGCCGACTTAGGTACAAGAAGACTGACTCTTCCTACTGTCTATGTTGTGAACCATTGCAGTGACACTAGTTATAGATTCCGATGCTTTACTTCAGGTTTACTGTATCCCTTGGATATTCTTATTGACGAGGAAACACAGAAATTGCATCGGAATTAAATATAAAAGGCACAATGCCGACTTAAGTACATGAACACCGACTCTCCCTACTGACTATGCTTTGAACCATTCCTGTGACACTAGTTATAGATTCCGATGCTTCACCTCAGGTTTACTGTATCCCTTGGACCATCTTCTTGACGATGAAACACAGATATTGCATCGGAATTAAATACTAAGGCAAAATGCCGACTTAAGTACACGAAGACTGACTCTTTTTACTGTCAATGTTTTGAACCATTCCTGTGACACTAGTTATAGATTCCGATGCTACACTGTAGGTTTACTGTATCCCTTGGACCTTCTTATTGACGATGTAACACAGAAATTGCATCGGAATTGAATACAAAAGGCACAATGCCAACTTAAGTACAAGAATACTGACTCTTCTTACTGTCTATTTTTTGAACCATTCCTGTGACACTAGTTATAGATTCCGATGCTTCACTAAAAGTCTACTGTATCCCTTGGACCTTCTTATTTACGATGAAACACAGAAATTGCATCGGAATTAAATACAAAAGGCACAACGCCGACATGAGTACAAGAAGACCGACTCTTCTTACTGTCTATGATTTGAACCTTTTCATTGACACTAGTTATAGATTCCGATGCTTCACCCCAGGTTTACTGTATCCCTTGGACCTTGTTATTGACGATGAAACACAGAAATTGCATCGGAATTAAATAGAAAAGGCACAATGCCGACTTAAGTACAAGAAGACTGTCTCTTATTACTGACTATGTTTTGAACCATTCCTGTGACACTAGTTATAGATTCCGATTCTAAACTTCAGGTTTACTGTATCCCTTGGACCTTCTTATTGACGATAAAACACAGAAATTGCATTGGAATTAAATACAAAAGGCAAAATGCCGACTTTTGTTCACGAAGACTGACTCTTCTTACTGTCTATGATTTGAACCATTCCTGTGGCACTACTTATAGATTCCGATTCTACACTCCAGGTTTACTGTATACCTTGGACCTTCTTATTAACGATGAAACACAGAAATTGCATCGGAATTAATTACAAAAGGCACAATGCCGACTTATGTACAAGAAAATTGACTCTTCTTTCTGACTTTGTTTTGAACCATTCCTGTGACACTACTTATAGATTCCGATGCTTCACTTCAGGTTTACCTTATCCCTCGGACCTTCTTATTGACGATGAGACACAGAAATTGCATCGGAAATAAATACAAAAGGCACAATGCCGACTTAAGTACAAGAAGACTTACTCTTCCTACTGTCTATGTTTTCAACCATTCCTGTGACACTAGTTATAGAATCCGACGCTTCACTTGAGGTTTACTGTATCCCTTGGACCTTCTTATTGACGATGAAACACAGAAAGTGCATCGGAATTAAATACAAAAGGCACAATGCCGACTTAAGTACATGAAGACCGACTCTTCCTACTGACTATGTGTTGAACCATTCCTGTGACACTAGTTATAGATTCCGATGCCTCACTTGACGTTTACTGTATCCCTTGGACTTTCGTATTGACGATGAAACACAGAAATTGCATCGGAATCAAATACAAAAGGCAGAATGCCAACTTAAGTACAAGTAGACAGACTCTTCTTACTGTCTATGTTTTGAACCATTCCTGTGACACTAGGTATAGATTCCGATGCTTCACTCCAGGTTTACTGTATCCCTTGGACCTTCATATTGACGATGAAACACAGAAATTGCATCGGAATTAAATACAAAAGGCACAATGCCGACATAAGGACAAGAAGACTGACTCCTCTTACTGACTATGTTTTGAAACATTCCTGTGACACTAGCTATAGATTACGATGCTTCACTTCAGGTTTACAGTATCACTCTGACCTTCTTATTGACGAAGAAACACAGAAATTGCATCGGAATTAAATACAAAAAGCACAATGCCGACATGAGTACAAGAAGACTGACTCTTCTTACTGTCTATGTTTTGAACCTTTTCATTGACACTAGTTATAGATTCCGATGCTTCACTCCAGGTTTACAGTATCCCTTGGACCTTCTTATTGACGATGGAACACAGAAATTGCATCGGAATTAAATACAAAAGGCACAATGCCGACTTATGTACAAGAAGATTGACTCTTCTTACTGACTTTGTTTTGAAACATTCCTGTGACACTAGTTAAAGATTCCGATGCTTCATTTGAGGTTTACTGTATCCCTTGGACCTTCTTATTGACGATGAAACACAGAAATTGGATCGAAATTAAAAACAAAAGGCACAATGCCGGCCTAAGTACAAGAAGACTGACTCTTCTTACTGTCTATGATTTGAACCATTCCATTGACACTAGTTATAGATTCCGATGATTCACACCAGGTTTACTGTATCCCTTGGACCTTGTTACCGACGATGAAACACAGTAATTGCATCGGAATAAAATGGAAAAGGCACAATGCCGACATAAGTACAAGATGACTCACTCTTCTTACTGACTATGTTTTGAACCATTCCTGGGACACTAGTTATAGATTCCGTGGATTCACTTCAGGTTTACTGTATCCCTTGGACCTTCTTGTTGACGATGAAACACAGAAATTGCACCGGAATTAAATACAAATGGTACAATGCCGACATAAGGACAAGAAGACTGACTCTTCTTACTGACTTAGTTTTGAACCATTATTGTGACACTAGATATAGATTCCGATGGTTCACATCAGGTTTACTGAGTCCCTTGGACCTTCTTATTGACGTTGAAACACAGAAATTGCATCGGAATTAAATACAAAAGGCACAATGCCGACTTAGGTACAAGAAGACTGACTCTTCCTACTGTCTATGTTGTGAACCATTGCAGTGACACTGGTTATAGATTCCGATGCTTTACTTCAGGTTTACTGTATCCCTTGGATATTCTTATTGACGAGGAAACACAGAAATTGCATCGGAATTAAATATAAAAGGCACAATGCCGACTTAAGTACATGAACACCGACTCTCCCTACTGACTATGCTTTGAACCATTCCTGTGACACTAGTTATAGATTCCGATGCTTCACCTCAGGTTTACTGTATCCCTTGGACCATCTTCTTGACGATGAAACACAGATATTGCATCGGAATTAAATACTAAGGCAAAATGCCGACTTAAGTACACGAAGACTGACTCTCTTTACTGTCAATGTTTTGAACCATTCCTGTGACACTAGTTATAGATTCCGATGCTACACTGTAGGTTTACTGTATCCCTTGGACCTTCTTATTGACGATGTAACACAGAAATTGGATCCGAATTAAATACAAAAGGCACAATGCCGACTTAAGGACAAGAAGACTGACTCTTCTTACTGACTTTGTTTTGAACCATTCCTGTGACACTAGTTATAGATTCGGATGCTTCACTATAGGTTTACTGTATCCCTCTGACCTTCTTACTGACGATGAAACACAGAAATTGCATCAAATTTAAATAGAAAAGGCACAACACCGACTTAAGTAAAAGACGACTGACTTTTCTTACTGTCTATGTTTTGAACCATTCCTGTGACGCTAGTTATAGATTCCGATGCTTCACATGACGTTTACTGTATCCCTTGGACCTTCTTGTTGACGATGAAACACAGAAATTGCACCGGAATTAAATACAAATGGTACAATGCCGACATAAGGACAAGAAGACTGACTCTTCTTACTGACTTAGTTTTGAACCATTATTGTGACACTAGATATAGATTCCGATGGTTCACGTCAGGTTTACTGAGTCCCTTGGACCTTCTTATTGACGTTGAAACACAGAAATTGCATCGGAATTAAATACAAAAGGCACAATGCCGACTTAAGTACATGAAGACCGACTCTTCCTACTGACTATGTTTTGAACCATTCATGTGACACTATTTATAGATTCCGATGCTTCACTCCAGGTTTACTGTATCCCTTGGGCCTCCTTATTGACGAAGAAACACAGAAATTGCATCGGTATTAAATACAAAAGGCACAATGCCGACTTAGTACAAGAAGACTGACTCTTCTTACTGACTATGTTTTGAACCATTCCTGTGACACTAGTTACAGATTTCGATGCTTCACTTCAGGTTTACTGTATCCCTTGGACCTTCTTATTGACGATGAAACACAGAAATTGCATCGGAATTAAATACAAAAGGCACAATACTGTCTTAAGTACAAGTAGACTAACTCTTCTTACTGTCTATTTTTTGAACCATTCCTGTGACACTAGTTATAGATTCCGATGCTTCACTAAAAGTCTACTGTATCCCTTGGACCTTCTTATTTACGATGAAACACAGAAATTGCATCGGAATTAAATACAAAAGGCACAATGCCGACCTGAGTACAAGAAGACCGACTCTTCTTACTGTCTATGATTTGAACCTTTTCATTGCCACTAGTTATAGATTCCGATGCTTCACCCCAGGTTTACTGTATCCCTTGGTCCTTGTTATTGACGATGAAACACAGAAATTGCATCGGAATTAAATAGAAGAGGCACAATGCCGACTTAAGTACAAGTAGACTGTCTCTTATTACTGACTATGTTTTGAACCATTCCTGTGACACTAGTTATAGATTCCGATTCTTCACTTCAGGTTTACTGTATCCCATGGACCTTCTTATTGACGATGAAACACAGAAATTGGACTGGAATTAAATACAAAAGGCAAAATGCCGACTTTTGTTCACGAAGACTGACTCTTATTACTGGCTATGATTTGAACCATTCCTGTGACACTAGCTATAGATTCCGATGCATCACTTCAGGTTTACTGTATCCCTCGGACCTTCTTATTGACGATGAGACACAGAAATTGCATCGGAAATAAATACGAAAGGCACAATGCCGACTTAAGTACAAGAAGACTGACTCTTCCTACTGTCTATGTTTTCAAACATTCCTGTGACACTAGTTATAGAATCCTATGCTTCACTTGAGGTTTACTGTATGCCTTGGACCTTCTTATTGGCGATGAAACACAGAAAGTGCATCGGAATTAAATACAAAAGGCACAATGCCGACTTAAGTACATGAAGACCGACTCTTCTTACATACTATGTGTTGAACCATTCCTGTGACACTAGTTATAGATTCCGATGCCTCACTTAACGTTTACTGTATCCCTTGGACCTTCGTATTGACGATGAAACACAGAAATTGCATCGGAATTAAATACAAAAGGCACAATGCCAACTTAAGTACAAGGAGACTGACTCTTCTTACTGTCTGTGTTTTGAACCATTCCTGTGACACTAGGTATAGATTCCGATGCTTCACTCCAGGTTTACTGTATCCCTTGGACCTTCTTATTGACGATGAAGCACAGAAATTGCATCGGAATTAAATACAAAAGGCACAATGCCGACTTAAGGACAAGAAGACTGACTCTTCGTACTGACTATGTTTTGAAACATTCCTGTGACACTAGCTATAGATTACGATGCTTCACTTCAGGTTTACAGTATCCCTCTGACCTTCTTATTGACGATGAAACACAGTAATTGCAGCGGAATTAAATTGAAAAGGCACAATGCCGATTTAAGTACAAGAAGACTGACTCTTCTTACTGACTATGTTTGAACCATTCCTGTGACACTAGTTATAAATTCCGATGCTTCACTTCAGGTTTACTGTATACCTTGGACCTTCTTATTGGCGATGAAACACAGTAATTGCTTCGGAATTAAATAAAAAAGTTCACAATGCCGACTTAAGTACAAGAAGACTAACTCTTCCTAATGTCTATGATTTGAACCACTCCTGCGAGACTGGTTTTGGACTCCGATGCCTCACTTCAGGTTTACAGTATCCCTCTGACCTTCGTATTGACGGTGCAACACAGAAATTGCATCGGAATTAAATACAAAATGCACAATGCCGACTTAAGTACAAGAAGACTGACTCCTCCTACTGTCTATGATATGAACCATTCCTGTGACACTAGTTATAGATTCCGATGCTTCACTCCAGGTTTACTGTATCCCTTGGGAATTCTTATTGACGATGAAACACAGAATTTGCATCGGAATTAAATACAAAAGTCACAATACCGACTTAAGTACAAGAACACTGACTCTTCTTACAGTCTATGTTTTGAACCATTCCTGTGACACTAGTTGTAGTTTCCGATGCTTCACTTCAGGTTTACTGTATCCCTTGGACCTTCTTATTGACGATGAAACACAGAAATTGTATCGGAATTAAACACAAAAGGCACAATGCCGACTTATGTTCAAAAAGACTGACGCTTCTTACTGACTATGATTTGAACCATTCCTGTGACACTAGTTATAGATTCCGATGCTTCACTTCAGGTTTACTATATCCCTCTGATCTTCTTATTGACGATGAAACACAGAAATTGCAGCGGTATTGAATACAAAAGGCACAATGTCGACTTAAGTACAAGAAGTCTCACTCTTTTCACTGACTATGTTTTGAACCATTCCTGTGACACTAGTTATAGACTCAAATATTTCACTTCAGGATTACTGTATACCTCTGACCTTCGTATTGACGATAAAACACAGAAATTGCATCGGAATTAAATAGAAAAGGAACCATGCCGACTTAAGTACAAGACGACTGACTTTTCTTACTGTCTATGATTTGAACCATTCCTGTGGCACTAGTTATAGATTCCGATGCTTCACTTCAGGTTTAGTGTATCCCTTGCACCTTCTTATTGACGATGAAACACAGAAATTTCATCGGAATTAACTACAAAGGGCCCAATGCCGACTTAAGGTTAAGAAGACTGACTCTTCTTACTGTCTATGATTTGAACCATTCCTGTGACACTAGTTATAGATTCCGATGCTTCACTTCAGGTTTACTATATCCCTCTGACCTTCGTATTGACGATGAAACAAAGAAATTGCATCGGAATTAAATAGAAAAGGCACAATGCCGACTTAAGAACAAGATGACCGACTCTTCCTACTGACTATGTTTGGAACCATTCCTGTGACATTAGTTATAGATTCAGATGCTTCACTTGCCGTTTACTGGATACCTTGGACCTTCTTATTGACGATGAAACACAGAAATTGCATCGGAATTAAATACAAGAGGCACAATGCCAACTTAAGTACAAGAAGACTGACTCTTCTTACTGTCTATGGTTTGAACCATTCCTGCGACACTATATATTGATTCCGATGCTTCACTCCAGGTTTACTGTATTTCTTGGACCTTCTTAATGACGATGAAACACAGAAATTGCATCGGAATTAAATACAAAGGGCACAATGCCGACTTAAGGACAAGAAGACTGTCTCTTCTTACTGTCTATGTTTTCAACCATTCCTGTGACACTAGCTATAGATTCCGATGCTTCACTTCAGGTTTACTGTATCCCTTGGACCATCTTATTGACGATGAAACACAGAAATTGCATCGGAATTAAATAGAACGGGCACAATGCCGACTTAAGTACAAGAAGACTGACTCTTCTTACTGTTTATGTTTTGAACCATTCCTGTGACACTAGTTATAGATTCGGATGTTTCACTTCAGGTTTACTGTATCCCTCTGACCTTCTTATTGACGATGAAACACAGAAATTGCATCGGAATTAAATCGAAAAGGCACGATGCCAACTTAAGTACAAGACGACTGATTCTTCTTACTGTCTATGTTTTGAACCATTCCTGTGACACTAGTTATAGATACCGATGCTTCACTTCAGGTATTGAATCCCTTGGACCTTCTTATTGACGATGAAACACAGAAATTGCATCGGAATTAAATACAAAACGCACAATGCCGACTTAAGTACAAGAAGACTGACTCTTCCTACTGTCTATGTTTTGAAAAATTCCTGTGACACTAATTATAGATTCCGAAGCTTCACTTGAGGTTTACTGTATACCTTGGACCTTCTCATTGACGATGAAACACAGAAATAGCATCGGAATTAAATACAAAATGCACAATGCTGACTTAAGTACAAGAAGACCGACTCTTCCTACTGACTATGTTTTGAACCATTCCTGTGACATTAGTTATAGTTTCCGATGCTTCACGTGACGTTTACTGTATACCTTGGACCTTCTTATTGACGATGAAACACAGAAATTGCATCGGATTTAAATACAAAAGGCACAATGCCAACATAAGTACAAGAAGACTGACTCTTCCTAATGTCTATGGTTTGAACCATTCCTGTGACACTAGATATTGATTCCGATGCTTCACTCCAGGTTTACTGTATTTCTTGGACCTTCGTATTGACGATGAAACACAGAAATTGCATCGGAATTAAATAGAACGGGCAAAATGCGGACTTAAGTACAAGAAGACTGACTCTTCTTACTGTCTATGTTTTGAACCATTCCTGTGACACTAGTTATAGATTCCGATGCTTCACTTCAGGTTTACTGTATCCCGCTGACCTTCTTATTGACGATGAAACACAGAAATTGCATCGGAATTAAATCTAAAAGGCACAATGCCGACTTAAGTGCAAGACGACTGATTCTTCTTACTGCCTATGTTTTGAACCATTCCTGTGACACTAGTTATAGATTCCGATGCTTCACTTCAGGTATACTGAATCCCTTGGACCTTCTTATTGACGATGAAACACAGAAATTGCATCGGACTTAAATACAAAAGGCACAATACCGACTTAGGTACAAGAAGACTGACTCTTCTCACTGTCTATGTTTTCAACCATTCCTGTGACACTAGTTATAGATTCCGATGCTTCACTTCAGGTTTACTGTATCCCTTGGACCTTCTTATTGACGATGAAACACAGAAATTGGATTGGAATTAAATATAAAAGGCACAATGCCGACTTAAGCACAAGAAGACTGACTCTTCCTACTGTCTATGTTTTGAACCATTCCTGTGACACTAGTTATAGATTCCGAAGCTTCACTTGAGGTTTACTGTATCCCTCTGACCTTCTTATTGACGATGAAACAAAGAATTTGCATCGGAATTAAATAGAAAAGGCACAATGCCGACTTAAGTACAAGATGACCGACTCTTCCTACTGACTATGTTTCGAACCATTCCTGTGACATTAGTTATAGATTCAGATGCTTCACTTGCCGTTTACTGGATACCTTGGTCCTTCTTATTGACGATGAAACACAGAAATTGCATCGGAATTAAATACAAAAGGCACAATGCCTACTTAAGTACAAGAAGACTGACTCATCTTACTGTCTACGTTTGAACCATTCCTGTGACACTAGTTATAGATTCCGATGCTTCACTTCAGGTTTACTGTATCCCTTGGACCTTCTTATTGACTATGAAACACAGAAATTGCATCGGAATTACATACAAAAGGCACAATACCGACTTATGTACAAGAAGACTGACTCTTCTTACTATCTATGTTTTGAACCATTCCTGGGACACTAGTTATAGATTCCGATGCGTCACTTCAGGTTTACTGTATCCCTTGGACCTTCTTATTGACGGTGAAACACAGAAATTGCATCGGAATTAAATACAAAAGGCACAATGCCGACTTAAGTACAAGAAGACTGACTCTTCCTACTGTCAATGTTTTGAACCATTCCTGTGACACTACTTATGGATTCAGATGCTTCAATTCAGGTATATTGTATCGCTCTGATCTTCTTATTGAGGAATAAACTCAGAATTTGCATCGGAATTAAATACAAAAGGCACAATGCCGACTCAAGTACAAGAAGACTGACTCTTCTTACTGTCTATGTTTTGAACCATTCCTGTGATACTAAGTTATAGATTCCGATGCTTCACTTCAGGTTTACTGTATCCCTTGGACCTTCTTATAGACGATGAAACACAGAAATTGCATCGGAATTAAATACAAAAGACACAATGCCGATTTAAGTACATGAAGACCGACTCTTCCTACTGACTATGCTTTGAACCATTCCTGTGACACTAGATATAGATTCCGATGCTTCACTCCAGGTTTACTGTATCTCTTGGACCTTGTTATTGACGATGAAACACAGAAATTGCATCATAATTAAATACAAAAGCCACAATTCCGACTTAAGTACAAGAAGACTGACTCTTATTACTGACTGTGCTTTGAACCATTCCTGTGACACTAGTTATGGATTCCGATGCTTCACATCAGGTTTACTGTATCCCTTGGACCTTCTTACTTTCGATGAAACACAGAAATTGCATCGGAATTAAATACAAAAGGCACAATGCCGACTTAAGCACATGAAGACCGACTCTTCCTACTGACCATGTTTTGAACCATTCCTGTGACACTAGTTACAGATTCCGAAGCTTCACTTGAGGTTTACTGAATCCTTGGACCTTCTTATTGACGATGAAACACAGAAATTGCATCGGAATTAAATACAAAAGGCACAATGCCGACTTAAGTACAAGAAGACTGACTCTTCTTACTGTCTATGTTTTGAACCATTCCTGCGACACTAGTTATAGATTCCGATGCTTCACTCCTGGTTGACTGTATCCCTTGGACCTTCTTATTGACGATGAAACACAGAAATTGCATCGGATTTAAATACAAAAGGCACAATGCCAACATAAGTACAAGAAGACTGACTCTTCCTAATGTCTATGGTTTGAACCATTCCTGTGACACTAGATATTGATTCCGATGCTTCACTCCAGGTTTACTGTATTTCTTGGACCTTCGTATTGACGATGAAACACAGAAATTGCATCGGAATTAAATAGAACGGGCAAAATGCGGACTTAAGTACAAGAAGACTGACTCTTCTTACTGTCTATGTTTTGAACCATTCCTGTGACACTAGTTATAGATTCCGATGCTTCACTTCAGGTTTACTGTATCCCGCTGACCTTCTTATTGACGATGAAACACAGAAATTGCATCGGAATTAAATCTAAAAGGCACAATGCCGACTTAAGTACAAGACGACTGATTCTTCTTACTGCCTATGTTTTGAACCATTCCTGTGACACTAGTTATAGATTCCGATGCTTCACTTCAGGTATACTGAATCCCTTGGACCTTCTTATTGACGATGAAACACAGAAATTGCATCGGACTTAAATACAAAAGGCACAATACCGACTTAGGTACAAGAAGACTGACTCTTCTCACTGTCTATGTTTTGAACCATTCCTGTGACACTAGTTATAGATTCCGATGCTTCACTTCAGGTATACTGAATCCCTTGGACCTTCTTATTGACGATGAAACACAGAAATTGCATCGGACTTAAATACAAAAGGCACAATACCGACTTAGGTACAAGAAGACTGACTCTTCTCACTGTCTATGTTTTGAACCATTCCTGTGACACTAGTTATAGATTCCGATGCTTCACTTCAGGTTTACTGTATCCCTTGGACCTTCTTATTGACGATGAAACACAGAAATTGGATTGGAATTAAATATAAAAGGCACAATGCCGACTTAAGCACAAGAAGACTGACTCTTCCTACTGTCTATGTTTTGAACCATTCCTGTGACACTAGTTATAGATTCCGAAGCTTCACTTGAGGTTTACTGTATCCCTCTGACCTTCTTATTGACGATGAAACAAAGAATTTGCATCGGAATTAAATAGAAAAGGCACAATGCCGACTTAAGTACAAGATGACCGACTCTTCCTACTGACTATGTTTCGAACCATTCCTGTGACATTAGTTATAGATTCAGATGCTTCACTTGCCGTTTACTGGATACCTTGGTCCTTCTTATTGACGATGAAACACAGAAATTGCATCGGAATTAAATACAAAAGGCACAATGCCTACTTAAGTACAAGAAGACTGACTCATCTTACTGTCTACGTTTGAACCATTCCTGTGACACTAGTTATAGATTCCGATGCTTCACTTCAGGTTTACTGTATCCCTTGGACCTTCTTATTGACTATGAAACACAGAAATTGCATCGGAATTACATACAAAAGGCACAATACCGACTTATGTACAAGAAGACTGACTCTTCTTACTATCTATGTTTTGAACCATTCCTGGGACACTAGTTATAGATTCCGATGCGTCACTTCAGGTTTACTGTATCCCTTGGACCTTCTTATTGACGGTGAAACACAGAAATTGCATCGGAATTAAATACAAAAGGCACAATGCCGACTTAAGTACAAGAAGACTGACTCTTCCTACTGTCAATGTTTTGAACCATTCCTGTGACACTACTTATGGATTCAGATGCTTCAATTCAGGTATATTGTATCGCTCTGATCTTCTTATTGAGGAATAAACTCAGAATTTGCATCGGAATTAAATACAAAAGGCACAATGCCGACTCAAGTACAAGAAGACTGACTCTTCTTACTGTCTATGTTTTGAACCATTCCTGTGATACTAAGTTATAGATTCCGATGCTTCACTTCAGGTTTACTGTATCCCTTGGACCTTCTTATAGACGATGAAACACAGAAATTGCATCGGAATTAAATACAAAAGACACAATGCCGATTTAAGTACATGAAGACCGACTCTTCCTACTGACTATGCTTTGAACCATTCCTGTGACACTAGATATAGATTCCGATGCTTCACTCCAGGTTTACTGTATCTCTTGGACCTTGTTATTGACGATGAAACACAGAAATTGCATCATAATTAAATACAAAAGCCACAATTCCGACTTAAGTACAAGAAGACTGACTCTTATTACTGACTGTGCTTTGAACCATTCCTGTGACACTAGTTATGGATTCCGATGCTTCACATCAGGTTTACTGTATCCCTTGGACCTTCTTACTTTCGATGAAACACAGAAATTGCATCGGAATTAAATACAAAAGGCACAATGCCGACTTAAGCACATGAAGACCGACTCTTCCTACTGACCATGTTTTGAACCATTCCTGTGACACTAGTTACAGATTCCGAAGCTTCACTTGAGGTTTACTGAATCCTTGGACCTTCTTATTGACGATGAAACACAGAAATTGCATCGGAATTAAATACAAAAGGCACAATGCCGACTTAAGTACAAGAAGACTGACTCTTCTTACTGTCTATGTTTTGAACCATTCCTGCGACACTAGTTATAGATTCCGATGCTTCACTCCTGGTTGACTGTATCCCTTGGACCTTCTTATTGACGATGAAACACAGAAATTGCATCGGAATGAAATACAAAAGGCACAATGCCGACTTTAAGACAAGAAGACTGACTCATCTTACTGACTATGTTTGAAACATTCCTGTGACACTAGTTATACATTCCGATGCTTCACTTCAGGTTTACTGTTTCCCTTGGACCTTCTTATTGACGATGAAACACAGAAATTGCATCGGAATTAAATACAAAAATCACAATGCCGACTTAAGCACAAGAAGTCTGACTCTTCTTACTGTCTATGTTTTGAACCATTACTGTGACACTAGTTATAGATTCCGATGCTTCACTCCAGGTTTACACTATCCCTTGGACCTTCTTATTGACGATGAGACACAGAAATTGCATCGGAATTAAATACAAGAGGCACAATGCCAACTTAAGTACAAGAAGACTGACTCTTCTTACTGTCTATGGTTTGAACCATTCCTGTGACACTAGATATAGATTCCGATGCTTCACTCCAGGTTTTCTGTATTTCTTGGACCTTCTTAATGACGATGAAACACAGAAATTGCATCGGAATTAAATACAAAGGGCACAATGCCGACTTAAGGACAAGAAGACTGTCTCTTCTTACTGTCTATGTTTTGAACCATTCCTGTGACACTAGCTATAGATTCCGATGCTTCACTTCAGGTTTACTGTATCCCTTGGACCATCTTGTTGACGATGAAACACAGAAATTGCATCGGAATTAAATAGAACGGGCACAATGCCGACTTAAGTACAAGAAGACTGACTCTTCTTACTGTTTATGTTTTGAACCATTCCTGTGACACTAGTTATAGATTCCGATGCTTCACTTCAGGTTTACTGTATCCCTCTGACCTTCTTATTGACGATGAAACACAGAAATTGCATCGGAATTAAATCGAAAAGGCACAATGCCAACTTAAGTACAAGACGACTGATTCTTCTTACTGTCTATGTTTTGAACCATTCCTGTGACACTAGTTATAGACTCCGATGCTTCACTTCAGGTATTGAATCCCTTGGACCTTCTTATTGACGGTGAAACACAGAAATTGCATCGGAATTAAATACAAAAGGCACAATGCCGACTTAAGTACAAGAAGACTGACTCTTCCTACTGTCTAAGTTTTGAAAAATTCCTGTGACACTAGTTATAGATTCCGAAGCTTCACTTGAGGTTTACTGTATACCTCGGACCTTCTCATTGACGATGAAACACAGAAATTGCATCGGAATTAAATACAAAATGCACAATGCTGACTTAATTACAAGAAGACCGACTCTTCCTACTGACTATGTTTTGAACCATTCCTGTGACATTAGCTATAGATTCCAATGCTTCACGTGACGTTTACTGTGTACCTTGGACCTTCTTATTGACGATGAAACACAGAAATTGCATCGGAATTAAATACAAAAGGCACAATGCCACTTTAAGTACAAGAAGACTGACTCTTCCTAATGTCTATGGTTTGAACCATTCCTGTGACACTAGATATTGATTCCGATGCTTCACTCCAGGTTTACTGTATTTCTTGGACCTTCTTATTGACGACGGAACACAGAAATTGCATCGGAATTAAATACAAAGGGCACAATGCCGACTTATGTACAAGAAGACTGACTCTTCTTACTGACTATGTTTTGAACCATTCCTGTGACACTAGCTATAGATTCCGATGCTTCACTTCAGGTTTACTGTATCCCTTGGACCATCTTATTGACGATGAAACACAGAAATTGCATCGGAATTAAATAGAACGGGCAAAATGCCGACTTAAGTACAAGAAGACTGACTCTTCTTACTGTCTATGTTTTGAACCATTCCTGTGACACTAGTTATAGATTCCGATGCTTCACTTCAGGTTTACTGTATCCCGCTGACCTTCTAATTGACGATGAAACACAGAAATTGCATCGGAATTAAATCTAAAAGGCACAATGCCGACTTAAGTACAAGACGACTGATTCTTCTTACTGTCTATGTTTTGATCCATTCCTGTGACACTAGTTATAGATTCCGATGCTTCACTTTAGGTTTACTGAATCCCTTGGACCTTCTTATTGACGATGAAACACAGAAATTGCATCGGAATTAAATACAAAAGGCACAATGCCGACTTAAGTACAAGAAGACTGACTCTTACTACTGTCTATGTTTTGAACCATTCCTGTGACACTAGTTATAGATTCCGAAGCTTCACTTGAGGTTTACTGTATCCTTGGACCTTCTCATTGATGATGAAACACAGAAATTGCATCGGAATTAAATACAAAAGCCACAATGCCGACTTAAGTACAAGAAGACCGACTCTTCCTACTGACTATGTTTTGAACCATTCCTGTGACACTAGTTATAGATTCCGATGCTTCACTTGACGTTTACTGTATCCCTTGGACCTTCTTATTGACGATGAAACACAGAAATTGCAATCGGAATTTAATACAAAAGGCACAATGCCAACTTAAGTACAAGAAGACTGACTCATCTTACTGTCTATGTTTTGAACCATTCCTGTGACACTAGTTATAGATTCCGATGCTTCACTTCACGTTTACTGTATCCCTTGGACCTTCTTATTGACGATGAAACACAGAAATTGCATCGGAATTAAATACAAAAGGCACAATGCCGACATAAGTGCAATAAGACTGACTCTTCCTACTGTCAATGTTTTGAACCATTCCTGTGACACTAGTTATGGATTCAGATGCTTCACTTCAGGTTTACTGTATCCCTTGGACCTTCTTATTGACGATGAAACACAGAAATTGCATCGGAATTAAATACAAAAGGCACAATGCCGACTTAAATACAAGAAGACTGACTCTTCTTACTGTCTATGTTTTGAACCATTCCTGCGACACTAGTTATAGATTCCGATGCTTCACTCCAGGTTGACTGAATCCCTTGGACCTTCTTATTGACGATGAAACACAGAAATTGCATCAGAATGAAATACAAAAGGCACAATGCCGACTTTAAGACAAGAAGACTGACTCATCATACTGACTATGTTTGAAACATTCCTGTGACACTAGTTATAGATTCCGATGCTTCACTTCAGGTTTACTGTATCCCTCTGACCTTCTTACTGACGATGAAACACAGAAATAGCATCGAAAATTAAATACAAAAGGCACAATGCCGATTTAAGTACATGAAGACCGACTGTTCCTACTGACCAAGATTTGAACCATTCCTGTGACACTAGTTACAGATTCCGATGCTTCACTTGACGTTTACTGTATCCCTTGGACCTTCTTATTGACGATGAAACACAGAAATTGCAATCGGAATTTAATACAAAAGGCACAATGCCAACTTAAGTACAAGAAGACTGACTCTTCTTACTGTCTATGGTTTGAACCATTCCTGTGACACTAGATATAGATTCCGATGCTTCACTCCAGGTTTACTGTATTTCTTGGTCCTTCTTATTGACGATGAAACACAGAAATTGCTTCGGACGTAAATACAAAGGTCACAATGCCGACTTAAGGACAAGAAGACTTACTCTTCTTACTGACTATGTTTTGAACCATTCCTGTGACACTAGCTATAGATTCCGATGCTTCACTTAAGGTTTACTGTATCCCCTGGACCATGTTTTTGACGATGAAACACAGAAATTGCATCGGAATTAAATAGAAAAGGCACAATGCCGACTTAAGTACAAGAAGACTAACTCATCTTACTGTCTATGTTTGAACCATTCCTGTGACACTAGTTATAGATTCCGATGCTTCACTTCAGGTTTACTGTATCCCTTGGACCTTCTTATTGACGATGAAACACAGAAATTGCATCGGAATTAAATACAAAAGGCACAATACCGACTTATGTACAAGAAGACTGACTCTTCTTACTGTCTATGTTTTGAACCATTCCTGTGACACTAGTTATAGATTCCGATGCTCCACTTCACGTTTACTGTATCCCTTGGACCTTCTTATTGACGATCAAACACAGAAATTGCATCGGAATTAAATACAAAATGCACAATGCCGACATAAGTGCAAGAAGACTGACTCTTCCTACTGTCAATGTTTTGAACCATTCCTGTGACACTAGTTATGGATTCAGATGCTTCACTTCAGGTTTATTATATCCCTCTGATCTTCTTATTGACGAATAAACACAGAGTTTGCATCGGAATTAAATACAAAAGGCACAATGCCGACTCAAGTACAAGAAGACTGACTCTTCTTACTGTCTATGTTTTGAACCATTCCTGTGACACTAGTTATAGATTCCGATGCTTCACTTCAGGTTTACTGTATCCCTTGGACCTTCTTATTGACGATGAAACACAGAAATTGCATCGGAATTAAATAGAAAAAGCACAATACCGACTTAAGTACAAGCCGACTGACTTTTCTTACATTCTATGATTTGAACCATTCCTGTGACACTAGTTACAGATTCCGATGCTTCACTTCAGGATTACTGTAACCCTTGTACCTTCTTACTGACGATGAAACACAGAAATAGCATCGAAAATTAAATACAAAAGGCACAATGCCGATTTAAGTACATGAAGACCGACTCTTCCTACTGACTATGCTTTGAACCATTCCTGTGACACTAGATATAGATTCCGATGCTTCACTCCAGGTTTACTGTATCCCTTGGACCTTGTTACTGACGATGAAACACAGAAATTGCATCATAATTAAATACAAAAGCCACAATTCCGACTTAAGTACAAGAAGACTGACTCTTATTACTGACTATGTTTTGAACCATTCCTGTGACACTAGTTATAAATTCCGATGCTTCACATCAGGTTTACTGTATCCCTTGGACCTTCTTACTGACGATGAAACACAGAAATTGCATCGGAATTAAATACAAATGGCACAATGCCGACTTAAGTACATGAAGACCGACTCTTCCTACTGACCATGTTTTGAACCATTCCTGTGACACTAGTTACAGATTCCGAAGCTTCACTTGAGGTTTACTGAATCCTTGGACCTTTTTATTGACGATGAAACACAGAAATTGCATCGGAATTAAATACAAAAGGCACAATGCCGACTTAAGTACAAGAAGACTGACTCTTCTTACTGTCTATGGTTTGAACCAATCCTGCGACACTAGTTATAGATTCCGATGCTTCACTCCAGGTTGACTGAATCCCTTGGACCTTCTTATTGACGATGAAACACAGAAATTGCGTCGGAATGAAATACAAAAGGCACAATGCCGACTTTAAGACAATTGACTGACTCATCTTACTGACTATAATTGAAACATTCCTGTGACACTAGTTATAGATTCCGATGCTTCACTTCAGGTTTACTGTATCCCTCTGACCTTCTTATTGACGATGAAACACAGAAATTGCATCATAATTAAATACAAAAGCCACAATGCCGACTTAAGTACAGGAAGACTGACTCTTCCTACTGACTATGTTTTGAACCATTCCTGTGACACTAGTTATAGATTCCGATGCTTCACTCCAGGTTTACTGTATCCCTTGGACCTTGTAATTGACGATGAAACACAGAAATTGCATCGGAATTAAATAGAAAAGGCACAATACCGACTTAAGTACAAGAAGACTGACTCTTCCTACTGTCTATGTTTTGAACCATTTCTGTGACACTAGTTATAGAGTCCGATGCTTCACTCCAGGTTTACACTATCCCTTGGACCTTCTTATTGACGATGAGACACAGAAATTCTATCGGAAATAAATACAAAAGGCACAATGCCGACTTAAGGACAAGAAGACTGACTCTTCTAACTGTCTATGCTTTGAACCATTCCTGTCACACTAGTTATAGATTCCGATGCTTCACTCCAGGTTTACTGTAACCCTTGGACCTTCTTATTGACGATGAAACACAGAAATTGCATTGGAATTAAATAGAAAAGGCACAATGCCGACTTAAGTACAAGAAGACTGACACTTCTTACTGACTATGTTTTGAACCATTCCTTTGACACTAGTTATAGATTCCGATGCTTCAATTCAGATTTTCTGTATACCTTGGACCTTCTTATTGGCGATGAAACACAGAAATTGCATCGGAATTAAATACAAAAGGCACAATGCCGACTTAGGTACAAGAAGACTAACTCTTCCTACGGTCTATGTTTTGAACCATTCCTGTGACACTAGTTTTGGACGCCGATGCTTCACTTCAGGTTTACTGTATCCCTCTGACCTACGTATTGACGATGAAACACAGAAATTGCATCGGAATTAAATACAAAAGGCACAATGCCGACCTAAGTACAAGAAGACTGACTCTTCCTACTGTCTATGTTATGAACCTTTCCTGTGACACTAGTTATAGATTCCGATGCTTCACTTCAGGTTTACTGTATCCCTTGGACCATCTTATTGATGATGAAGCACAGTAATTGCATCGGAATTAAATACAAAAGGCACAATGCCGACTTAAGTACAATAAGATTGACTCTTCCTACTGTCTATGTTTCGAACCATTCCTGTGATACTAGTTATAGGTTCCGATGCTTCACTTCAGGTTTATTGTATCCCTCTGATCTTCTTATTGACGATGAAACACAGAAATTGCATCGGAATTAAATACAAAAGGCACAATGCCGACTTATGTACAAGAAGACTGACTCTTCTTACTGTCTATGTTTTGAACCATTCCTGTTACACTAGTTATAGAATCCGATGCTTCACTTCAGGTTTACTGTATCCCTTGGACCTTCTTATTGATGATGAAAAACATATATTGCATCGGAATTAACCACAAAAGGCACAATGCCGACTTAAGTTCAAAAAGACTGACTCCTCTTACTGACTATGTTTTGAACCATTCCTGTGACACTAGTTATAGATTCCGATGCTTCACTTCAGGTTTACTGTATCCCTCTGACCTTCTTATTGACGATGAAACACAGAAATTGCATCGGAATTAAATACAAAAGGCACAATGCCGACTTAAGTACAAGAAGATTGACTCTTCCTACTGTCTATGCTTTGAAACATTCCTGTGACACTAATTATGGATTCCGAAGCTTCACTTGAGGTTTACTGTTTCCCTTGGACCTTCCCATTGACGATGAAACACAGAAATTGCATCGGAATTAAATACAAAAGCCACAATGCCGACTTAAGTACAAGAAGACTGACTCTTCTTACTGACAATGTTTTGAACCATTTCTATGACACTAGTTATAGAGTCCGATCCTTCACTTCAGGTTTACTGTATCCCTTGGATCGTCTTATTGACGATGAATCACAGAAATTGCATCGGAATTAAATACAAAAAGCACAATACCGACTTTTCCACAAGAAGACTGACTCTTCTTACTGTCTATATTTTGAACCATTCCAGTGACACTAGATATAGATTCCGATGCTTGACTTCAGGTTTACTGTATCCCTTGGACATTCTTATTGACGATGAACCGCAGAAATTGCATCGGAATTAAATACAAAATGCACAATGCCGTCTTAAGTACAAGAAGACTGACTCTTCTTACTGTCTATGTTTTGAACCATCACTGTGACACTAGTTATAGATTCCGATGCTTCACTCCAGGTTTACACTATCCCTTGGACCTTCTTATTGACGATGAGACACAGAAGTTCTATCGGAATTAAATACAAAAGGCACAATGCCGACTTAAGGACAAGAAGACTGACTCTTCTAACGGACTATGTTCAGAAACATTCCTGTGACACTAGTTATAGATTCCGATGCTTCAATTCAGGTTTACAGTATCCCTCTGACATTTTTATTGACGATGAAACACAGAAATTGCATTGGAATTAAATACAAATGGCACAATGCCGACTTAAGTACAAGATGACTGACTCTTCTTACTGACTATGTTTTGAACCATTCCTGTGACACTAGTTATATATTCCGATGCTTCACTTCAGGTTTACTGTATCATTGGGACCTTCATATTGACGATGAAACACAGAAATTGCATCGCAGTTTATTACAAAAGGCAAAATGCCGACTTACGTACACGAAGACTGACTCTTCTTACTGCCTATATTTTGAACTATTCCTGTGACACTAGTTATAGATTCCGATGCTACACTCCAGGTTTACTGCATCGCTTGGACCATGTTATTGACGATGAAACACACAAATTGCATCCGAATTAAATACGAAAGGCACAATGCCGACTTAAGTACTAGAAGACTGACTCTTCTTACTGACTTTGTTTTGAACCATTCCTGTGAGACTAGTTATAGATTCCGATGCTTCACTTCAGGTTTATTGTATCCCTCTGACCTTCTTATTGACGATGAAAAACAGAAATTGCATCGGAATTAAATAGAAAAGGCACAATGTCGACTTAAGTACAAGAAGACTGACTCTTCTTACTGTCTATGTTTTGAACCATTCCCTTGACACTAGTTATAAATTCCGATGCTTCACTCCAGGTTTACTGTAACCCTTGGTCCTTCTTATTGACGATGAAACACAGAAATTACATCGGAATTAAATAGAAAAGGCAGAATGCCGACTTAAGTACAAGAAGACTGACTCTTCTTACTGACTATGTTTTGAACCATTCCTTTGACACTAGTTATGGATTCCGATGCTTCACTTCAGGTTTACCGTATCCCTCTGACCTACGTATTGACGGTGAAACACAGAAATTGCATCGGAATTAAATACAAAACGCACAATGCCGACCTAAGTACAAGAAGACTGACTCTTCCTACTGTCTATGTTATGAACCATTCCTGTGACACTAGTTATAGATTCCGATGCTTCACTTCAGGTTTACTGTATCCCTTGGACCATCTTATTGACGATGAAGCACAGTAATTGCATCGGAATTAAATACAAAAGGCACAATGCCGACTTAAGTACAATAAGACTGACTCTTCCTACTGTCAAAGTTTTGAACCATTCCTGTGATACTAGTTATAGGTTCCGATGCTTCACTTCAGGTTTATTGTATCCCTCTGATCTTCTTATTGACGATGAAACACAGAAATTGCATCGGAATTAAATACAAAAGGCACAATGCCGACTTATGTACAAGAAGACTGACTCTTCTTACTGTCTATGTTTCGAACCATTCCTGTGACACTAGTTATAGATTCCGATGCTTCACTTCAGGTTTACTGTATCCTTCTGACCTTCTTATTGACGATGAAACACAGAAATTGTATCGGAATTAAATACTAAAGGCACAAAGCCGACTTAAGTACAAGACGACTGACTTTTCTTACTGTCTATGTTTTGAACCATTCCTGTGACACTAGTAGTAGATTCCGATGCTTCACTACAGGTTTACTGTATCATTTGGACCTTCATATTGACGATGAAACACAGAAATTGCATCGCAGTTTATTACAAAAGGCAAAATGCCGACTTACGTACACGAAGACTGACTCTTCTTACTGCCTATATTTTGAACTATTCCTGTGACACTAGTTATAGATTCCGATGCTACACTCCAGGTTTACTGCATCGCTTGGACCATGTTATTGACGATGAAACACACAAATTGCATCCGAATTAAATACGAAAGGCACAATGCCGACTTAAGTACTAGAAGACTGACTCTTCTTACTGACTTTGTTTTGAACCATTCCTGTGAGACTAGTTATAGATTCCGATGCTTCACTTCAGGTTTATTGTATCCCTCTGACCTTCTTATTGACGATGAAAAACAGAAATTGCATCGGAATTAAATAGAAAAGGCACAATGTCGACTTAAGTACAAGAAGACTGACTCTTCTTACTGTCTATGTTTTGAACCATTCCTGTGACACTAGTTATAAATTCCGATGCTTCACTCCAGGTTTACTGTAACCCTTGGTCCTTCTTATTGACGATGAAACACAGAAATTACATCGGAATTAAATAGAAAAGGCAGAATGCCGACTTAAGTACAAGAAGACTGACTCTTCTTACTGACTATGTTTTGGACCATTCCTTTGACACTAGTTATGGATTCCGATGCTTCACTTCAGGTTAACCGTATCCCTCTGACCTACGTATTGACAGTGAAACACAGAAATTGCATCGGAATTAAATACAAAACGCACAATGCCGACCTAAGTACAAGAAGACTGACTCTTCCTACTGTCTATGTTATGAACCATTCCTGTGACACTAGTTATAGATTCCGATGCTTCACTTCAGGTTTACTGTATCCCTTGGACCATCTTATTGACGATGAAGCACAGTAATTGCATCGGAATTAAATACAAAAGGCACAATGCCGACTTAAGTACAATAAGACTGACTCCTCCTACTGTCAAAGTTTTGAACCATTCCTGTGATACTAGTTATAGGTTCCGATGCTTCACTTCAGGTTTATTGTATCCCTCTGATCTTCTTATTGACGATGAAACACAGAAATTGCATCGGAATTAAATACAAAAGGCACAATGCCGACTTATGTACAAGAAGACTGACTCTTCTTACTGTCTATGTTTCGAACCATTCCTGTGACACTAGTTATAGATTCCGATGCTTCACTTCAGGTTTACTGTATCCTTCTGACCTTCTTATTGACGATGAAACACAGAAATTGTATCGGAATTAAATACTAAAGGCACAAAGCCGACTTAAGTACAAGACGACTGACTTTTCTTACTGTCTATGTTTTGAACCATTCCTGTGACACTAGTAGTAGATTCCGATGCTTCACTACAGGTTTACTGTATCCCTTGGACCTTCTTATTGACGATGAAACACAGTAATTGCATCGGAATTAAATACAAAAGCCACAATGCCGACTTATGTACAAGAAGACTGACTCTTCTTACTGACAATGTTTTGAACCATTCCTGTGACACTAGTTATAGATTCCGATGCTTCACTCCAGGTTTACTGTATCCCTTGGACCTTGTAATTGACGATGAAACACAGAAATTGCATCGGAATTAAATAGAAAAGGCACAATTCCGACTTAAGTACAAGAAGACTGACTCTTAATACTGTCTATGTTTTGAACCATTTCTGTGACACTAGTTATAGAGTCCGATGCTTCACTTCAGGTTTACTGTATCCCTTGGATCTTCTTATTGACGATGAATCACAGAAGTTTCATCGGAATTAAAAACAAAAAGCACAATACCGGCTTTACCACAAGAAGACTGACTCTTCTTACTGTCTATATTTTGAACCATTCCAGTGACACTAGTTCTAGATTCCGATGCTTCACTTCAGGTTTACTGTATCCCTTGGACCTTCTTATTGACGATGAAACATAGAAATTGCATCGGAATTAAATACAAAAGGCACAATGCGGACTTAAGTACAAGAAGACCGACTCTTCATACTGTCTATGTTTTGAACCATTACTGTGACACTAGTTATAGATTCCGATGCTTCACTCCAGGTTTACACTATCCCTTCTACCTTCTTATTGACGATGAGACACAGAAGTTCTATCGGAATTAAATACAAAAGGCACAATGCCGACTTAAAGACAAGAAGACTGTCTCTTCTAACTGACTATGTTCTGAAACATTCCTGTGACACTAGTTATATATTCCTATGCTTCAATTCGGGTTTACTGTACCCCTCTGACATTTTTATTGACGATGAAACACAGAAATTGCATTGGAATTAAATACAAATGGCACAATGCCGACTTAAGTACAAGATGACTGACTCTTCTTACTGACTATGTTTTGAACCATTCCTGTGACACTAGTTATAGATTCCGATGCTTCACTTCAGGTTAACTGTATCCCTTGGACCTTCTTATTGACGATAAAACACAGAAATTGCATCGGAATTAAATAGAAAATGCACAATGACGACTTAAGTACAAGAAGACTGACTCTTCTTACTGTCTATGTTTTGAACCATTCCTGTGACACTAGTTATGGATTCAGATGCTTCACTTCAGGTTTACTGTACACCTTGGACCGTCAAATTGACAATGAAATACAGAAATTGCATCGGAATTTAATAGAAAAGGCACAATGCCGACTTAAGTACAAGAAGACTGACTCTTCTTACTGACTTTGATTTGAACCATTTATTTGACACTAGTTATAGATTCCGATGCTTCACTTCAGGTTTACTGTATACCTTGGACCTTCTTATTGGCGATGAAACACAGAAATTGCATCGGAATTAAATACAAAAGGCACAATGCCGACTTAAGTACAAGAAGACTGACTCTTCCTACTGCCTATGTTTTGAACCATTCCTGTGACACTAGTTTTGGACTCCGATGCTTCACTTCAGGTTTACTGTATCCCTTGGACCTTCTTATTGACGATGAAACACAGAAATTGTATCGGAATTACATACAAAAGGCACAATGCCGACTTAAGTACAAGAAAACTGACTCTTCTTACTGTCTATGTTTTGAACCATTCCTGTGACACTAGTTATAGAATCCGATGCTTCACTTCAGGTTTACTGCATCCCTTGGACCTTCTATTGACGATGAAAAACAGAAATTGCAACGGAATTAAACACAAAAGGCACAATGGCGACTTCAGTTCAAAAAGACTAATTCTTCTTACTGAATATGTTTTGAACCATTCCTGTGACACTAGTTATAGATTCCGATGCTTCACTTCAGAATTACTATATCCCTCTGACCTTCTTATTGACGATGAAACACAGAAATTGCATCGGAATTGAATACAAAAGGCACAATGCCGACTTAAGTACAAGACGACTGACTCTTTTTACTGACTATGTTTTGAACCATTCCTGAGACACTAGTTACAGATTCGGATGCTTCACTTCAGGTTTACTGTATCCCTCTGACCTTCTTATTGACGATGAAACACAGAAATTGTATCGGAATTAAAAAGAAAAGGCACAATGCCGACTTAAGTACAAGGCGACTGACTTTTCTTACTGTCTATGCTTTGAACCATTCCTGTGACACTAGTAGTAGGTTCCGATGCTTCACTTCAGGTTTACCGTATCCCTTGGACCTTCTTATTGACAATGAAACACAAAAATTGCATCGGAATTAAATACAAAAGGCACAATGCCAACTTAAGTACAAGAAGACTGACTCATCCTACTGTCTCTGTTTTGAAACATTCCTGTGACACTAGTTATAGATTCCGAAGCTTCACTTGAGGTTTACTGTATCCCTTCTACCTTCCCATTGACGATGAAACACAGAAATTTCATCGGAATTAAATACAAAAAGCACAGTGCCGACCTAAGAACAAGAAGACCGACTCTTCCTACTGACTATGTTGTGAACCATTCCTGTGACACTAGTTATATATTCCGATGCTTCACTTGACGTCTACTGTATCCCTTCGACTTTCTTATTGACGATGAAACACAGATATTGCATCGGAATTAAATACAAAAGGCACAATGCCAACTTAAGTACAAGAAGACTGACTCTTCTTACTGTCTATGGTTTGAACCATTCCTGTGACACTAGATATAGATTCCAATGCTTCACTCCAGGTTTACTGTATTTCTTGGACCTTCTTATTGACGATGAAACACAGAAATTGCATCGGAATTAAATGCAAAATTCACAATGCCAACTTAAGTACAAGAAGACTGACTCTTCCTACTGTCAATGTTTTGAACCTTTCCTGTGACACTAGTTATAGATTCCGATGCTTCACTTCAGGTTTATTGTATCCCTCTGATCTTCTTATTGATGACGAAACGCAGAAATTGCATCGGAATTAAATACAAAAGGCACAATGCCGACTGAAGAACAAGAAGACTAACTCTTCTTACTGTCTATGTTTTGAACCATTCCTGTGACTATAGTTATAGATTCCGATGCTTCACTTCTGGTTTACTGTACCCCTTGGACCTTCTTATTGACGATGAAACACAGAAATTGCATCGGAATTAAACACAAAAGGCACAATGCAACTTAAGTTCAAAAAGACTGAATCTTATTACTGACTATGTTTTGAACCATTCCTGTGACACTAGTTATAGATTCCGATGCTTCATTTCAGGTTTACAATATCCCTCTCATCTTCTTATTGACGATGAAACACAGAAATTGCATCGGTATTGGATACAAAAGGCACAATGCCGACTTAAGTACAAGAAGACTGACTCTTCGTACTGTCTATGTTTTGAACCATTCCTGTGACACTAGTTATTGATTCCGATGCTTCACTTCAGGTTTACTGTATCCCTTGGACCTTCTCAATGACGGTGAAACATAGAAATTGCATCGGAATTAAATACAAAAAGCACAATGCCGACTTAAGTACATGAAGACCGACGCTTCCTACTGACTATGTTTTGAACCATTCCTGTGGCACTAGTTATAGATTCCGAAGCTTCACTTGACGTTTACTGTATCCCTTGGACCTTCTTATTGACGATGAATACACAGAAATTGCATCGGAATTTAATACAAAAGGCACAATGCCAACTTAAGTACTAGAAGACTGACTCTTCTTACAGTCTATGGTTTGAACCATTCCTGTGACACTAGATATAGTTTCCGATGATCACTCTAGGTTTACTGTATTTCTTAGACCTTCGTATTGACGCTGAAACACAGAAATTGCATCGGATTTAAATACAAAATTCACAACGCTGACTTAATGACAAGAAGACTGACTCTTCTTACTGACTATGTTTTGAACCATTCCTGTGACACTAGCTATAGATTCCGATGCTTCACTTCAGGTTTACTGTATCCCTTGTTCCATCATATTGACGATGAAACACAGAAATTGCTTCGGAATTAAATAGAAAATGCACAATGCCGACTTAAGTACAAGAAGACCGACTCTTCTTACTGTCTATGTTTTGAAACATTCCTGTGACACTAGTTATAGATTCCGATGCTTCACTTCAGGTTTACTGTATCCCTTGGACCTTCTTATTGACGATGAAACACAGAAATTGGATTGGAATTAAATATAAAAGGCACAATACCGACTTATGTACAATGACTCTTCTTACTGTCTATGGTTTGAACAATTCCTGTGACACTAGTTACAGATTCCGATGCTTCACTTTAGGTTTACTGTATCCCTTGGACCTTGTTATTGACGATGAAACACAGAATGTGCATCGGAATTAAATACAAAAGGCACAATGCCGACTTAAGTACAAGAAGACTGACTCTTCCTACTGTCAATGGTTTGAACCATTCCTGTGACACTAGTTATAGATTCCGATGCTTCACTTCAGGTTTATTGTATCCCTCTGATCTTCTTATTGACGATGAAACGCAGAAACTGCATCGGAATTAAATACAAGAGGCACAATGCCGACTTAGGTACAAGAAGACTGACTCTTCTTACTGTCTATGTTTTGAACCATTCCTGTGACGCTAGTTATAGATTCTGATGCTTCACTTCAGGTTTACTGTATCCCTTGGACCTTCTTATTGACGATGAAACACAGAAATTGCATCGGAATTAAATACAAATGGCACAATGCCGACTTAAGTCCAAGAAAACTGATCCTTCTTCCTGTCTATGTTTTGAACCATTCCTGTGACACTAGTTATAGATTCCGATGTTTTACTTCAGGTTTACTGTATGCCTCTGACCTTCTTATTGACGATGAAACACAGATATTGCATCGGTATTGAATACAAATGGCACAATGCCGACTTAATTACAAGAAGACTGACACTTTTTACTGACTATGTATTGAACCTTTCCTGTGGCACTAGTTATAGACTCGGATATTTCACTTCAGTTTTACTGTATCCCTCTCACCTTCTTATTGACGATGAAACACAGAAATTGCATCGGAATTAAATAGATAAGGCACAATGCCGACTTAAGTAGAAGACGACTGACTTTTCTTACTGTCTATGTTTTGAACCACTCCTGTGACACTAGTTATAGATTCCGATGCTTCACTTCTCGTTTACTGTATCCCTTGGACCTTCTTATTGACGATGAAACACAGAAATTGCATCGGAATTAAATAGAAAAGGCACAATGCCGACTTAAGTACAAGAAGACTGACTCTTCCTACTGTCTATGTTTTGAACCATTCCTGTGACACTAGTAATTGATTCCGACGCTTCACTTGAGGTTTACTGTATCCCTTGGACCTTCTCAATGACGATGAGACACAGAAATTGCATCGGAATTAAATACAAAAGGCACAATGCCGACTTAAGTACATGAAGACCGACTCTTCCTACTGACTATGCTTTGAACCATTCCTGTGACACTAGTTATACATTCCGATGCTTCACTTGACGTTTACTGTATCCCTTGGACTTTCTTATTGACGATGAACACACAGAAATTGCATCGGAATTAAATACAAAAGGCACAATGCCACCTTTAGTACAAGAAGACTGACTCTTCTTACTGTTTATGTTTTGAACCATTCCTGTGACACTAGATATAGTTTCCGATGCTTCACTCCAGGTTTGTTGTATCCCTTGTACCTTCTTATTGACGATGAAACACAGAAATTGCATCGGAATTAAATACAAAGGGCACAATGCCGACTTAAGGACAAGAAGAATGACTCTTCTTACTGACTATGTTAGAAACCATTCCTGTGACACTAGCTATTGATTTCGATGCTTCACTTCAGGTTTACTGTATCCCTCTGACCTTCCTATTGACGATGAAACACAGAAATTGCATCGGAATTAAATACAAAAGGCACAATGCCGACATAAGTACAAGAAGACTGACTCTTCTTACTGTCTATGTTTTGAACCTTTTCATTGACACTAGTTATAGATTCCGATGCTTCACTCCAGGTTTACTGTATCCCTTGGACCTTGTTATTCACTATGAAACACAGAAATTGCATCGGAATTATATAGAAAAGGCACAATGCCGACATAAGTACAAGAAGACTGACTCTTCTTACTGACTATGATTTGAACCATTCCTGTCACCCTAGTTATAGATTCCGATGCTTCACATCAGGTTTACTGTATCCCTTGGACCTTCTTATTGACGATTAAACACAGAAATTGCATCGGAATTAAATACAAAAGGCACAATGCCGACTTAAGTACAAGAAGACTGACTCATCCTACTGTCTCTGTTTTGAAACATTCCTGTGACACTAGTTACAGATTCCGAAGCTTCACTTGGGGTTTACTGTATCCCTTCTACCTTCCCATTGACGATGAAACACAGAAATTTCATCGGAATTAAATACAAAAAGCACAGTGCCGACCTAAGAACAAGAAGACCGACTCTTCCTACTGACTATGTTGTGAACCATTCCTGTGACACTAGTTATATATTCCGATGCTTCACTTGACGTCTACTGTATCCCTTGGACTTTCTTATTGACGATGAAACACAGATATTGCATCGGAATTAAATACAATAGGCACAATGCCAATTTAAGTACAAGAAGACTGACTCTTCTTACTGTCTATGGTTTGAACCATTCCTGTGACGCTACATATAGATTCCAATGCTTCACTCCAGGTTTACTGTATTTCTTGGACCTTCTTATTGACGATGAAACACAGAAATTGCATCGGAGGTAAATACAAAGGGCACAATGCCGACTTAAGGACGAGAAGACTGACTCTTCCTACTGACTATGTTTTGAACCATTCCTGTGACACTAGCTATAGATTCCGATGCTTCACTTCAGGTTTACTGTATCCCTTGGACCATCTTATTGACGATGAAACACAGAAATTGTATCGGAATTAAATACAAAAGGCACAATGCCGACTTAAGTACAAGAAGACTGACTCTTCTTACCGTCTACGTTTTGAACCATTCCTGTGACAATAGTTATAGATTCCGATGCTTTACTTCAGGTTTACTGTATCCCTTGGACCTTCTTATTGACGATGAAACAAAGAAATTGCATAGGAATTAAATACAAAGGGCACAATACCGACGTAAGTACAAGAAGACTGACTCATCTTACTGTCTATGATTTGAACCATTCCTGTGACACTAGTTATAGATTCCGATGCTTCACTTCAGGTTTTCTGTATCTCTTGGACCTTCTTATTGACGATGAAACACAGAAATTGCATCGGAATTAAACACAAAAGGCACAATGCAACTTAAGTTCAAAAAGACTGACTCTTATTACTGACTATGTTTAGAACCATTCCTGTGACACTAGTTATAGATTCCGATGCTTCATTTCAGGTTTACAATATCCCTCTCATCTTCTTATTGACGATGAAACACAGAAATTGCATCGGTATTGGATACAAAAGGCACAATGCCGACTTAAGTACAAGAAGACTGACTCTTCGTACTGTCTATGTTTTGAACCATTTCTGTGACACTAGTTATTGATTCCGATGCTTCACTTCAGGTTTACTGTATCCCTTGGACCTTGTCAATGACGATGAAACATAGAAATTGCATCGGAATTAAATACAAAAAGCACAATGCCGACTTAAGTACATGAAGACCGACGCTTCCTACTGACTATGTTTTGAACCATTCCTGTGGCACTAGTTATAGATTCCGAAGCTTCACTTGACGTTTAATGTATCCCTTGGACCTTCTTATTGACGATGAATACACAGAAATTGCATCGGAATTTAATACAAAAGGCACAATGCCAACTTAAGTACTAGAAGACTGACTCTTCTTACAGTCCATGGTTCGAACCATTCCTGTGACACTAGATACAGTTTCCGATGCTCACTCCAGGTTTACTGTATTTCTTGGACCTTCTTATTGACGCTGAAACACAGAAATTGCATCGGATTTAAATACAAAGTTCACAACGCTGACTTAATGACAAGAAGACTGACTCTTCTTACTGACTATGTTTTGAACCATTCCTGTGACACTAGCTATAGATTCCGATGCTTCACTTCAGGTTTACTGTATCCCTTGGTCCATCATATTGACGATGAAACACAGAAATTGCATCGGAATTAAATAGAAAAGGCACAATGCCGACTTAAGTACAAGAAGACTGACTCTTCTTACTGTCTATGTTTTGAAACATTCCTGTGACACTAGTTATAGATTCCGATGCTTCACTTCAGGTTTACTGTATCCCTTGGACCTTCTTATTGACGATGAAACACAGAAATTTGATTGGAATTAAATATAAAAGGCACAATACCGACTTATGTACAAGAAGACTGACTATTCTTACTGTCTATGGTTTGAACCATTCCTGTGACACTAGTTACAGATTCCGATGCTTCACTTTAGGTTTACTGTATCCCTTGGACCTTGTTACTGACGATGAAACACAGAATGTGCATCGGAATTAAATACAAAAGGCACAATGCCGACTTAAGTACAAGAAGACTGACTCTTCCTACTGTCAATGTTTTGAACCATTCCTGTGACACTAGTTATAGATTCCGATGCCTCACTTCAGGTTTATTGTACCCCTCTGATCTTCTTATTGACGTTGAAACGCAGAAACTGCATCGGAATTAAATACAAGAGGCACAATGCCGACTTAGGTACAAGAAGACTGACTCTTCTTACTGGCTATGTTTTGAACCATTTCTGTGACGCTAGTTATAGATTCCGATGCTTCACTTCAGGTTTACTGTATCCCTTGGACCTTCTTATTGACGATGAAACACAGAAATTGCATCGGAATTAAATACAAATGGCACAATGCCGACTTAAGTCCAAGAAAACTGATTCTTCTTCCTGTCTATGTTTTGAACCATTCCTGTGACACTAGTTATAGATTCCGATGTTTTACTTCAGGTTTACTGAATGCCTCTGACCTTCTTAATGACGATGAAACACAGATATTGCATCGGTATTGAATACAAAAGGCACAATGCCGACTTAATTACAAGAAGACTGACACTTTTTACTGACTATGTTTTGAACCTTTCCTGTGGCACTAGTTATAGACTCGGATATTTCACTTCAGGTTTACTGTATCCCTCTCACCTTCTTACTGACGATGAAACACAGAAATTGCATCGGAATTAAATAGATAAGGCACAATGCCGACTTAAGTAGAAGACGACTGACTTTTCTTACTGTCTATGTTTTGAACCATTCCTGTGACACTAGTTATAGATTCCGATGCTTCACTTCTGGTTTACTGTATCCCTTGGACCTTCTTATTGACGATGAAACACAGAAATTGCATCGGAATTAAATAGAAAAGGCACAATGCCGACTTAAGTACAAGAAGACTGACTCTTCCTACTGTCTATGTTTTGAACCATTCCTGTGACACTAGTTATTGATTCCGACGCTTCACTTGAGGTTTACTGTATCCCTTGGACCTTCTCATTGACGATGAGACACAGAAATTGCATCGGAATTAAATACAAAAGGCACAATGCCGACTTAAGTACATGAAGACCGACTCTTCCTACTGACTATGCTTTGAACCATTCCTGTGACACTAGTTATAGATTCCGATGCTTCACTTGACGTTTACTGTATCCCTTGGACTTTCTTATTGACGATGAATACACAGAAATTGCATCGGAATTAAATACAAAAGGCACAATGCCAACTTTAGTACATGAAGACTGACTCTTCTTACTGTCTATGTTTTGAACCATTCCTGTGACACTAGATATAGATTCCGATGCTTCACTCCAGTTTTGTTGTATCCCTTGTACCTTCTTATTGACGATGAAACACAGAAATTGCATCGGAATTAAATACAAAGGGCACAATGCCGACTTAGGGACAAGAAGAATGACTCTTCTTACTGACTATGTTAGAAACCATTCCTGTGACACTAGCTATTGATTTCGATGCTTCACTTCAGGTTTACTGTATCCCTCTGACCTTCTTATTGACGATGAAACACAGAAATTGCATCGGAATTAAACACAAAAGGCACAATGCCGACATAAGTACAAGAAGACTGACTCTACTTACTGTCTATGTTTTGAACCTTTTCATTGACACTAGTTATAGATTCCGATGCTTCACTCCAGGTTTACTGTATCCCTTGGACCTTGTTATTCACTATGAAACACAGAAATTGCATCGGAATTAAATAGAAAAGGCACAATGCCGACATAAGTACAAGAAGACTGACTCTTCTTACTGACTATGATTTGAACCATTCCTGTGACACTAGTTATAGATTCCGATGCTTCACATCAGGTTTCCTGTATCCCTTGGACCTTCTTATTGACGATTAAACACAGAAATTGCATCGGAATTAAATACAAGAGGCACAATGCCGACTTAAGTACATGAAGACCGACTCTTCCTACTGACTACGTTTTGAACCATTCCTGTGACACTAGTTATAGATTCCGCTGCTTCACTTGAGGTTTACTGTATCCCTTGGACCTTCGTATTGACGATGGAACACAGAAATGGCATCGGAATTAAATACAAATGGCACAATGCCGACTTAAGTACAGGAAGACTGACTCTTCTTACTGTCTATGCTTTGAACCATTCCTGTGACACTAGTTACAGATTCCGATGCTTCACTCCAGGTTTACTGTATCCCTTGGACCTTCTTATTGACGATGAAACACAGATATAGCATCGGAATTAAATACAAAAGGCACAATGCCGACTTAAGGACAAGAAGACTGACTCTTCTAACTGACTATGTTTGAACCATTCCTGTGAAACTAGCTATAGTTTCCGATGCTTCACTTCAGGTTTACTGTATCCCTCTGACTTTCTTATTGACGATGAAACACAGAAATGGCATCGGAATTAAATACAAAAGGCACAATGCCGACTTATGTACAAGAGGACTAACTCTTCCTACTGTCTATGTTTTGAACCATTCCTGTGACACTAGTTATAGATTCCGATGCTTCACTTCTGGTTTACTGTACCCCTTGGACCTTCTTATTGACGATGAAACACAGAAATTGCATCGGAATTAAACTCAAAAGGCACAATGCAACTTAAGTTCAAAAAGACTTTCTCTTATTACTGACTATGTTTTGAACCATTCTTGTGACACTAGTTATAGATTCCGATGCTTCACTTCAGGTTTACAATATCCCTCTCATCTTCTTATTGACGATGAAACACAGAAATTGCATCGGTATTGGATACAAAAGGCACAATGCCGACTTAAGTACAAGAAGACTGACTCTTCGTACTGTCTATGTTTTGAACCATTCCTGTGACACTAGTTATTGATTCCGATGCTTCACTTCAGGTTTACTGTATCCCTTGGACCTTCTCAATGACGATGAAACATAGAAATTGCATCGGAATTAAATACAAAAAGCACAATGCCGACTTAAATACATGAAGACCGACGCTTCCTACTGACTATGTTTTGAACCATTCCTGTGGCACTAGTTATAGATTCCGAAGCTTCACTTGACGTTTACTGTATCCCTTGGACCTTCTTATTGACGATGAATACACAGAAATTGCATCGGAATTTAATACAAAAGGCACAATGCCAACTTAAGTACTAGTAGACTGACTCTTCTTACTGTCTATGGTTTGAACCATTCCTGTGACAGTAGATATAGTTTCCATTGCTCACTCCAGGTTTACTGTATTTCTTGGACCTTCTTATTGACGCTGAAACACAGAAATTGCATCGGATTTAAATACAAAGTTCACAACGCTGACTTAATGACAAGAAGACTGACTCTTCTTACTGACTATGTTTTGAACCATTCCTGTGACACTAGCTATAGATTCCGATGCTTCACTTCAGGTTTACTGTATCCCTTGGTCCATCATATTGACGATGAAACACAGAAATTGCATCGGAATTAAATAGAAAAGGCACAATGCCGACTTAAGTACAAGAAGACTGACTCTTCTTACTGTCTATGTTTTGAAACATTCCTGTGACACTAGTTATAGATTCCGATGCTTCACTTCAGGTTTACTGTATCCCTTGGACCTTCTTATTGACGATGAAACACAGAAATTTGATTGGAATTAAATATAAAAGGCACAATACCGACTTATGTACAAGAAGACTGACTATTCTTACTGTCTATGGTTTGAACCATTCCTGTGACACTAGTTACAGATTCCGATGCTTCACTTTAGGTTTACTGTATCCCTTGGACCTTGTTACTGACGATGAAACACAGAATGTGCATCGGAATTAAATACAAAAGGCACAATGCCGACTTAAGTACAAGAAGACTGACTCTTCCTACTGTCAATGTTTTGAACCATTCCTGTGACACTAGTTATAGATTCCGATGCCTCACTTCAGGTTTATTGTACCCCTCTGATCTTCTTATTGACGTTGAAACGCAGAAACTGCATCGGAATTAAATACAAGAGGCACAATGCCGACTTAGGTACAAGAAGACTGACTCTTCTTACTGGCTATGTTTTGAACCATTTCTGTGACGCTAGTTATAGATTCCGATGCTTCACTTCAGGTTTACTGTATCCCTTGGACCTTCTTATTGACGATGAAACACAGAAATTGCATCGGAATTAAATACAAATGGCACAATGCCGACTTAAGTCCAAGAAAACTGATTCTTCTTCCTGTCTATGTTTTGAACCATTCCTGTGACACTAGTTATAGATTCCGATGTTTTACTTCAGGTTTACTGAATGCCTCTGACCTTCTTAATGACGATGAAACACAGATATTGCATCGGTATTGAATACAAAAGGCACAATGCCGACTTAATTACAAGAAGACTGACACTTTTTACTGACTATGTTTTGAACCTTTCCTGTGGCACTAGTTATAGACTCGGATATTTCACTTCAGGTTTACTGTATCCCTCTCACCTTCTTACTGACGATGAAACACAGAAATTGCATCGGAATTAAATAGATAAGGCACAATGCCGACTTAAGTAGAAGACGACTGACTTTTCTTACTGTCTATGTTTTGAACCATTCCTGTGACACTAGTTATAGATTCCGATGCTTCACTTCTGGTTTACTGTATCCCTTGGACCTTCTTATTGACGATGAAACACAGAAATTGCATCGGAATTAAATAGAAAAGGCACAATGCCGACTTAAGTACAAGAAGACTGACTCTTCCTACTGTCTATGTTTTGAACCATTCCTGTGACACTAGTTATTGATTCCGACGCTTCACTTGAGGTTTACTGTATCCCTTGGACCTTCTCATTGACGATGAGACACAGAAATTGCATCGGAATTAAATACAAAAGGCACAATGCCGACTTAAGTACATGAAGACCGACTCTTCCTACTGACTATGCTTTGAACCATTCCTGTGACACTAGTTATAGATTCCGATGCTTCACTTGACGTTTACTGTATCCCTTGGACTTTCTTATTGACGATGAATACACAGAAATTGCATCGGAATTAAATACAAAAGGCACAATGCCAACTTTAGTACATGAAGACTGACTCTTCTTACTGTCTATGTTTTGAACCATTCCTGTGACACTAGATATAGATTCCGATGCTTCACTCCAGTTTTGTTGTATCCCTTGTACCTTCTTATTGACGATGAAACACAGAAATTGCATCGGAATTAAATACAAAGGGCACAATGCCGACTTAGGGACAAGAAGAATGACTCTTCTTACTGACTATGTTAGAAACCATTCCTGTGACACTAGCTATTGATTTCGATGCTTCACTTCAGGTTTACTGTATCCCTCTGACCTTCTTATTGACGATGAAACACAGAAATTGCATCGGAATTAAACACAAAAGGCACAATGCCGACATAAGTACAAGAAGACTGACTCTACTTACTGTCTATGTTTTGAACCTTTTCATTGACACTAGTTATAGATTCCGATGCTTCACTCCAGGTTTACTGTATCCCTTGGACCTTGTTATTCACTATGAAACACAGAAATTGCATCGGAATTAAATAGAAAAGGCACAATGCCGACATAAGTACAAGAAGACTGACTCTTCTTACTGACTATGATTTGAACCATTCCTGTGACACTAGTTATAGATTCCGATGCTTCACATCAGGTTTCCTGTATCCCTTGGACCTTCTTATTGACGATTAAACACAGAAATTGCATCGGAATTAAATACAAGAGGCACAATGCCGACTTAAGTACATGAAGACCGACTCTTCCTACTGACTACGTTTTGAACCATTCCTGTGACACTAGTTATAGATTCCGCTGCTTCACTTGAGGTTTACTGTATCCCTTGGACCTTCGTATTGACGATGGAACACAGAAATGGCATCGGAATTAAATACAAATGGCACAATGCCGACTTAAGTACAGGAAGACTGACTCTTCTTACTGTCTATGCTTTGAACCATTCCTGTGACACTAGTTACAGATTCCGATGCTTCACTCCAGGTTTACTGTATCCCTTGGACCTTCTTATTGACGATGAAACACAGATATAGCATCGGAATTAAATACAAAAGGCACAATGCCGACTTAAGGACAAGAAGACTGACTCTTCTAACTGACTATGTTTGAACCATTCCTGTGAAACTAGCTATAGTTTCCGATGCTTCACTTCAGGTTTACTGTATCCCTCTGACTTTCTTATTGACGATGAAACACAGAAATGGCATCGGAATTAAATACAAAAGGCACAATGCCGACTTATGTACAAGAGGACTAACTCTTCCTACTGTCTATGTTTTGAACCATTCCTGTGACACTAGTTATAGATTCCGATGCTTCACTTCAGGTTTACTGTATCCCTTGGACCTTCTTATTGACGATGAAACACAGAAATTGGATTGGAATTAAATATAAAAGGCACAATACCGACTTATGTACAAGAAGACTGACTCTTCTTACTGTCTATGGTTTGAACCATTCCTGTGACACTAGTTACAGATTCCGATGCTTCACTTTAGGTTTACTGTATCCCTTGGACCTTGTTATTGACGATGAAACACAGAATGCGCATCGGAATTAAATACAAAAGGCACAATGCCGACTTAAGTACAAGAAGACTGACTCTTTCTACTGTCAATGTTTTGAACCATTCCTGTGACACTAGTTATAGATTCCGATGCTTCACTTCAGGTTTATTGTATCCCTCTGATCTTCTTATTGACGATGAAACGCATAAACTGCATCGGAATTACATACAAGAGGCACAATGCCGACTTAGGTACAAGAAGACTGACTCTTCTTACTGTCTATGTTTTGAACCATTCCTGTGACACTAGTTATAGATTCCGATGTTTTACTTCAGGTTTACTGTATGCCTCTGACCTTCTTATTGACGATGAAACACAGATATTGCATCGGTATTGAATACAAAAGGCACAATGCCGACTTAATTACAAGAAGACTGACACTTTTTACTGACTATGTTTTGAACCTTTCCTGTGGCACTAGTTATAGACTCGGATATTTCACTTCAGGTTTACTGTATCCCTCACACCTTCTTATTGACGATGAAACACAGAAATTGCATCGGAATTAAATAGATAAGGCACAATGCCGACTTAAGTAGAAGACGACTGACTTTTCTTACTGTCTATGTTTTGAACCATTCCTGTGACACTAGTTATAGATTCCGATGCTTCACTTCTGGTTTACTGTATCCCTTGGACCTTCTTATTGACGATGAAACACAGAAATTGCATCGGAATTAAATAGATAAGGCACAATGCCGACTTAAGTACAAGAAGACTGACTCTTCCTACAGTCTATGTTTTGAACCATTCCTGTGACACTAGTTATTGATTCCGACGCTTCACTTGAGGTTTACTGTATCCCTTGGACCTTCTTATTGACGATGAAACACAGAAATTGGATTGGAATTAAATATAAAAGGCACAATACCGACTTATGTACAAGAAGACTGACACTTCTTACTGTCTATGGTTTGAACCATTCCTGTGACACTAGTTACAGATTCCGATGCTTCACTTTAGGTTTACTGTATCCCTTGGACCTTGTTATTGACGATGAAACACAGAATGTGCATCGGAATTAAATACAAAAGGCACAATGCCGACTTAAGTACAAGAAGACTGACTCTTCCTACTGTCAATGTTTTGAACCATTCCTGTGACACTAGTTATAGATTCCGATGCTTCACTTCTGGTTTACTGTATCCCTTGGACCATCTTATTGACGATGAAACACAGAAATTGCATCGGAATTAAATACAAAAGGCACAATGCCGACATAAGTACAAGAAGACTGACTCTTCTTACTGTCTATGTTTTGAACCTTTTCATTGACACTAGTTATAGATTCCGATGCTTCACTCCAGGTTTACTGTATCCCTTGGACCTTGTTATTCACTATGAAACACAGAAATTGCATCGGAATTAAATAGAAAAGGCACAATGCCGACATAAGTACAAGAAGACTGTCTCTTCTTACTGACTATGATTTGAACCATTCCTGTGACACTAGTTATAGATTCCGATGCTTCACATCAGGTTTACTGTATCCCTTGGACCTTCTTATTGACGATTAAACACAGAAATTGCATCGGAATTAAATACAAGAGGCACAATGCCGACTTAAGTACATGAAGACCGACTCTTCCTACTGACTACGTTTTGAACCATTCCTGTGACACTAGTTATAGATTCCGCTGCTTCACTTGAGGTTTACTGTATCCCTTGGACCTTCGTATTGACGATGGAACACAGAAATTGCATCGGAATTAAATACAAAAGGCACAATGCCGACTTAAGTACAGGAAGACTGACTCTTCTTACTGTCTATGCTTTGAACCATTCCTGTGACACTAGTTACAGATTCCGATGCTTCACTCCAGGTTTACTGTATCCCTTGGACCTTCTTATTGACGATGAAACACAGATATAGCATCGGAATTAAATACAAAGGGCACAATGCCGACTTAAGGACAAGAAGACTGACTCTTCTTACTGACTATGTTTTGAACCATTCCTGTGACACTAGTTATAGATTCCGATGCTTCACTTCAGGTTTACTGTATACCTTGGGCCTTCTTATTGGCGATGATAAACAGAAATTGCATCGGAATTAAATACAAAGGGCACAATGCCGACTTAAGGACAAGAAGACTGACTCTTCTTACTGACTATGTTTGAACCATTCCTGTGACACTAGCTATAGATTTCGATGCTTCACTTCAGGTTTACTGTAGCCCTCTGACCTTCTTATTGACGATGAAACACAGAAATTGCATCGGAATTAAATACAAAAGGCACAATGTCGACATAAGTACAAGAAGACTGACTCTTCTTACTGCCTATGTTTTGAACCTTTTCATTGACACTAGTTATAGATTCCGATGCTTCACTTGAGGTTTACTGTATCCCTTGGACCTTCTCATTGACGATGAGACACAGAAATTGCATCGGAATTAAATACAAAAGGCACAATGCCGACTTAAGGACAAGAAGACTGACTCTTCTTACTGACTATGTTTGAACCATTCCTGTGACACTAGCTATAGATTTCGATGCTTCACTTCAGGTTTACTGTATCCCTCTGACATTTTTATTGTCGATGAAACACAGAAATTGCATCGGAATTAAATACAAAAGGCACAATGCCGACTTATGTACAAGATGACTGACTCTTCTTACTGACTATGATTTGAACCATTCCTGTGACACTAGTTATAGATTCCGATGCTTCACTTCAGGTTTACCGTATACCTTGGGCCTTCTTATTGGCGATGATAAACAGAAATTGCATCGGAATTAAATACAAAGGGCACAATGCCGACTTAAGGACAAGAAGACTGAGTCTTCTTACTGACTATGTTTGAACCATTCCTGTGACACTAGCTAAAGATTTCGATGCTACACTTCAGGTTTACTGTAGCCCTCTGACCTTCTTATTGACGATGAAACACAGAAATTGCATCGGAATTAAATACAAAAGGCACAATGCCGACATAAGTACAAGAAGACTGACTCTTCTTACTGCCTATGTTTTGAACCTTTTCATTGACACTAGTTATAGATTCCGATGCTTCACTCCAGGTTTACTGTATACCTTGGGCCTTCTTATTGGCGATGATAAACAGAAATTGCATCGGAATTAAATACAAAAGGCACAATGTCGACATAAGTACAAGAAGACTGACTCTTCTTACTGCCTATGATTTGATCCTTTTCATTGACACTAGTTATACATTCCGATGCTTCACTCCAGGTTTACTGTATCCCTTGGACCTTGTTATTCGCTATGAAACACAGAAATTGCATCGGAATTAATTACAAAGGGCACAATGCCGACTTAAGTACATGAAGACCGACTCTTCCTACTGACTACGTTTTGAACCATTCCTGTGACACTAGTTATAGATTCCGCTGCTTCACTTGAGGTTTACTGTGTCCCTTGGACCTTCGTATTGACGATGGAACACAGAAATTGCATCGGAATTAAATACAAAAGGCACAATGCCGACTTAAGTACAGGAAGACTGACTCTTCTTACTGTCTATGCTTTGAACCATTCCTGTGACACTAGTTACAGATTCCGATGCTTCGCTCCAGGTTTACTGTATCCCTTGGACCTTCTTATTGACGATGAAACACCGATATAGCATAGGAATTAAATACAAAAGGCACAATGCCGACTTAAGGACAAGAAGATTGACTCTTCTTACTGACTATGTTTGAACCATTCCTGTGACACTAGCTATAGTTTCCGATGCTTCACTTCAGGTTTACTGTATCCCTCTGACTTTCTTATTGACGATGAAACACAGAAATGGCATCGGAATTAAATACAAAAGGCACAATGCCGACTTATGTACAAGAGGACTAACTCTACCTACTGACTATGTTTTGAACCATTCCTGTGACACTAGTTATAGATTCCCATGCTTCACTTGAGGTTTACTTTATCCCTTGGACACTCTTATAGACGATGAAACACTGAAATTGCATCGGAATTAAATACAAAAGGCACAATGCCGACTTAAGAACAAGAAGACTGACCCTTCTTACTGACTATGTTTGAACAATTCCTGTGACAATTGCTATAGATTCCGATGCTTCACTTAAGGTTTACTGTATCCCTCTGACCTTCTTGTTGACGATGAAACTCAGAAATTGCATCGGAATTAAGTACCAAAGGCACAATGCCGACTTAAGTACAAGAAGACTGACTCTTCTTACTGTCTATGTTTTGAACCATTCCATTGACACTAGGTATAGATACCGATGCTTCACTCCAGGTTTACTGTATCCCTTGGACCTTCTTATTGACGATGAAACACAGAAATTGCATCGGAATTAAATACAAAAGGCACAATACCGACTTAAGTACAAGAAGACTGACTCTTCCTACTGTCTATGTATTAAACCATTTCCGTGACACTAGTTATAGAGTCCGATTCATCACTTCAGGTTTACTGTATCCCTTGGAACTTCTTATTGACGAAGAATCACAGAAATTGCATCGGAATTAAATACAAAAGGCACAATGCCGACTTAAGTACAAGAAGACTGACTCTTCTTACTGTCTATGTTTTGAACCATTACTGTGACACTAGTTATAGATTCCGATGCTTTACTCCAGGTTTACTGTATCCCTTGGACCTTCTTATTGACGATGAGACACAGAAATTCTATCGGAATTAAATACAAAAGGCACAACGCAGACTTAAGGACAAGAAGACTGACTCTTCTAAATGACTATGTTCTGAAACATTCCTGTGACACTAGTTATAGATTCCGATGCGTCAATTCAGGTTTAATGTATCCCTCTGACATTTTTATTGTCGATGAAACACAGATAATGCATCGGAATTAAATACAAAAGGCACAATGCCGACTTAAGTACAAGATGACTGACTCTTCTTACTGACTATGCTTTAAACCATTCCTGTGACACTAGTTATAGATTCCGATGCTTCACTTCAGGTTTACTGTATACCTTGGGCATTCTTATTGGCGATGATAAACAGAAATTGCATCGGAATTAAATACAAAGGGCACAATGCCGACTTAAGGACAAGAAGACTGACTCTTCTTACTGACTATGTTTGAACCATTCCTGTGACACTAGCTACAGATTTCGATGCTTCACTTCAGGTTTACTGTAGCCCTCTGACCTTCTTATTGACGATGAAACACAGAAATGGCATCGGAATTAAATACAAAAGGCACAATGCCGACATAAGTACAAGAAGACTGACTGTTCTTACTGCCTATGTTTTGAAGCTTTTCATTGACACTAGTTATAGCTTCCGATGCTTCACTCCAGGTTGACTGTATCCCTTGGACCTTGTTATTCACTATGAAACACAGAAATTGCATCAATTTAAATAGAAAAGGCACAATGCCGACATAAGTACAAGAAGACTGACTCTTCTTACTGACTATGTTTGAACCATTCCTGTGACACTAGATATAGATTTAGATGCTTCACTTCAGGTTTACTGTAGCCCTCTGACCTTCTTATTGACGATTAAACACAGAAATTGCATCGGAATTAAATACAAAAGGCACAATGCCGACTCAAGTACATGAAGAACGACTCTTCCTACTGACTACGTTTTGAACCATTCCTGTGACACTAGTTATAGATTCCGCTGCTTCACTTGAGGTTTACTGTGTCCCTTGGACCTTCGTATTAACGATTAAACACAGAAATTGCATCGGAATTAAATACAATAGGCACAATGCCGACTTAAGTACATGAAGACCGACTCTTCCTACTGACTACGTTTTGAACCATTCCTGTGACACTAGTTATAGATTCCGCTGCTTCACTTCAGATTGACTGTATCCCTCTGACTTTCTTATTGACGATGAAACACAGAAATGGCATCGGAATTAAATACAAAAGGCACTATGCCGACTTATGTACAAGAGGACTAACTCTTCCTACTGTCTCTGCTTTGAACCATTCCTGTGACACTAGTTATAGATTCCGATGCTTCACTTGAGGTTTACTGTATCCCTTGGACCTTGTTATTGACGATGAAACACAGAAATTGCATCGGAATTAAATACAAAAGGCACAATGCCGACTTAAGTGCAAGAAGACTGACTCTTCTTACTGTCTATGATTTGAAACATTCCTGTGACACTAGTTACAGATTCCGATGCTTCGCTCCAGGTTTACTGTATCCCTTGGACCTTCTTAATGACGATGAAACACAGAAATTACACCGGAATTAAATACAAAAGGCACAATGCCGACTTAAGAACAAGAAGACTGACTCTTCTTACTGACTATGTTTGAACAATTCCTGTGACACTAGCTATAGATACCGATGCTTCACTTCAGGTTTCCTGTATCCCTCTGACCTTCTTGTTGACGATGAAACACAGAAATTGCATCGGAATTAAATACAAAAGGCACAATGCCGACTTAAGTACAAGAAGACTGACTCTTCTTACTGTCTATGTTTTGAACCATTCCTGTGACACTAGTTATAGATACCGATGTTTCACTCCAGGTTTACTGTATCCCTTGGACCTTCTTATTGACGATGAAACACAGAAATTGCATCGAAATTAAATACAAAAGGCACAATACCGACTTAAGTACAAGAAGACTGACTCTTCCTACTGTCTATGTATTGAACCATTTCTGTGACACTAGTTATAGAGTCCGATGCATCACTTCAGGTTTACTGTATCCCTTGGACCTTCTTAATGACGAAGAATCCCAGAAATTGCATCGGAATTAAATACAAAAGGCACAATGCCGACTTAAGTACAAGAAGACTGACTCTTCTTACTGTCTATGTTTTGAACCATTACTGTGACACTAGTTATAGATTCCGATGCTTCACTCCAGGTTTACTGTATCCCTTGGACCTTCTTATTGACGATGAGACACAGAAATTCTATCGGAATTAAATACAAAAGGCACAACGCCGACTTAAGGACAAGAAGACTGACTCTTCTAACTGACTATGTTCTGAGACATTCCTGTGACACTAGTTATAGATTCCGTTGCTTCAATTCAGGTTTACTGTTTCCCTCTGACATTTTTATTGACGATGAAACACAGAAATTACATCGGAATTAAATACAAAAGGCACAATGCCGACTTAAGTACAAGATGACTGACTCTTCTTACTGACTATGTTTTGAACCATTCCTGTGACACTAGTTATAGATTCCGATGCTTCACTTCAGGTTTACTGTATACCTTGGGCCTTCTTATTGGCGATGATAAACAGAAATTGCATCGGAATTAAATACAAAAGGCACAATGCCGACTTATGTACAAGAAGACTGACTCTTCCTACTGTCTATGTTTTGAACCATTCCTGTGACGCTAGTTTTGGTCTTCGATGCCTCACTTCACTTTTACTGTATCCCTCTGACCTTCGTGTTGACGATGAAACGCAGAAATTGCATCGGAATTATATACAAAATGCACAATGCCGACTTAAGTACAAGAAGACTGACTCTTCCTACTGTCTATGTTATGAACCATTCCTATGACACTAGTTATAGATTCCGATGCTTAGCTTCAGGGTTACTGTATCCCTTGGACCTTTTTTATTGACGGTGAAACACAGTAATTGCATCGGAATTAAATAGAACAGGCTTAATGCCGACTTAAGGTCAAGAAGACTGACTCTTCTTACTGTCTATGTTTTGAACCATTCCTGTGACACTAGTTATAGATTCCGATGCTTCACGTCAGGTTTACTGTATCCCTTGGACCATCTTATTGACGATGAAACACAGAAATTGCATCGGAATTAAATACAAAAGGCACAATACCGACATAAGTACAAGAAGACTGACTCTTCTTAGTGTCTATGATTTGAACCTTTCCTGTGACACTAGTTTTAGATTCCGATGCTTCACTTCAGGTTTACTGTATCCCTTGGACCTTCATATTGACGATGAAACACAGAAATTGCATCGGAATTAAATACAAAAGGCACAATGCCGACTTAAGTACAAGAAGACTGACTCTTCCTACTGTTAATGCTTTGAACCATTCCTGTGGCACTAGTTATAGATTCCGATGCTTCACTTCAGGTATATTGTGTCCCTCTGATCTTCTTATTGTTGATGAAACACAGAAATTGCATCGGAATTAATCACAAAAGGCACAATGCCGACTTAAGTTCAAAAAGACTGACTCTTCTTACTGTCTATGTTTTGAACCACTCCTGTGACACTAGTTATAGATTCCGATGCTTCACGTCAGGTTTACTGTATCCCTTGGACCATCTTATTGACGATGAAACACAGAAATAGCATCGGAATTAAATACAAAAGGCACAATACCGACATAAGTACAAGAAGACTGACTCTTCTTACTGTCTATGATTTGAACCATTCGTGTGACACTAGTTATAGATTCCGATGCTTCACTTCAGGTTTACTGTATCCCTTGGACCATCTTATAGACGATGTAACACAGAAATTGAATCGGAATGAAATGGAAAAGACACAATGCCGACTTAAGTACAAGAAGACTGACTCCTCTTACTGTCTATGTTTTGAACCAATCCTGTGACACTAGTTATAGATTCCGATGCTTCTCTTCAGGTTTACTGTATCCCCTGGACCTTCTTATTGACGATGAAACACAGAAATTGCATCGGAATTAAATACAAAATGCACATTACCGACTTAAGTACAAGATGACTGACTCTTCTTACTGTCTATGTTTTGAACCATTCCTGTGACACTAGTTATAGATTCCGATGCTTCACATCAGGTTTACTGTATCTCTTGGACCTTCTTATTGACGATGAAACACTGAAATTGCTTTGGAATTAAATACAAAAGGCACAATGCCGACTTAAGTACAAGAAGACTGACTCTTCCTACTGTCAATGCTTTGAACCATTCCTGTGACACTAGTTATAGATTCCGATGCTTCACTTCAGGTTTATTGTATCCCTCTGATCTTCGTATTGATGATGAAACACAGAAATTGCATCGGAATTATATACAAAAGGCACAATGCCGACTTAAGTACAAGAAGTTTGACTCTTCTTACTGTCTATGTTTTGAATCATTCCTGTGACACTAGTTATAGATTCTGATGCTTCCCTTCTGATTTACTGTATCTCTTGGACCATCTTATTGACGATGAAACACAGAAATTGCATCGGAATTAAACACAAAAGACACAATGCCGACTTAAGTTCAAAGAGCCTGACTCTTCTTACTGACTATGTTTTGAACCATTCCTGTGACACTAGTTATAGATTCCGATGCTTCTCTTCAGGTTTACTGTATCCCCTGGACCTTCTTATTGACGATGAAACACAGAAATTGCATCGGAATTAAATACAAAAGGCACAATGCCGACTTAAGTACAGGAAGACTGACTATTCCTACTGTCTATGCTTTGAACCATTCCTGTGACACTAGTTATCGATTCCGATGCTTCACTTCAGGTTTACCGTATCCCTTGGACCTTCGTATTGACGATGAAACAGAGAAATTGCATCGGAATTAAATACAAAAGGCACAATGCCGACTTAAGTACAGGAAGACTGACTATTCTTACTGTCTATGCTTTGAACCATTCCTGTGACACTAGTTATAGATTCCGATGCTTCACTTCAGGTTTACTGTATCCCTTGGACCATCTTATTGACGATGAAACACAGAAATTGCATCGGAATTAAATACAAAAGGCACAATGCCGACTTAAGTACAGGAAGTCTGACTATTCTTACTGTCTATGCTTTGAACCATTCCTGTGACACTAGTTATAGATTCCGATGCTTCACTCCAGGTTTACTGTATCCCTTGGACCTTCTTATTGACGATGTAACACAGAAATTGAATCGGAATGAAATTGAAAAGGCACAATGCCGACTTAAGTACAAGAAGACTGACTCTTCTTACTGTCTATGTTTTGAACCATTCCTGTGACACTAGTTATAGATTCCGATGCTTCTCTTCAGGTTTACTGTATCCCACGGACCTTCTTATTGACGATGAAACACAGAAATGGCATCGGAATTAAATACAAAACGCACAATGCCGACTTATGTACAAGAGGACAAACTCTTCCTACTGTCTATGTTTTGAACCATTCCTGTGACAGTAGTTATAGATTCCGATGCTTCACTTGAGGTTTACTGTATCCCTTGGACCTTCTTATAGACGGTGAAACACAGAATTTGCATCGGAATTAAATACAAAAGGCACAATGCCGACTTAAGTACATGAAGACCGACTCTTCCGACTGACTATGTTTTGAACCATTCCTGTGACACTAGTTATAGATACCGATGCTTCACTCCAAGTTTACCGTATCCCTTGGACCTTCTTATTGACGATGAAACACAGAAATTGCATCGGAATTAAATACAAAAGGCACAATACCGACTTAAGTACAAGAAGACTGACTCTTCCTACTGTCTATGTGTTGAACCATTTCCGTGACACTAGTTATAGAGTCCGATGCATCACTTCAGGTTTACTGTATCCCTTGGACCTTCGTATTGACGAAGAATCACAGAAATTGCATCGGAATTAAATACAAAAGGCACAATGCCGACTTAAGTACAAGAAGACTGACTCTTCAAACTGACTATGTTCTGAAACATTCCTATGGCACTAGTTATAGAATACGATGCTTCAATTCAGGTTTACTGTATTCCTCTGACATTTTTATTGACGATGAAACACAGAAATTGCATCGGAATTAAATACAAAAAGCACAATGCCGACTTAAGTACAAGATGACTGACTCTTCTTACTGTCTATGTTTTGAACCACTCCTGTGACACTAGTTATAGATTTAGATGCTTCACTTCAGGTTTACTGTATACCTTGGGCCTTCTTATTGGCGATGATAAACAGAAATTGCATCGGAATTAAATACAAAGGGCACAATGTCGACTTAAGAACAAGAAGACTGACTCTTCTTACTGACTATGTTTGAACCGTTCCTGTGACACTAGATATAGATTTCGATGCTTCACTTCAGGTTTACTGTACCCCTCTGACCATCTTATTGACGATGAAACACAGAAATTGCATCGGAATTAATTACAAAAGGCACAATGCCGACATAAGTACAAGAAGACTGACTCTTCTTACTGTCTATGTTTTGAACCTTTTCATTGACACTAGTTATAGATTCCGATGCTTCACTCCAGGTTCACTGTATCCCTTGGACCTTGTTATTCACTATGAAACACAGAAATTGCATCGCAATTAAATAGATAAGGCACAATGCCGACATAAGTACAAGAAGACTGACTCTTCTTACTGACAATGTTTTGAACCATTCCTGTGACACTAGTTATAGATTCCGATGCTTCACATCAGGTTCACTGTATCCCTTGGACCTTCTTATTGACGATTAAACACAGAAATGGCATCGGAATTAAATACAAAAGGCACAATGCCGACTTAAGTACATGATGACCGACTCTTCCTACTGACTACGTTTTGAACCATTCCTGTGACACTAGTTATAGATTCCGCTGCTTCACATGAGGTTTACTGTGTCCCTTGGACTTTCGTATTGACGATTAATCACAGAAATTGCATCGGAATGAAATACAAAAGGCACAATGCCGACTTCAGTACAGGAAGACTGACTCTTCTTACTGTCTATGTTTTGAACCATTCCTGTGACACTGGATATAGATTCCGATGCTTTACTCCAGGTTTACTGTATCCCTTGGACCTTCTTATTGACGATGAAACACAGATATAGCATCGGAATTAAATACAAAAGGCACAATGCCGACTTAAGGACAAGAAGACTGACTCTTCTTACTGACTATGTTTGAACCATTCCTGTGACACTACCTATAGTTTCCGATGCTTCACTTCAGGTTTACTGTATCCCTCTGACTTTCTTATTGACGATGAAACACAGAAATGGCATCGGAATTAAATACAAAAGGCACAATGCTGACTTATGTACAAGAGGACTAACTCTTCCTACTGTCTATGTTTTGAACTATTCCTGTGACACTAGTTATAGATTCCGATGCTTCACTTAAGGTTTACTGTATCCCTTGGACCTTCTTATAGACGATGAAACTCTGAATTTGCATCGGAATTAAATACAAAAGGCACAATGCCGACTTAAGTACATGAAGACCGACTCTTCCTACTGACTATGTTTTGAACCATTCCTGTGACACTAGTTATAGATTCCCATGCTTCACTTGAGGTTTACTTTATCCCTTGGACCTTCTTATAGACGACGACACGCAGAAATAGCATCGGAATTAAATACAAAAGGCACAATGCAGACTTAAGTACATGAAGACTGATTCTTCCTACTGACTATGTTTTGAACCATTCCCGTGACACTAGTTATAGATTCCGATGCTTCACTTGAGGTATACTGTATCCCTTGGACCTTCTTATTGACGATGAAACACAGAAATAGCATCGGAATTAAATACAAAAGGCACAATGCCGACTTAAGTACAGGAAGACTGACTGTTCTTACTGTCTATGATTTGAAACATTCCTGTGACACTAGTTATAGATTCCGATGCTTCGCTCCAGGTTTACTGTATCCCTTGGACCTTCTTAATGTCGATGAAACACAGAAATTGCACCGGAATTAAATACAAAAGGCACAATGCCGACTTCAGAACAAGAAGACTGACTCTTCTTACTGACTCTGTTTGAACAATTCCTGTGACACTAGCTATAGATTCCGTTGCTTCACTTCAGGTTTACTGTATCCCTCTGACCTTCTTGTTGACGATGAAACACAGAAATTGCATCGGAATTAAATACAAAAGGCACAATGCCGACTTAAGTACAAGAAGACTAACTCTTCTTACTGTCTATGTTTTGAACCATTCCATTGTCACTAGTTATAGATACCGATGCTTCACTCAAGGTTTCCTGTATCCCTTGGACCTTCTTATTGACGATGAAACACAGAAATTGCATCGGAATTAAGTACAAAAGGCACAATACCGACTTAAGTACAAGAAGACTGACTCTTCCTACTGTCTATGTATTGAACCATTTCTGTGACACTAGTTATTGAGTCCGATGCATCACTTCAGGTTTACTGTATCCCTTGGACCTTCTTATTGACGAAGAATCACAGAAATTGCATCGGAATTAAATACAAAAGGAACAATGCCGACTTAAGTACAAGAAGACTGACTCTACTTTCTGTCTATGTTTTGAACCGTTACTGTGACACTAGTTATAGATTCCGATGCTTCACTCCAGGTTTACTGTATCACTTGGACCTTCTTATTGACGATGAGACACAGAAATTCTATCGGAATTAAATACAAAAGGCACAACGTCGACTTAAGGACAAGAAGACTGACTGTTCTAACTGACTATGTTCTGAAACAATCCTGTGACACTAGTTATAGATTCCGATGCTTCAATTCAGGTTTACTGTATCCCTCTGACATTTTTATTGACGATGAAACACAGAAATTGCATCGGAATTAAATACAAAAGGCACAATGCCGACTTAAGTACAAGATGACTGACTCTTCTTACTGACTATGTTTTGAACCATTCCTGTGACACTAGTTATAGATTCCGATGCTTCACTTCAGGTTTACTGTATACCTTGGGCCTTCTTATTGGCGATGATAAACAGAAATTGCATCGGAATTAAATACAAAAGGCACAATGCCGACTTATGTACAAGAAGACTGACTCTTCTTACTGTCTATGTTTTGGACCATTCCTGTGACGCTAGTTTTGGTCTTCGATGCTTCACTTCACTTTTACTGTATCCCTCTGACCTTCGTATTGACGATGAAACACAGAAATTGCATCGGACTTATATACAAAATGCACAATGCCGACTTAAGTGCAAGAAGACTGACTCTTCCTACTGTCTATGTTGTGAACCATTCCTGTGACACTAGTTATAGATTCCGATGCTTCGCTTCAGGGTTACTGTATCCCTTGGACCATCGTATTGACGATGAAACACAGTAATTGCATCGAAATTAAATAGAAAAGGCTTAATGCCGACTTAAGTACAAGAAGACTGACTCTTCTTACTGTCTATGTTTTGAACCATTCCTGTGACACTAGTTATAGATTCCGATGCTTCACTCCAGGTTTACTGTATCACTTGGACCTTCTTATTGACGATGAGACACAGAAATTCTATCGGAATTAAATACAAAAGGCACAACGCCGACTTAAGGACAAGAAGACTGACTGTTCTAACTGACTATGTTCTGAAACAATCCTGTGACACTAGTTATAGATTCCGATGCTTCAATACAGGTTTACTGTATCCCTCTGACATTTTTATTGACGATGAAACACAGAAATTGCATCGGAATTAAATACAAAAGGCACAATACCGACATAAGTACAAGAAGACTGACTCTTCTTACTGTCTATGTTTTGAACCATTCCTGTGACACTAGTTATAGATTCCGATGCTTCACTTCAGGTTTACTGTATCCCTTGGACCTTCATATTGACGATGAAACACAGAAATTGCATCGGAATTAAATTCGAAAGGCACAATTCCGTCTTAAGTACAAGAAGACTGACTCTTCCTACTGTCAATGATTTGAACCATTCCTGTGACACTAGTTATAGATTCCGATGCTTCACTTCATGTTTACTACAACCCTCTGACCTTCTTATTGACTATGAAACACAGAATTTGCATCGGAATTAAATACAAAAGGCACAATGCCGACTTAAGTACATGAAGACCGACTCTTCCGACTGACTATGTTTTGAACCATTCCTGTGACACTAGTTATAGATACCGATGCTTCACTCCAAGTTTACCGTATCCCTTGGACCTTCTTATTGACGATGAAACACAGAAATTGCATCGGAATTAAATACAAAAGGCACAATACCGACTTAAGTACAAGAAGACTGACTCTTCCTACTGTCTATGTGTTGAACCATTTCCGTGACACTAGTTATAGAGTCCGATGCATCACTTCAGGTTTACTGTATCCCTTGGACCTTCGTATTGACGAAGAATCACAGAAATTGCATCGGAATTAAATACAAAAGGCACAATGCCGACTTAAGTACAAGAAGACTGACTCTTCAAACTGACTATGTTCTGAAACATTCCTATGGCACTAGTTATAGAATACGATGCTTCAATTCAGGTTTACTGTATTCCTCTGACATTTTTATTGACGATGAAACACAGAAATTGCATCGGAATTAAATACAAAAAGCACAATGCCGACTTAAGTACAAGATGACTGACTCTTCTTACTGTCTATGTTTTGAACCACTCCTGTGACACTAGTTATAGATTTAGATGCTTCACTTCAGGTTTACTGTATACCTTGGGCCTTCTTATTGGCGATGATAAACAGAAATTGCATCGGAATTAAATACAAAGGGCACAATGTCGACTTAAGAACAAGAAGACTGACTCTTCTTACTGACTATGTTTGAACCGTTCCTGTGACACTAGATATAGATTTCGATGCTTCACTTCAGGTTTACTGTACCCCTCTGACCATCTTATTGACGATGAAACACAGAAATTGCATCGGAATTAATTACAAAAGGCACAATGCCGACATAAGTACAAGAAGACTGACTCTTCTTACTGTCTATGTTTTGAACCTTTTCATTGACACTAGTTATAGATTCCGATGCTTCACTCCAGGTTCACTGTATCCCTTGGACCTTGTTATTCACTATGAAACACAGAAATTGCATCGCAATTAAATAGATAAGGCACAATGCCGACATAAGTACAAGAAGACTGACTCTTCTTACTGACAATGTTTTGAACCATTCCTGTGACACTAGTTATAGATTCCGATGCTTCACATCAGGTTCACTGTATCCCTTGGACCTTCTTATTGACGATTAAACACAGAAATGGCATCGGAATTAAATACAAAAGGCACAATGCCGACTTAAGTACATGATGACCGACTCTTCCTACTGACTACGTTTTGAACCATTCCTGTGACACTAGTTATAGATTCCGCTGCTTCACATGAGGTTTACTGTGTCCCTTGGACTTTCGTATTGACGATTAATCACAGAAATTGCATCGGAATGAAATACAAAAGGCACAATGCCGACTTCAGTACAGGAAGACTGACTCTTCTTACTGTCTATGTTTTGAACCATTCCTGTGACACTGGATATAGATTCCGATGCTTTACTCCAGGTTTACTGTATCCCTTGGACCTTCTTATTGACGATGAAACACAGATATAGCATCGGAATTAAATACAAAAGGCACAATGCCGACTTAAGGACAAGAAGACTGACTCTTCTTACTGACTATGTTTGAACCATTCCTGTGACACTACCTATAGTTTCCGATGCTTCACTTCAGGTTTACTGTATCCCTCTGACTTTCTTATTGACGATGAAACACAGAAATGGCATCGGAATTAAATACAAAAGGCACAATGCTGACTTATGTACAAGAGGACTAACTCTTCCTACTGTCTATGTTTTGAACTATTCCTGTGACACTAGTTATAGATTCCGATGCTTCACTTAAGGTTTACTGTATCCCTTGGACCTTCTTATAGACGATGAAACTCTGAATTTGCATCGGAATTAAATACAAAAGGCACAATGCCGACTTAAGTACATGAAGACCGACTCTTCCTACTGACTATGTTTTGAACCATTCCTGTGACACTAGTTATAGATTCCCATGCTTCACTTGAGGTTTACTTTATCCCTTGGACCTTCTTATAGACGACGACACGCAGAAATAGCATCGGAATTAAATACAAAAGGCACAATGCAGACTTAAGTACATGAAGACTGATTCTTCCTACTGACTATGTTTTGAACCATTCCCGTGACACTAGTTATAGATTCCGATGCTTCACTTGAGGTATACTGTATCCCTTGGACCTTCTTATTGACGATGAAACACAGAAATAGCATCGGAATTAAATACAAAAGGCACAATGCCGACTTAAGTACAGGAAGACTGACTGTTCTTACTGTCTATGATTTGAAACATTCCTGTGACACTAGTTATAGATTCCGATGCTTCGCTCAAGGTTTACTGTATCCCTTGGACCTTCTTAATGTCGATGAAACACAGAAATTGCACCGGAATTAAATACAAAAGGCACAATGCCGACTTCAGAACAAGAAGACTGACTCTTCTTACTGACTCTGTTTGAACAATTCCTGTGACACTAGCTATAGATTCCGTTGCTTCACTTCAGGTTTACTGTATCCCTCTGACCTTCTTGTTGACGATGAAACACAGAAATTGCATCGGAATTAAATACAAAAGGCACAATGCCGACTTAAGTACAAGAAGACTAACTCTTCTTACTGTCTATGTTTTGAACCATTCCATTGTCACTAGTTATAGATACCGATGCTTCACTCAAGGTTTCCTGTATCCCTTGGACCTTCTTATTGACGATGAAACACAGAAATTGCATCGGAATTAAGTACAAAAGGCACAATACCGACTTAAGTACAAGAAGACTGACTCTTCCTACTGTCTATGTATTGAACCATTTCTGTGACACTAGTTATTGAGTCCGATGCATCACTTCAGGTTTACTGTATCCCTTGGACCTTCTTATTGACGAAGAATCACAGAAATTGCATCGGAATTAAATACAAAAGGAACAATGCCGACTTAAGTACAAGAAGACTGACTCTACTTTCTGTCTATGTTTTGAACCGTTACTGTGACACTAGTTATAGATTCCGATGCTTCACTCCAGGTTTACTGTATCACTTGGACCTTCTTATTGACGATGAGACACAGAAATTCTATCGGAATTAAATACAAAAGGCACAACGTCGACTTAAGGACAAGAAGACTGACTGTTCTAACTGACTATGTTCTGAAACAATCCTGTGACACTAGTTATAGATTCCGATGCTTCAATTCAGGTTTACTGTATCCCTCTGACATTTTTATTGACGATGAAACACAGAAATTGCATCGGAATTAAATACAAAAGGCACAATGCCGACTTAAGTACAAGATGACTGACTCTTCTTACTGACTATGTTTTGAACCATTCCTGTGACACTAGTTATAGATTCCGATGCTTCACTTCAGGTTTACTGTATACCTTGGGCCTTCTTATTGGCGATGATAAACAGAAATTGCATCGGAATTAAATACAAAAGGCACAATGCCGACTTATGTACAAGAAGACTGACTCTTCTTACTGTCTATGTTTTGGACCATTCCTGTGACGCTAGTTTTGGTCTTCGATGCTTCACTTCACTTTTACTGTATCCCTCTGACCTTCGTATTGACGATGAAACACAGAAATTGCATCGGACTTATATACAAAATGCACAATGCCGACTTAAGTGCAAGAAGACTGACTCTTCCTACTGTCTATGTTGTGAACCATTCCTGTGACACTAGTTATAGATTCCGATGCTTCGCTTCAGGGTTACTGTATCCCTTGGACCATCGTATTGACGATGAAACACAGTAATTGCATCGAAATTAAATAGAAAAGGCTTAATGCCGACTTAAGTACAAGAAGACTGACTCTTCTTACTGTCTATGTTTTGAACCATTCCTGTGACACTAGTTATAGATTCCGATGCTTCACTCCAGGTTTACTGTATCACTTGGACCTTCTTATTGACGATGAGACACAGAAATTCTATCGGAATTAAATACAAAAGGCACAACGCCGACTTAAGGACAAGAAGACTGACTGTTCTAACTGACTATGTTCTGAAACAATCCTGTGACACTAGTTATAGATTCCGATGCTTCAATACAGGTTTACTGTATCCCTCTGACATTTTTATTGACGATGAAACACAGAAATTGCATCGGAATTAATTACAAAAGGCACAATGCCGACATAAGTACAAGAAGACTGACTCTTCTTACTGTCTATGTTTTGAACCTTTTCATTGACACTAGTTATAGATTCCGATGCTTCACTCCAGGTTCACTGTATCCCTTGGACCTTGTTATTCACTATGAAACACAGAAATTGCATCGCAATTAAATAGATAAGGCACAATGCCGACATAAGTACAAGAAGACTGACTCTTCTTACTGACAATGTTTTGAACCATTCCTGTGACACTAGTTATAGATTCCGATGCTTCACATCAGGTTCACTGTATCCCTTGGACCTTCTTATTGACGATTAAACACAGAAATGGCATCGGAATTAAATACAAAAGGCACAATGCCGACTTAAGTACATGATGACCGACTCTTCCTACTGACTACGTTTTGAACCATTCCTGTGACACTAGTTATAGATTCCGCTGCTTCACATGAGGTTTACTGTGTCCCTTGGACTTTCGTATTGACGATTAATCACAGAAATTGCATCGGAATGAAATACAAAAGGCACAATGCCGACTTCAGTACAGGAAGACTGACTCTTCTTACTGTCTATGTTTTGAACCATTCCTGTGACACTGGATATAGATTCCGATGCTTTACTCCAGGTTTACTGTATCCCTTGGACCTTCTTATTGACGATGAAACACAGATATAGCATCGGAATTAAATACAAAAGGCACAATGCCGACTTAAGGACAAGAAGACTGACTCTTCTTACTGACTATGTTTGAACCATTCCTGTGACACTACCTATAGTTTCCGATGCTTCACTTCAGGTTTACTGTATCCCTCTGACTTTCTTATTGACGATGAAACACAGAAATGGCATCGGAATTAAATACAAAAGGCACAATGCTGACTTATGTACAAGAGGACTAACTCTTCCTACTGTCTATGTTTTGAACTATTCCTGTGACACTAGTTATAGATTCCGATGCTTCACTTAAGGTTTACTGTATCCCTTGGACCTTCTTATAGACGATGAAACTCTGAATTTGCATCGGAATTAAATACAAAAGGCACAATGCCGACTTAAGTACATGAAGACCGACTCTTCCTACTGACTATGTTTTGAACCATTCCTGTGACACTAGTTATAGATTCCCATGCTTCACTTGAGGTTTACTTTATCCCTTGGACCTTCTTATAGACGACGACACGCAGAAATAGCATCGGAATTAAATACAAAAGGCACAATGCAGACTTAAGTACATGAAAACTGATTCTTCCTACTGACTATGTTTTGAACCATTCCCGTGACACTAGTTATAGATTCCGATGCTTCACTTGAGGTATACTGTATCCCTTGGACCTTCTTATTGACGATGAAACACAGAAATAGCATCGGAATTAAATACAAAAGGCACAATGCCGACTTAAGTACAGGAAGACTGACTGTTCTTACTGTCTATGATTTGAAACATTCCTGTGACACTAGTTATAGATTCCGATGCTTCGCTCCAGGTTTACTGTATCCCTTGGACCTTCTTAATGTCGATGAAACACAGAAATTGCACCGGAATTAAATACAAAAGGCACAATGCCGACTTCAGAACAAGAAGACTGACTCTTCTTACTGACTCTGTTTGAACAATTCCTGTGACACTAGCTATAGATTCCGTTGCTTCACTTCAGGTTTACTGTATCCCTCTGACCTTCTTGTTGACGATGAAACACAGAAATTGCATCGGAATTAAATACAAAAGGCACAATGCCGACTTAAGTACAAGAAGACTAACTCTTCTTACTGTCTATGTTTTGAACCATTCCATTGTCACTAGTTATAGATACCGATGCTTCACTCAAGGTTTCCTGTATCCCTTGGACCTTCTTATTGACGATGAAACACAGAAATTGCATCGGAATTAAGTACAAAAGGCACAATACCGACTTAAGTACAAGAAGACTGACTCTTCCTACTGTCTATGTATTGAACCATTTCTGTGACACTAGTTATTGAGTCCGATGCATCACTTCAGGTTTACTGTATCCCTTGGACCTTCTTATTGACGAAGAATCACAGAAATTGCATCGGAATTAAATACAAAAGGAACAATGCCGACTTAAGTACAAGAAGACTGACTCTACTTTCTGTCTATGTTTTGAACCGTTACTGTGACACTAGTTATAGATTCCGATGCTTCACTCCAGGTTTACTGTATCACTTGGACCTTCTTATTGACGATGAGACACAGAAATTCTATCGGAATTAAATACAAAAGGCACAACGTCGACTTAAGGACAAGAAGACTGACTGTTCTAACTGACTATGTTCTGAAACAATCCTGTGACACTAGTTATAGATTCCGATGCTTCAATTCAGGTTTACTGTATCCCTCTGACATTTTTATTGACGATGAAACACAGAAATTGCATCGGAATTAAATACAAAAGGCACAATGCCGACTTAAGTACAAGATGACTGACTCTTCTTACTGACTATGTTTTGAACCATTCCTGTGACACTAGTTATAGATTCCGATGCTTCACTTCAGGTTTACTGTATACCTTGGGCCTTCTTATTGGCGATGATAAACAGAAATTGCATCGGAATTAAATACAAAAGGCACAATGCCGACTTATGTACAAGAAGACTGACTCTTCTTACTGTCTATGTTTTGGACCATTCCTGTGACGCTAGTTTTGGTCTTCGATGCTTCACTTCACTTTTACTGTATCCCTCTGACCTTCGTATTGACGATGAAACACAGAAATTGCATCGGACTTATATACAAAATGCACAATGCCGACTTAAGTGCAAGAAGACTGACTCTTCCTACTGTCTATGTTGTGAACCATCCCTGTGACACTAGTTATAGATTCCGATGCTTCGCTTCAGGGTTACTGTATCCCTTGGACCATCGTATTGACGATGAAACACAGTAATTGCATCGAAATTAAATAGAAAAGGCTTAATGCCGACTTAAGTACAAGAAGACTGACTCTTCTTACTGTCTATGTTTTGAACCATTCCTGTGACACTAGTTATAGATTCCGATGCTTCACTCCAGGTTTACTGTATCACTTGGACCTTCTTATTGACGATGAGACACAGAAATTCTATCGGAATTAAATACAAAAGGCACAACGCCGACTTAAGGACAAGAAGACTGACTGTTCTAACTGACTATGTTCTGAAACAATCCTGTGACACTAGTTATAGATTCCGATGCTTCAATACAGGTTTACTGTATCCCTCTGACATTTTTATTGACGATGAAACACAGAAATTGCATCGGAATTAAATACAAAAGGCACAATACCGACATAAGTACAAGAAGACTGACTCTTCTTACTGTCTATGTTTTGAACCATTCCTGTGACACTAGTTATAGATTCCGATGCTTCACTTCAGGTTTACTGTATCCCTTGGACCTTCATATTGACGATGAAACACAGAAATTGCATCGGAATTAAATTCGAAAGGCACAATTCCGTCTTAAGTACAAGAAGACTGACTCTTCCTACTGTCAATGATTTGAACCATTCCTGTGACACTAGTTATAGATTCCGATGCTTCACTTCATGTTTACTACAACCCTCTGACCTTCTTATTGACTATGAAACACAGAAATTGCATCGGAATTCAATGCAAATGGCACAATGCCGACTTAAGTACATCAAGACTGACTCTTTTTACTGACTATGTTTTGAACCATTCCTGTGACACTAGTTATAAATTCGGATGCTTCACTTCAGGTTTACTGTATCCCTCTGACCTTCTTATTGACGATGAAACACAAAAATTGCATCGGAATTAAATACAAAAGGCACAATGCTGACTTAAGTAGAAGAAGACTGACTCTTCCTACTGTCTAAGCTTTGAACCATTCCTGTGACACTAGTTATTGACTCCGAATCTTCACTTGAGGTTTAATGTATCCCTTGGACCTTCTCATTGACGATGAAACACAGAAATTTCATCGGAATTAAATACAAAAGGCACAATGCCGACTTAAGTGCAAGAAGACCGACACTTCCTACTGACACTAGTTATAGATTCCGATGCTTCACTTGACGTCTACTGTATCCCTTGGACCTTCTTATTTACGATGAAACACAGAAATTGCATCAGAATTAAATACAAAAGGCACAATGCCAACTTAAGTACAAGAAGACTGTCTCTTCTCACTGTCTATGGTTTGAAACATTCCTGTGAAGCTAGATATAGATTCCGATGTTTCACTCCAGGTTTTCTGTATTTCTTTGACCTTCTTATTGACGATGAAACACAGAAATTGCATCGGAATTGAATACAAAAGGCACAATACCGACTTAAGTACAAGAAGACTGACTCTTCTTACTGTCTATGTTTTGAACCATTCCTGTGACATTAGTTATAGATTCCGATGCTTCTCTTCAGGTTTACTGTATCCCCTGGACCTTCTTATTGACGATGAAACACAGAAATTGCATCGGAATTAAATACAAAAGGCACAATACCGACTTAAGTACAAGAAGACTGACTCTTCTTACTGTCTATGTTTTGAACCATTCCTGTGACACTAGTTATAGATTCCGATGCTTCACTTCAGGTTTACTGTATCCCTTGGACCTTCTTATTGACGATGAAACACAGAAATTGCTTTGGAATTAAATACGAAAGGCACAATGCCTACTTAAGTACAAGAAGACTGACTCTTCCTACTGTCAATGTTTCGAACCATTCCTGTGACACTAGCTATAGATTCCGATGCTTCACTTCAGGTTTATTGTATCCCTCTGATCTTCTTATTGATGATGAAACACAGAAATTGCATCGGAATTGAATACAAAAGGCACAATGCCGACTTAAGTACATGAAGACTGATTCTTCCTACTGACTATGTTTTGAACCATTCCCGTGACACTAGTTATAGATTCCGATGCTTCACTTGAGGTTTACTGCATCCCTTGGACCTTCTTATTGACGATGAAACACAGAAATAGCATCGGAATTAAATACAAAAGGCACAATGCCGACTTAAGTACAGGAAGACTGACTGTTCTTACTGTCTATGATTTGAAACATTCCTGTGACACTAGTTATAGATTCCGATGCTTCGCTCCAGGTATACTGTATCCCTTGGACCTTCTTAATGTCGATGAAACACAGAAATTGCATCGGAATTAAGTACAAAAGGCACAATACCGACTTAAGTACAAGAAGACTGACTCTTCTTACTGTCTATGTTTTGAACCATTCCTGTGACACTAGTTATAGATTCCGATGCTTCTCTTCAGGTTTACTGTATCCCCTGGACCTTCTTATTGACGATGAAACACAGAAATTGCATCGGAATTAAATACAAAAGGCACAATACCGACTTAAGTACAAGAAGACTGACTCTTCTTACTGTCTATGTTTTGATCCATTCCATTGTCACTAGTTATAGATACCGATGCTTCACTCCAGGTTTCCTATATCCGTTGGACCTTCTTATTGACGATGAAACACAGAAATTGCATCGGAATTAAGTACAAAAGGCACAATACCGACTTAAGTACAAGAAGACTGACTCTTCCTACTGTCTATGTATTGAACCATTTCTGTGACACTAGTTATTGAGTCCGATGCATCACTTCAGGTTTACTGTATCCCTTGGACCTTCTTATTGACGAAGAATCACAGAAATTGCATCGGAATTAAATAGAAAAGGAACAATGCCGACTTAAGTACAAGAAGACTGACTCTCCTTTCTGTCTATGTTTTGAACCATTACTGTGACACTAGTTATAGATTCCGATGCTTCACTCCAGGTTTACTGTATCACTTGGACCTTCTTATTGACGATGAGACACAGAAATTCTGTCGGAATTAAATACAAAAGGCACAACGCCGACTTAAGGACAAGAAGACTGACTGTTCTAACTGACTATGTTCTGAAACAATCCTGTGACACCAGTTATAGATTCCGATGCTTCAATTCAGGTTTACTGTATCCCTTGGACCATCTTATTGACGATGAAACACAGAAATTGCATCGGAATTAAATACAAAAGGCACAATACCGACATAAGTACAAGAAGACTGACTCTTCTTACTGTCTATGTTTTGAACCATTCCTGTGAAACTAGTTATAGATTCCGATGCTTCACTTCAGGTTTACTGTATCCCTTGGACCTTCATATTGACGAAGAATCACAGAAATTGCATCGGAATTAAATACAAAAGGCACAATGCCGACTTAAGTACAAGATGACTGACTCTTCTTACTGAATATGTTTTGAACCATTCCTGTGACACTAGTTATAGATTCCGATGCTTCACTTCAGGTTTACTGTATACCATGGGCCTTCTTATTGGCGATGATAAACAGAAATTGCATCGGAATTAAATACAAAAGGCACAATACCGACTTATGTACAAGAAGACTGACTCTTCCTACTGTCTATGTTTTGGACCATTCCTGTGACGCTAGTTTTGGTCTTCGATGCTTCACTTCACTTTTACTGTATCCCTCTGACCTTCGCATTGACGATGAAACACAGAAATTGCATCGGACTTATATACAAAATGCACAATGCCGACTTAAGTACAAGAAGACTGACTCTTCCTACTGTCTATGTTGTGAACCATTCCTGTGACACTAGTTATAGATTCCGATGCTTAGCTTCAGGGTTACTGTACCCCTTGGACCATCTTATTGACGATGAAACACAGTAATTGCATCGGAATTAAATAGAAAAGGCTTAATGCCGACTTAAGTACAAGAAGACTGACTCTTCTTACTGTCTATGTTTTGAACCATTCCTGTGACACTAGTTATAGATTCCGATGCTACACTTCAGGTTTACTGTTTCTCTTGGACCATCTTATTGACGATGAAACACAGAAATTGCATCGGAATTAAATACGAAAGGCACAATACCGACATAAGTACAAGAAGACTGACTCTTCTTACTGTCTATGTTTTGAACCATTCCTGTGACCCTAGTTATAGATTCCGATGCTTCACTTCAGGTTTACTGTATCCCTTGGACCTTCATATTGACGATGAAACACAGAAATTGCATCGGAATTAAATTCGAAAGGCACAATTCCGACTTAAGTACAAGAAGACCGACACTTCCTACTGACACTAGTTATAGATTCCGATGCTTCACTTGACGTCTACTGTATCCCTTGGAGCTTCTTATTTACGATGAAACACAGAAATTGCATCAGAATTAAATACAAAAGGCACAATGCCAACTTAAGTACAAGAAGACTGTCTCTTGTCACTGTCTATGGTTTGAAACATTCCTGTGACACTAGATATAGATTCCGATGTTTCACTCCAGGTTTACTGTATTTCTTGGACCTTCTTATTGACGATGAAACACAGAAATTGCATCGGAATTGAATACAAAAGGCACAATACCGACTTAAGTACAAGAAGACTGACTCTTCTTACTGTCTATGTTTTGAACCATTCCTGTGACACTAGTTATAGATTCCGATGCTTCTCTTCAGGTTTACTGTATCCCCTGGACCTTCTTATTGACGATGAAACACAGATATTGCATCGGAATTAAATACAAAAGGAACAATACCGACTTAAGTACAAGAAGACTGACTCTTGTTACTGTCTATGTTTTGAACCATTCCTGTGACACTAGTTATAGATTCCGATGCTTCACTTCAGGTTTACTGTATCCCTTGGACCTTCTTATTGACGATGAAACACAGAAATTGCTTTGGAATTAAATACAAAAGGCACAATGCCTACTTAAGTACAAGAAGACTGACTCTTCCTACTGTCAATGTTTTGAACCATTCCTGTGACACTAGTTATAGATTCCGATGCTTCACTTCAGGTTTATTGTATCCCTCTGATCTTCGTATTGATGATGAAACACAGAAATTGCATCGGAATTAAATACAAAAGGCACAATGCCGACTTAAGTACAAGAAGACTGACTCTCCTTACTGGCTATGTTTTGAATCATTCCTGTGACACTAGTTATGGTTTCTGATGCTTCACTTCAGGTTTACTCTATCCCTTGGACCTTCTTATTGTGATGAAACACAGAAATTGCATCGGAATTAAACACAAAAGGCACAATGCCGACTTAAGTTCAAAGAGCCTGACTCTTCTTACTGACTATGTTTTGAACCATTACTGTGACACTACTTGTAGATTCCGATGCTTCACTTCAGGTTCACTATATCCCTCTGATATTCTTATTGACGATGAAACACAGAAATTGCATCGGTATTGAATACAAGAGGCACAATGCCGACTTAAGTACAAGAAGACTGACTCTTTTTACTGACTGTGTTTTGAACCATTCATGTGACACTAGTTATAGACTCGGATATTTCACTTCAGGTTTACTGTATCCCTCTGACCTTCTTATTGACGATGAAACACAGAAATTGCATCGGAATTAAATAGAAAAGGCACAATGCCGACTTAAGTACAAGCCGACTGACTTTTCTTACTGTCTATGTCTTGAACCTTTCCTGTGACACTAGTTATAGATTCCGATGCTTCACTTCAGGTTTACTGTATCCCTTGGACCATCGTATTGACGATGAAACACAGAAATTGCATCGGAATTAAATACAAATGCAACAATACCGACTGAAATACAAGAAGACTGACTCTTCTTACTGTCTATGTCTTGAACCATTCCTGTGACACTAGTTATAGATTCCGATGCTTTACTCCAGGTTCACTGTATCCCTTGGACCTTCTAATTGACGATGAAACACAGATATAGCATCGGAATTAAATACAAAAGGCACAATGCCGACTTAAGTACAAGAAGACTGACTCTTCTTACTGTCTATGGTTTGAACCATTCCTGTGACCCTAGATACAGATTCCGATGCTTCACTCCAGGTGTACTGTATTTCTTGGACCTTCTTATTGACGATGAAACACAGAAATTGCATCGGAATTAAATACAATGGGCACAATGCCGACTTAAGGACAAGAGGACTGACCCTTCTTACTTACTATGTTTTGAACCATTCCTGTGACACTAGCTATAGATTCCGATGCTTCACTTCAGGTTTACTGTATCCCTTAGACCATCTTATTGACGATGAAACACAGAAATTAGATCGGAATTAAATAGAAAAGGCACCATGCCGACTTAAGTACAAGAAGACTCACTCTTCTTACTGTCTATGTTTTGAACCATTCCTGTGACACTAGTTATAGATTCCGATGCTTCACTTCAGGTTTACTGTATCCCTTGGACCATCTTATTGACGATGAAACACAGAAATTGCATCGGAATTAAATACAAATGCAACAATACCGACTGAAATACAAGAAGACTGACTCTTCTTACTGTCTATGTTTTGAACCATTCCTGTGACACTAGTTATAGATTCCGATGCTTTACTCCAGGTTTACTGTATCCCTTGGACCTTCTAATTGACGATGAAACACAGATATAGCATCGGAATTAAATACAAAAGGCACAATGCCGACTTAAGTACAAGAAGACTGACTCTTCCTACTGTCAACGTTTTGAACCATTCCTGTGACACTAGTTATAGATTCCGATGCTTCACTTCAGGTTTATTGAATCCCTCTGACCTTCTTATTGACGATGAAACACAGAAATTGCATCGGAATTAAATACAAAAGGCACAATGCCGACTTAAGTACAAAAAGACTGACTCTTCTTACTGTCTATGTTTTGAACCACTCCTGTGACACTAGTTATAGATTCCGATGCTTCACTTCAGGTTTACTGTATCCCTTGGACCTTCTTATAGACGATGAAACACAGAAATTGCATCGGAATTAAATACAAAAGCCACAATGCCAACTTAAGTACAAGAAGACTGACTCTTATTACTGTCTATGGTATGAATCATTCCTGTGACACTAGATACAAATTCCGATGCTTCACTCCAGGTGTACTGTATTTCTTGGACCTTCTTATTGACGATGAAACACAGAAATTGCATCGGAATTAAATACAAAGGGCACAGTGCCGACTTAAGGACAGGAGGACTGACTCTTCTTACTGACTATGTTTTGAACCATTCCTGTGACACTAGCTATAGATTCCGATGCTTCACTTCAGGTTTAGTGTATCCCTTGGACCATCTTATTGACGATGAAACACAGAAATTGCATCGGAATTACATAGAAAAGGCACCATGCCGACTTAAGTACAAGAAGACTGACTCTTCTTACTGTCTATGCTTTGAACCATTCCTGTGACACTAGCTATAGATTACGATGCTTCACTTCAGGTTTACTGTATCCCTTGGACCATCTTATTGACGATGAAACACAGAAATTGCATCGGAATTAAATAGAAAAGGCACCATGCCGACTTAAGTACAAGAAGACTGACTCGTCTTACTGTCTATGTTTTGAACCATTCCTGTGTCACTAGTTATAGATTCCGATGCTTCACTTCAGGTTTACTGTATCCCTTGGACCTTCTTATTGACGATTAAACACAGAAATTGCATCGGAATTAAATACAAAAGGCACAATGCCGACTTAAGTACATGAAGACCGACTCTTCCTACTGACTACGTTTTTAACCAATCCTGTGACACTAGTTATAGATTCCGCTGCTTCACTTGAGGTTTACTGTGTCCCTTGGACCTTCGTATTGACGATGAAACACAGAAATTGCATCGGAATTAAATACAAAAGGCACAATGCCGACTTCAGTACAGGAAGACTGACTCTTCTTACTGTCTATGTTTTGAACCATTCCTGTGACACTAGTTATAGATTCCGATGCTTCACTCCAGGTTAACTGTATCCCTTGGACCTTCTAATTGACGATGAAACACAGATATAGCATCGGAATTAAATACAAAAGGCACAATGCCGACTTAAGTACATGAAGACCGACTCTTCCTACTGACTATGTTTTGAACCATTCCTGTGACACTAGTTATAGATTCCCATGCTTCACTTGAAGTTTACTTTATCCTTTGGACCTTCTTATAGACGATGAAACACAGAAATTGCATCGGAATTAAATACAAAAGGCACAATGCAGACTTAAGTACATGAAGACTGATTCATCCTACTGACTATGTTTTGAACCATTCCCGTGACACTAGCTATAGATTCCGATGCATCACTTGAGGTTTACTGTATCCCTTGGACCTTCTTATTGACGATGAAACACAGAAATAGCATCGGAATTAAATACAAAAGGCACAATGCCGACTTAAGTACAGGAAGACTGACTGTTCTTACTGTCTATGATTTGAAACATTCCTGTGACACTAGTTATAGATTCCGATGCTTCGCTCCAGGTTTACTGTATCCCTTGGACCTTCTTAATGACGATGAAACACAGAAATTGCACCGGAATTAAATACAAAAGGCACAATGCCGACTTAAGAACAAGAAGACTGACTCTTCTTACTGACTCTGTTTGAACAGTTTCTGTGACACTAGCTATAGATTCCGATGCTTCAATTCAGGTTTACTGTATCCCTCTGACATTTTTATCGACGATGAAACACAGAAATTGCATCGGAATTAAATACAAAAGGCACAATGCCGACTTAAGTACAAGATGACTGACTCTTCTTACTGACTATGTTTTGAACCATTCCTGTGACACTAGTTTTAGATTCCGATGCTTCACTTCAGGTTTACTGTATACCTTGGGCCTTCTTATTGGCGATGATAAACAGAAATTGCATCGGAATTAAATACAAAAGGCACAATGCCGACTTATGTACAAGAAGACTGACTCTTCTTACTGTCTACGTTTTGAACCATTCCTGTGACACTAGTTATAGATTCCGATGCTTCACTTCAGGTTTACTGTATCCCTTGGACCATCTTATTGACGATGAAACACAGAAATTGGATCGGAATTAAATACGAAAGGCACAATTCCGACTTAAGTACAAGAAGACTGACTCTTCCTACTGTCAATGATTTGAACCATTCCTGTGGCACTAGTTATGGATTCCGATGCTTCACTTCAGGTTTATTGTATCCCTCTGATCTTCTTATTGATGATGAAACACAGAAATTGCATCGGAATTAAACACAATAGGCACAATGCCGACTTAAGTTCAAAAAGACTGACTCTTCTTACTTACTATGTTTTGAACCATTCCTGTGACACTAGTTATGGATTCCGATGCTTCACTTCATGTTTACTATAACCCTCTGACCTTCTTATTGACTATGAAACACAGAAATTGCATCGGAATTGAATACAAATGGCACAATGCCGACATAAGTACAAGAAGACTGACTCTTCCTACTGTCTATGCTTTGAACCATTCCTGTGACACAAGTTATTGATTCCGAAGCTTCACTTGACGTTTACTGTATCTCTTGGACCTTCTCATTGACGATGAAACACAGAAATTGCATCGGAATTAAATACAAAAGGCACAATGCCGACTTAAGTACAAGAAGACCGACTCTTCCTACTGACACTAGTTATAGATTCCGATGCTTCACTTGACGTCTACTGTATCCCTTGGACCTTCTTATTGACGATGAAACACAGAAATTGCATCAGAATTAAATACAAAAGGCACAATGCTAACTTAAGTACAAGAAGACTGACTCTTCTCACTGTCTATGGTTTGAACCATTCCTGTTACACTAGATATAGATTCCGATGTTTCACTCCAGGTTTACTGTATTTCTTGGTCCTCCTTATTGACGATGAAACACAGATATTGCATCAGAATTGAATACAAAAGGCACAATGAAGACTTAAGTACAAGAAGACGGACTCTTTTTACTGACTATGTTTTAAACCATTCCTGTGATACTAGCTATAGATTCCGATGCTTCACTTCAGGTTTACTGTATCCCTTGGACCATCTTATTGACGATGTAACACAGAAATTGAATCGGAATGAAATAGAAAAGGCACAATGCCGACTTAAGTACAAGAAGACTGACTCTTCTTACTGTCTATGTTTTGAACCATTCCTGTGACACTAGTTATAGATTCCGATGCTTCTCTTCAGGCTTACTGTATCCCCTGGACCTTCTTATTGACGATGAAACACAGAAATTGCATCGGAATTAAATACAAAAGGCACAATACCGACTTAAGTACAAGAAGACTGACTCTTCTTACTGTCTATGATTTGAACCATTCCTGTGACACTAGTTATAGTTTCCGATGCTTCACTTCAGGTTTACTGTATCCCTTGGACCTTCTTATTGACGATGAAACACAGAAATTGCATCGGCATTAAACAGAAAAGGCACCATGCCGACTTAAGTACAAGAAGACTGACTCGTCTTACTGTCTATGTTTTGAACCATTCCTGTGTCACTAGTTATAGATTCCGATGCTTCACTTCAGGTTTACTGTATCCCTTGGACCTTCTTATTGACGATTAAACACAGAAATTGCATCGGAATTAAATACAAAAGGCACAATGCCGACTTAAGTACATGAAGACCGACTCTTCCTACTGACTACGTTTTTAACCATTCCTGAGACATTAGTTATAGATTCCGCTGCTTCACCTGAGGTTTACTGTGTCCCTTGGACCTTCGTATTGACGATGAAACACAGAAATTGCATCGGAATTAAATACAAAAGGCACAATGCCGACTTCAGTACAGGAAGACTGACTCTTCTTACTGTTTATGCATTGAACCACTCCTGTGACACTAGTTATAGATTCTGATGCTTCACTCCAGGTTTACTGTATCCCTTGGACCTTCTTATTGACGCTGAAACACAGATATAGCATCGGAATTAAATACAAAAGGCACAATGCCGACTTAAGGACAAGAAGACTGACTCTTCTTACTGACTATGTTTGAACTATTCCTGTGACACTAGCTATAGTTTCCGATGCTTCACTTCAGGTTTACTGTATCCCTCTGACTTTCTTATTGACGATGAAACAGAGAAATGGCATCGGAATTAAATACAAAAGGCACAATGCCGACTTAAGTACATGAAGACCGACTCTTCCTACTGACTATGTTTTGAACCATTCCTGTGACACTAGTTATAGATTCCCATGCTTCACTTGAGGTTTACTTTATCCTTTGGACCTTCTTATAGACGATGAAACACAGAAATTGCATCGGAATTAAATACAAAAGGCACAATGCAGACTTAAGTACATGAAGACTGATTCATCCTACTGACTATGTTTTGAACCATTCCCGTTACACTAGTTATAGATTCCAATGCTTCACTTGAGGTTTACTGTATCACTTGGACCTTCTTATTGACGATGAAACACAGAAATAGCATCGGAATTAAATACAAAAGGCACAATGCCGACTTAAGTACAGGAAGACTGACTGTTCTTACTGTCTATGGTTTGAAACATTCCTGTGACACTAGTTATAGATTCCGATGCTTCGCTCCAGGTTTACTGTACCCCTTGGACTTTCTTAATGACGATGAAACACAGAAATTGCACCGGAATTAAATACAAAAGGCACAATGCCGACTTAACAACAAGAAGACTGACTCTTCTTACTGACTCTGTTTGAACAATTTCTGTGACACTAGCTATAGATTCCGATGCTTCAATTCAGGTTTACTGTATCCCTCTGACATTTTTATTGACGATGAAACACAGAAATTGCATCGGAAGTAAATACAAAAGGCACAATGCCGACTTAAGTACAAGAAGACTGACTCTTCTTACTGTCTACGTTTTGAACCATTCCTGTGACACTAGTTATAGATTCCGATGCTTCACTTCAGGTTTACTGTATCCCTTGGACCATCTTATTGACGATGAAACACAGAAATTGCATCGGAATTAAATACAAAAGGCACAATACCGACATAAGTACAAGAAGACTGACTCTTCATACTGTCTATGTTTTGAACCATTCCTGCGACACTAGTTATAGATTCCGATGCTTCACTTCAGGTTTACTGTATCCCTTGGACCTTCATATTGACGATGAAACACAGAAATTGCATCGGAATTAAATACGAAAGGCACAATTCCGACTTAAGTACAAGAAGACTGACTCTTCCTACTGTCAATGATTTGAACCATTCCTGTGGCACTAGTTATGGATTCCGATGCTTCACTTCAGGTTTATTGTATCCCTCTGATCTTCTTATTGATGATGAAACACAGAAATTGCATCGGAATTAAACACAAAAGGCACAATGCCGACTTAAGTTCAAAAAGACTGACTCTTTTTACTGACTATGTTTTGAACCATTCCTGTGACACTAGTTATAGATTCCGATGCTTCACTTCATGTTTACTATAACCCTCTGACCTTCTTATTGACGATGAAACACAGAAATTGCATCGGAATTGAATACAAATGGCACAATGCCGACTTAAGTACAAGAAGACTGACTCTTCCTACTGTCTATGCTTTGAACCATTCCTGTGACACAAGTTATTGATTCCGAAGCTTCACTTGACGTTTACTGTATCTCTTGGACTTTCTCATTGACGATGAAACACAGAAATTGCATCGGAATTAAATACAAAAGGCACAATGCCGACTTAAGTACAAGAAGACCGACTCTTCCTACTGACACTAGTTATAGATTCCGATGCTTCACTAGACGTCTACTGTATCCCTTGAACCTTCTTATTGACGATGAAACACAGAAATTGCATCAGAATTAAATACAAAAGGCACAATGCCAACTTAAGTACAAGAAGACTGACTCTTCTCACTGTCTATGGTTTGAACCATTCCTGTGGCACTAGATATAGATTCCGATGTTTCACTCCAGGTTTACTGTATTTCTTGGTCCTCCTTATTGACGATGAAACACAGATATTGCATCGGAATTGAAAACAAAAGGCACAATGAAGACTTAAGTACAAGAAGACGGACTCTTTTTACTGACTATGTTTTGAACCATTCCTGTGGTACTAGCTATAGATTCCGATGCTTCACTTCAGGTTTACTGTATCCCTTGGACCATCTTATTGACGATGTAACACAGAAATTGAATCGGAATGAAATAGAAAAGGCACAATGCCGACTTAAGTACAAGAAGACTGACTCTTCTTACTGTTTATGCTTTGAACCATTCCTGTGACACTAGTTATAGATTCCGATGCTTCTCTTCAGGCTTACTGTATCCCCTGGACCTTCTTATTGACGATGAAACACAGAAATTGCATCGGAATTAAATACAAAATTCACAATACCGACTTAAGTACAAGAAGACTGACTCTTCTTACTGTCTATGTTTTGAACCATTCCTGTGACACTAGTTATAGATTCCGATGCTTCTCTTCAGGCTTACTGTATCCCCTGGACCTTCTTATTGACGATGAAACACAGAAATTGCATCGGAATTAAATACAAAAGGCACAATACCGACTTAAGTACAAGAAGACTGACTCTTCTTACTGTCTATGTTTTGAACCATTCCTGTGACACTAGTTATAGATTCCAATGCTTCACTTGAGGTTTACTGTATCCCTTGGACCTTCTTATTGACGATGAAACACAGAAATAGCATCGGAATTAAATACAAAAGGCACAATGCCGACTCAAGTACAGGAAGACTGACTGTTCTTACTGTCTATGATTTGAAACATTCCTGTGACACTAGTTATAGATTCCGATGCTTCGCTCCAGGTTTACTGTATCCCTTGGACCTTCTTAATGACGATGAAACACAGAAATTGCACCGGAATTAAATACAAAAGGCACAATGCCGACTTAAGAACAAGAAGACTGACTCTTCTTACTGACTCTGTTTGAACAATTTCTGTGACACTAGCTATAGATTCCGATGCTTCAATTCAGGTTTACTGTATCCCTCTGACATTTTTATTGACGATGAAACACAGAAATTGCATCGGAATTAAATACAAAAGGCACAATGCCGACTTAAGTACAAGATGACTGACTCTTCTTACTGACTATGTTTTGAACCATTCCTGTGACACTAGTTTTAGATTCTGATGCTTCACTTCAGGTTTACTGTATACCTTGGGCCTTCTTATTGGCGATGATAAACAGAAATTGCATCGGAATTAAATACAAAAGGCACAATGCCGACTTATGTACAAGAAGACTGACTCTTCTTACTGTCTACGTTTTGAACCATTCCTGTGACACTAGTTATAGATTCCGATGCTTCACTTCAGGTTTACTGTATCCCTTGGACCATCTTATTGACGATGAAACACAGAAATTGCATCGGAATTAAATACAAAAGGCACAATACCGACATAAGTACAAGAAGACTGACTCTTCATACTGTCTATGTTTTGAACCATTCCTGCGACACTAGTTATAGATTCCGATGCTTCACTTCAGGTTTACTGTATCCCTTGGACCGTCATATTGACGATGAAACACAGAAATTGCATTGGAATTAAATACGAAAGGCACAATTCCGACTTAAGTACAAGAAGACTGACTCTTCCTACTGTCAATGATTTGAACCATTCCTGTGGTACTAGTTATGGATTCCGATGCTTCACTTCAGGTTTATTGTATCCCTCTGATCTTCTTATTGATGATGAAACACAGAAATTGCATCGGAATTAAACACAAAAGGCACAATGCCGACTTAAGTTCATAAAGACTGACTCTTCATACTGACTATGTTTTGAACCATTCCTGTGACACTAGTTACAGATTCCGATGCTTCACTTCATGTTTACTATAACCCTCTGACCTTCTTATTGACTATGAAACACAGAAATTGCATCGGAATTGAATACAAATGGCACAATGCCGACTCAAGTACAAGAAGACTGACTCTTCCTACTGTCTATGCTTTGAACCATTCCTGTGACACAAGTTATTGATTCCGAAGCTTCACTTGACGTTTACTGTATCTCTTCGACTTTCTCATTGACGATGAAACACAGAAATTGCATCGGAATTAAATACAAAAGGCACAATGCCGACTTAAGTACAAGAAGACCGACTCTTCCTACTGACACTAGTTATAGATTCCGATGCTTCACTTGACGTCTACTGTATCCCTTGGACCTTCTTATTGACGATGAAACACAGAAATTGCATCAGAATTAAATGCAAAAGGCACAATGCCAACTTAAGTACAAGAAGACTGACTCTTCTCACTGTCTATGGTTTGAACCATTCCTGTGACACTAGATATAGATTCCGATGTTTCACTCCAGGTTTACTGTATTTCTTGGTCCTCCTTATTGACGATGAAACACAGATATTGCATCGGAATTAAATACAAATGCAACAATACAGACTGAAATACAAGAAGACTGACTCTTCTTACTGTCTATGTTTTGAACCATTCCTGTGACACTAGTTACAGAATCCGATGCTTCACTTCAGGTTTACTGAATCCCTTGGACCTTTTTTATTGACGATGAAACACAGAAATTGCATCGGAATTAAATACAAAAGGCACAATGCCGACTTAAGTACAAGGAGACTGACTCTTCCTACTGTCAACGTTTTGAACCATTCCTGTGACACTAGTTATAGATTCCGATGCTTTACTTCAGGTTTATTGAATCCCTCTGATCATCGTATTGACGATGAATTACAGAAATTGCATCGGAATTAAATACAGAAGGCACAATGCCGACTTAAGTACAAGAAGACTGACTCTTCTTACTGTCTATGTTTTGAACCACTCCTGTGACACTAGTTATAGATTCCGATGCTTCACTTCAGGTTTACTGTATCCCTTGGACCTTCCTATTGACGATGAAACACAGAAATTGCATCGGAATTAAACACAAAAGGCACAATGCCGACTTAAGTTCAAAAAGACTGACTCTACTTACTGACTATGTGTTGAACCATTCCTGTGACTCTAGTTACAGATTCCGATGCTTCACTTCAGGTATACTATATCCCTCTGATCTTCTTATTGACGATGAAACACAGAAATTGCATCGGTATTGAATACGAAAGGCAGAATGCCGACTTAAGTACAAGAAGACTGACTCCTTTTACTGACTGTGTTTTGAACCATTCCTGTGACACTAGTTATAGACTCGGATATTTCACTTCTGGTTTACTGTATCCCTCTGACCTTCTTATTGACGATGAAACACAGAAATTGCATCGGAATTAAATAGAAAAGGCACAATGCCGACTTAAGTACAAGCCGACTGACTTTTCTTACTGTCTATGTCTTGAACCTTTCCTGAGACACTAGTTATGGATTCCGTGTTTCACTTGACGTTTACTGAATCCCTTGGACCTTCTTATTGACAATGAATACACAGTAATTGCATCGGAATTAAATACAAAAGGCACAATGCCAACTTAAGTACAAGAGGACTGACTCTTCTTACTGTCTAGGGTTTGAACCATTGCTGTGACACTAGATACAGATTCCGATGCTTCACTCCAGGTGTACTGTATTTCTTGGACCTTCTTATTGACGATGAAACACAGAAATTGCATCGGAATTAAATACAAAGGGCACAATGCCGACTTAAGGACAAGAAGACTGACCCATCTTACTGACTATGATTTGAACCATTCCTGTGACACTGGCTATGGATTCCTATGCTTCACTTCAGGTTTACTGTATCCCTTGGACCATCTTATTGACGATGAAACACAGAAATTGCATCGGAATTAAATAGAAAAGGCACCATGCCAACTTAAGTACAAGAAGACTGACTCTTCTTAGTGTCTATGTTTTGAACCATTCCTGTGACACTAGTTATAGATTCCGATGCTTCACTACAGGTTACTGTGTCCCTTGGACCATCTTATTGACGATGAAACACAGAAATTGCAACGGAATTAAATACAAATGCAACAATACCGACTGAAATACAAGAAATCTGACTCTTCCTACTGTCTATGTTTTGAACCATTCCTGTGACACTAGTTATAGAATCCGATGCTTCACTTCAGGTTTACTGAATCCCTTGGACCTTTTTTATTGACGATGAAACACAGAAATTGCATCGGAATTAAATACAAAAGGCACAATGCCGACTTAAGTACAGGAAGACTGACTGTTCTTACTGGCTATGATTTGAAACATTCCTGTGACACTAGTTATAGATTCCGATGCTTCACTTCAGGTTTACTGTATCCCTTGGACCTTCTTATTGACGATGAAACACAGAAATTGCATCGGCATTAAACAGAAAAGGCACCATGCCGACTTAAGTACAAGAAGACTGACTCGTCTTACTGTCTATGTTTTGAACCATTCCTGTGTCACTAGTTATAGATTCCGATGCTTCACTTCAGGTTTACTGTATCCCTTGGACCTTCTTATTGACGATTAAACACAGAAATTGCATCGGAATTAAATACAAAAGGCACAATGCCGACTTAAGTACATGAAGACCGACTCTTCCTACTGACTACGTTTTTAACCATTCCTGTGACATTAGTTATAGATTCCGCTGCTTCACTTGAGGTTTACTGTGTCCCTTGGACCTTCGTATTGACGATGAAACACAGAAATTGCATCGGAATTAAATACAAAAGGCACAATGCCGACTTCAGTACAGGAAGACTGACTCTTCTTACTGTTTATGCTTTGAACCATTCCTGTGACACTAGTTATAGATTCTGATGCTTCACTCCAGGTTTACTGTATCCCTTGGACCTTCTTATTGACGCTGAAACACAGATATAGCATCGGAATTAAATACAAAATTCACAATGCCGACTTAAGTACAAGAAGACTGACTCTTCTTACTGACTATGTTTGAACTATTCCTGTGACACTAGCTATAGTTTCCGATGCTTCACTTCAGGTTTACTGTATCCCTCTGACTTTCTTATTGACGATGAAACAGAGAAATGGCATCGGAATAAAATACAAAAGACACAATGCCGACTTAAGTACAGGAAGACTGACTGTTCTTACTGTCTATGATTTGAAACATTCCTGTGACACTAGTTATAGATTCCGATGCTTCGCTCCAGGTTTACTGAATCCCTTGGACCTTCTTAATGACGATGAAACACAGAAATTGCACCGGAATTAAATACAAAAGGCACAATGCCGACTTAACAACAAGAAGCATGACTCTTCTTACTGACTCTGTTTGAACAATTTCTGTGACACTAGCTATAGATTCCGATGCTTCAATTCAGGTTTACTGTATCCATCTGACATTTTTATTGACGATGAAACACAGAAATTGCATCGGAAGTAAATACAAAAGCCACAATGCCGACTTAAGTACAAGATGACTGACTCTTCTTACTGACTATGTTTAGAACCATTCCTGTGACACTAGTTTTAGATTCCGATGCTTCACTTCAGGTTTACTGTATACCTTGGGCCTTCTTATTGGCAAAGATAAACAGAAATTGCATCGGAATTAAATACAAAAGGCACAATGCCGACTTATGTACAAGAAGACTGACTCTTCTTACTGTCTACGTTTTGAACCATTCCTGTGACACTAGTTATAGATTCCGATGCTTCACTTCAGGTTTACTGTATCCCTTGGACCATCTTATTGACGATGAAACACAGAAATTGCATCGGAATTAAATACAAAAGGCACAATACCGACATAAGTACAAGAAGACTGACTCTTCATACTGTCTATGTTTTGAACCATTCCTGCGACACTAGTTATAGATTCCGATGCTTCACGTCAGGTTTACTGTATCCCTTGGACCTTCATATTGACGATGAAACACAGAAATTGCATCGGAATTAAATACGAAAGGCACAATTCCGACTTAAGTACAAGATGACTGACTCTTCCTACTGTCAATGATTTGAACCATTCCTGTGGCACTAGTTATGGATTCCGATGCTTCACTTCAGGTTTATTGTATCCCTCTGATCTTCTTATTGATAATGAAACACAGAAATTGCATCGGAATTAAACACAAAAGGCACAATGCCGACTTAAGTTCAAAAAGACTGACTCTTTTTACTGACTATGTTTTGAACCATTCCTGTGACACTAGTTATAGATTCCGATGCTTCACTTCATGTTTACTATAACCCTCTGACCTTCTTATTGACTATGAAACACAGAAATTGCATCGGAATTGAATACAAATTTCACAATGCCGACTTAAGTACAAGAAGACTGACTCTTCCTACTGTCTATGCTTTGAACCATTCCTGTGACACAAGTTATTGATTCCGAAGCTTCACTTGACGTTTACTGTATCTCTTGGACTTTCTCATTGACGATGAAACACAGAAATTGCATCGGAATTAAATACAAAAGGCACAATGCCGACTTAAGTACAAGAAGACCGACTCTTCCTACTGACACTAGTTATAGATTCCGATGCTTCACTTGACGTCTACTGTATCCCTTGAACCTTCTTATTGACGATGAAACACAGAAATTGCATCAGAATTAAATACAAAAGGCACAATGCCAACTTAAGTACAAGAAGACTGACTCTTCTCACTGTCTATGGTTTGAACCATTCCTGTGACACTAGATATAGATTCCGATGTTTCACTCCAGGTTTGCTGTATTTCTTGGTCCTCCTTATTGACGATGAAACACAGATATTGCATCGGAATTGAAAACAAAAGGCACAATAAAGACTTAAGTACAAGAAGACGGACTCTTTTTACTGACTATGTTTTGAACCATTCCTGTGATACTAGCTATAGATTCCGATGCTTCACTTCAGGTTTACTGTATCCCTTGGACCATCTTATTGACGATGTAACACAGAAATTGAATCGGAATGAAATAGAAAAGGCACAATGCCGACTTAAGTACAAGAAGACTGACTCTTCTTACTGTTTATGCTTTGAACCATTCCTGTGACACTAGTTACAGATTCCGATGCTTCTCTTCAGGCTTACTGTATCCCCTGGACTTTCTTATTGACGATTAAACACAGAAATTGCATCGGAATTAAATACAAAAGGCACAATACCGACTTAAGTACAAGAAGACTGACTCTTCTTACTGTCTATGTTTTGAACCATTCCTGTGACACTAGTTATAGATTCTGATGCTTCTCTTCAGGCTTACTGTATCCCCTGGACCTTCTTATTGACGATGAAACACAGAAATTGCATCGGAATTAAATACAAAAGGCACAATACCGACTTAAGTACAAGAAGACTGACTCTTCTTACTGTCTATGTTTTGAACCATTCCTGTGACACTAGTTATAGATTCCAATGCTTCACTTGAGGTTTACTGTATCCCTTGGACCTTCTTATTGACGATGAAACACAGAAATAGCATTGGAATTAAATACAAAAGGCACAATGCCGACTTAAGTACAGGAAGACTGACTGTTCTTACTGTCTATGATTTGAAACATTCCTGTGACACTAGTTATAGATTCCGATGCTTCGCTCCAGGTTTACTGTATCCCTTGGACCTTCTTAATGACGATGAAACACAGAAATTGCACCGGAATTAAATACAAAAGGCACAATGCCGACTTAAGAACAAGAAGACTGACTCTTCTTACTGACTCTGTTTGAACAATTTCTGTGACACTAGCTATAGATTCCGATGCTTCAATTCAGGTTTACTGTATCCCTCTGACATTTTTATTGACGATGAAACACAGAAATTGCATCGGAATTAAATACAAAAGGCACAATGCCGACTTAAGTACAAGATGACTGACTCTTCTTACTGACTATGTTTTGAACCATTCCTGTGACACTAGTTTTAGATTCTGATGCTTCACTTCAGGTTTACTGTATACCTTGGGCCTTCTTATTGGCGATGATAAACAGAAATTGCATCGGAATTAAATACAAAAGGCACAATGCCGACTTATGTACAAGGAGACTGACTCTTCTTACGGTCTACGTTTTGAACCATTCCTGTGACACTAGTTATAGATTCCGATGCTTCACTTCAGGTTTACTGTATCCCTTGGACCATCTTATTGACGATGAAACACAGAAATTGCATCGGAATTAAATACAAAAGGCACAATACCGACATAAGTACAAGAAGACTGACTCTTCATACTGTCTATGTTTTGAACCATTCCTGCGACACTAGTTATAGATTCCGATGCTTCACTTCAGGTTTACTGTATCCCTTGGACCGTCATATTGACGATGAAACACAGAAATTGCATTGGAATTAAATACGAAAGGCACAATTCCGACTTAAGTACAAGAAGACTGACTCTTCCTACTGTCAATGATTTGAACCATTCCTGTGGCACTAGTTATGGATTCCGATGCTTCACTTCAGGTTTATTGTATCCCTCTGATCTTCTTATTGATGATGAAACACAGAAATTGCATCGGAATTAAACACAAAAGGCACAATGCCGACTTAAGTTCATAAAGACTGACTCTTCTTACTGACTATGTTTTGAACCATTCCTGTGACACTAGTTATAGATTCCGATGCTTCACTTCATGTTTACTATAACCCTCTGACCTTCTTATTGACTATGAAACACAGAAATTGCATCGGAATTGAATACAAATGGCACAATGCCGACTCAAGTACAAGAAGACTGACTCTTCCTACTGTCTATGCTTTGAACCATTCCTGTGACACAAGTTATTGATTCCGAAGCTTCACTTGACGTTTACTGTATCTCTTCGACTTTCTCATTGACGATGAAACACAGAAATTGCATCGGAATTAAATACAAAAGGCACAATGCCGACTTAAGTAAAAGAAGACCGACTCTTCCTATTGACACTAGTTATAGATTCCGATGCTTCACTTGACGTCTACTGTATCCCTTGGACCTTCTTATTGACGATGAAACACAGAAATTGCATCAGAATTAAATACAAAAGGCACAATGCCAACTTAAGTACAAGAAGACTGACTCTTCTCACTGTCTATGGTTTGAACCATTCCTGTGACACTAGATATAGATTCCGATGTTTCACTCCAGGTTTACTGTATTTCTTGGTCATCCTTATTGACGATGAAACACAGATATTGCATCGGAATTGAATACAAAAGGCACAATGAAGACTTAAGTACAAGAAGACGGACTCTTTTTACTGACTATGTTTTGAACCATTCCTGTGATACTAGCTATAGATTCCGATGCTTCACTTCAGGTTTACTGTATCCCTTGGACCATCTTATTGACGATGAAACACAGAAATTGCATCGGAATTAAATACAAATGCAACAATACAGACTGAAATACAAGAAGACTGACTCTTCTTACTGTCTATGTTTTGAACCATTCCTGTGACACTAGTTATAGAATCCGATGCTTCACTTCAGGTTTACTGAATCCCTTGGACCTTTTTTATTGACGATGAAACACAGAAATTGCATCGGAATTAAATACAAAAGGCACAATGCCGACTTAAGTACAGGAAGACTGACTGTTCTTACTGTCTATGATTTGAAACATTCCTGTGACACTAGTTATAGATTCCGATGCTTCGCTCCAGGTTTACTGTATCCCTTGGACCTTCTTAATGACGATGAAACACAGAAATTGCACCGGAATTAAATACAAAAGGCACAATGCCGACTTAAGAACAAGAAGACTGACTCTTCTTACTGACTCTGTTTGAACGATTTCTGTGACACTAGCTATAGATTCCGATGCTTCAATTCAGGTTTACTGTATCCCTCTGACATTTTTATTGACGATGAAACACAGAAATTGCATCGGAATTAAATACAAAAGGCACAATGCCGACTTAAGTACAAGATGACTGACTCTTCTTACTGACTATGTTTTGAACCATTCCTGTGACACTAGTTTTAGATTCTGATGCTTCACTTCAGGTTTACTGTATACCTTGGGCCTTCTTATTGGCGATGATAAACAGAAATTGCATCGGAATTAAATACAAAAGGCACAATGCCGACTTATGTACAAGGAGACTGACTCTTCTTACTGTCTACGTTTTGAACCATTCCTGTGACACTAGTTATAGATTCCGATGCTTCACTTCAGGTTTACTGTATCCCTTGGACCATCTTATTGACGATGAAACACAGAAATTGCATCGGAATTAAATACAAAAGGCACAATACCGACATAAGTACAAGAAGACTGACTCTTCATACTGTCTATGTTTTGAACCATTCCTGCGACACTAGTTATAGATTCCGATGCTTCACTTCAGGTTTACTGTATCCCTTGGACCGTCATATTGACGATGAAACACAGAAATTGCATTGGAATTAAATACGAAAGGCACAATTCCGACTTAAGTACAAGAAGACTGACTCTTCCTACTGTCAATGATTTGAACCATTCCTGTGGCACTAGTTATGGATTCCGATGCTTCACTTCAGGTTTATTGTATCCCTCTGATCTTCTTATTGATGATGAAACACAGAAATTGCATCGGAATTAAACACAAAAGGCACAATGCCGACTTAAGTTCATAAAGACTGACTCTTCTTACTGACTATGTTTTGAACCATTCCTGTGACACTAGTTATAGATTCCGATGCTTCACTTCATGTTTACTATAACCCTCCGACCTTCTTATTGACTATGAAACACAGAAATTGCATCGGAATTGAATACAAATGGCACAATGCCGACTCAAGTACAAGAAGACTGACTCTTCCTACTGTCTATGCTTTGAACCATTCCTGTGACACAAGTTATTGATTCCGAAGCTTCACTTGACGTTTACTGTATCTCTTCGACTTTCTCATTGACGATGAAACACAGAAATTGCATCGGAATTAAATACAAAAGGCACAATGCCGACTTAAGTACAAGAAGACCGACTCTTCCTATTGACACTAGTTATAGATTCCGATGCTTCACTTGACGTCTACTGTATCCCTTGGACCTTCTTATTGACGATGAAACACAGAAATTGCATCAGAATTAAATACAAAAGGCACAATGCCAACTTAAGTACAAGAAGACTGACTCTTCTCACTGTCTATGGTTTGAACCATTCCTGTGACACTAGATATAGATTCCGATGTTTCACTCCAGGTTTACTGTATTTCTTGGTCATCCTTATTGACGATGAAACACAGATATTGCATCGGAATTGAATACAAAAGGCACAATGAAGACTTAAGTACAAGAAGACGGACTCTTTTTACTGACTATGTTTTGAACCATTCCTGTGATACTAGCTATAGATTCCGATGCTTCACTTCAGGTTTACTGTATCCCTTGGACCATCTTATTGACGATGAACCACAGAAATTGCATCGGAATTAAATACAAATGCAACAATACAGACTGAAATACAAGAAGACTGCCTCTTCTTACTGTCTATGTTTTGAACCATTTCTGTGACACTAGTTATAGAATCCGATGCTTCACTTCAGCTTTACTGAATCCCTTGGACCTTTTTTATTGACGATGAAACACAGAAATTGCATCGGAATTAAATACAAAAGGCACAATGCCGACTTAAGTACAAGGAGACTGACTCTTCCTACTGTCAACGTTTTGAACCATTCCTGTGACACTAGTTATAGATTCCGATGCTTTACTTCAGGTTTATTGAATCCCTCTGATCATCGTATTGACGATGAATTACAGAAATTGCATCGGAATTAAATACAGAAGGCACAATGCCGACTTAAGTACAAGAAGACTGACTCTTCTTACTGTCTATGTTTTGAACCACTCCTGTGACACTAGTTATAGATTCCGATGCTTCACTTCAGGTTTACTGTATCCCTTGGACCTTCCTATTGACGATGAAACACAGAAATTGCATCGGAATTAAACACAAAAGGCACAATGCCGACTTAAGTTCAAAAAGACTGACTCTACTTACTGACTATGTGTTGAACCATTCCTGTGACTCTAGTTATAGATTCCGATGCTTCACTTCAGGTATACCATATCCCTGTGATCTTCTTATTGACGATGAAACACAGAAATTGCATCGGTATTGAATACGAAAGGCAGAATGCCGACTTAAGTACAAGAAGACTGACTCCTTTTACTGACTGTGTTTTGAACCATTCCTGTGACACTAGTTATAGACTCGGATATTTCACTTCTGGTTTACTGTATCCCTCTGACCTTCTTATTGACGATGAAACACAGAAATTGCATCGGAATTAAATAGAAAAGGCACAATGCCGACTTAAGTACAAGCCGACTGACTTTTCTTACTGTCTATGTCTTGAACCTTTCCTGAGACACTAGTTATGGATTCCGTGTTTCACTTGATGTTTACTGAATCCCTTGGACCTTCTTATTGACGATGAATACACAGTAATTGCATCGGAATTAAATACAAAAGGCACAATGCCAACTTAAGTACAAGAGGACTGACTCTACTTACTGACTATGTTTTGAACCATTGCTGTGACTCTAGTTATAGATTCCGATGCTTCACTTCAGGTATACTATATCCCTCTGATCTTCTTATTGACGATGAAACACAGAAATTGCATCGGTATTGAATCCGAAAGGCACAATGCCGACTTAAGTACAAGAAGACTGACTCTTTTTACTGACGATGTTTTGAACCATTCCTGTGACACTAGTTATAGACTCGGATATTTCACTTCAGGATTACAGTATCCCTTTGACGTTCTTATTGACGATGAAACACAGAAATTGCATCGGACGTAAATAGAAAAGGCACAATGCCGACTTAAGTACAAGACGACCGTGATTTTCTTACTGTCTATGTTTTGAACCATTCCTGTGACACTAGTTATAGATTCCGATGCTTCACTTCAGGTTTACTGTATCCCTTGGACCTTCTTATAGACAATGAAACGCAGAAATTGCATCGGAATTAAATACAAAAGGCACAATGCCGACTTATGTACAAGAAGACTGACTCTTCTTACTGTCTATGGTCTGAATCGTTCCCGTGACACTAGATCCAGATTCCGATGCTTCACTACAGGTTTCCTGTATCCCTTGGACCATCTTATTGACGATGAAACACAGAAATTGCACCGGAATTAAATACAAAAGGCACAATGCCGACTTAAGTACAAGAAGACTGACTCTTCACACTGTCAATGCTTTGAAAAATTCCTGTGACACTAGTTATAGATTCAGATGCTTCACTTCAGGTTTATTGAATCCCTCTGATCTTCTTATTGACGATGAAACACAGAAATTGCATCGGAATTAAATACAAAAGGCACAATGCCGACTTAAGTACAAGAAGACTGACTCTTCTTAGTGTCTATGATTTGAACCATTCCTGTGACACTAGTTATAGATTCCGATGCTTCACTACAGGTTTACTGTGTCCCTTGGACCATCTTATTGACGATGAAACACAGAAATTGCAACGGAATTAAATAGAAAAGGCACCATGCCAACTTAAGTACAAGAAGACTGACTCTTCTTAGTGTCTATGTTTTGAACCATTCCTGTGACACTAGTTATAGATTCCGATGCTTCACTACAGGTTTACTGTGTCCCTTGGACCATCTTATTGACGATGAAACACAGAAATTGCAACGGAATTAAATACAAATGCAACAATACCGACTGAAATACAAGAAGACTGACTCTTCCTACTGTCTATGTTTTGAACCATTCCTGTGACACTAGTTATAGAATCCGATGCTTCACTTCAGGTTTACTGAATCCCTTGGACCTTTTTTATTGACGATGAAACACAGAAATTGCATCGGAATTAAATACAAAAGGCACAATGCCGACTTAAGTACAAGTAGACTGACTCTTCCTACTGTCAACGTTTTGAACCATTCCTGTGACACTAGTTATAGATTCCGATGCTTCACTTCAGGTTTATTGAATCCCTCTGATCATCTTATTGACGATGAAACACAGAAATTGCATCGGAATTAAATACAAAAGGCACAATGCCGACTTAAGTACAAGAAGACTGACTCTTCTTACTGTCTATGTTTTGAAACACTCCTGTGACACTAGTTATAGATTCCGATGCTTCACTTCAGGTTTACTGTATCCCTTGGACCTTCCTATTGACGATGAAACACAGAAATTGCATCGGAATTAAACACAAAAGGCACAATGCCGACTTAAGTTCAAAAAGACTGACTCTACTTACTGACTATGTTTTGAACCATTCCTGTGACTCTAGTTATAGATTCCGATGCTTCACTTCAGGTATACTATATCCCTCTGATCTTATTATTGACGATGAAACACAGAAATTGCATCGGTATTGAATCCGAAAGGCACAATGCCGACTTAAGTACAAGAAGACTGACTCTTTTTACTGACGATGTTTTGAACCATTCCTGTGACACTAGTTATAGACTCGGATATTTCACTTCAGGATTACAGTATCCCTTTGACGTTCTTATTGACGATGAAGCACAGAAATTGCATCGGACGTAAATAGAAAAGGCACAATGCCGACTTAAGTACAAGACGACCGTGATTTTCTTACTGTCTATGTTTTGAACCATTCCTGTGACACTAGTTATAGATTCCGATGCTTCACTTCAGGTTTACTGTATCCCTTGGACCTTCTTATAGACAATGAAACGCAGAAATTGCATCGGAATTAAATACAAAAGGCACAATGCCAACTTAAGTACAAGAAGACTGACTCTTCTTACTGTCTATGGTCTGAATCATTCCCGTGACACTAGATCCAGATTCCGATGCTTCACTACAGGTTTCCTGTATCCCTTGGACCATCTTATTGACGATGAAACACAGAAATTGCACCGGAATTAAATACAAAAGGCACAATGCCGACTTAAGTACAAGAAGACTGACTCTTCACACTGTCAATGCTTTGAAAAATTCCTGTGACACTAGTTATAGATTCAGATGCTTCACTTCAGGTTTATTGAATCCCTCTGATCTTCTTACTGACGATGAAACACAGAAATTGCATCGGAATTAAATACAAAAGGCACAATGCCGACTTAAGTACAAGAAGACTGACTCTTCTTACTGTCTATGTTTTGAACCACTCCTGTGACACTAGTTATAGATTCAGATGCTTCACTTCAGGTTGACTGTATCCCTTGGACCTTCCTATTGACGATGAAACACAGAAATTGCATCGGAATTAAACAAAAAAGGCACAATGCCGACTTAACTTCAAAAAGACTGACTCTACTTACTGACTATGTTTTGAAGCATTCCTGTGACTCTAGTTATAGATTCCGATGCTTCACTTCAGGTTTACTATATCCCTCTGATCTTCTTATTGACGATGAAACACAGAAATTGCATCGGTATTGAATACAAAAGGCACAATGCCGACTTAAGTACAAGCAGACTGACTCTTTTTACTGACGATGTTTTGAACCATTCCTGTGACACTAGTTATAGACTCGGATATTTCACTTCAGGTTTACTGTATCCCTCTGACCCTCTTATTGACGATGAAACACAGAAATTGCATCGGAAATAAATACAAAAGGCACAATACCGACTTAAGTACGAGAAGACTGACTCTTCTTACTGTCTATGTTTTGAAGCACTCCTGTGACTCTAGTTATAGATTCCGATGCTTCACTTCAGGTTTACTATATCCCTCTGATCTTCTTATAGACGATGAAACACAGAAATTGCATCGGTATTGAATACAAAAGGCACAATGCCGACTTAAGTACAGGAAAACTGACTCTTCTTACTGTCTATGTTTTGAACCATTCCTGTGACACTAGTTATAGATTCCGATGCTTCACTTCAGGTTTACTGTATCCCTTGGACCTTCTTATTGACGATGAAACACAGAAATTGCAGCGTAATTAAATACAAATGGCACAATACCGACTTAAGTACAAGAAGACTGACTCTTCTTACTGTCTAAGTTATGAAACATTCCTGTGACACTAGTTATAGAATCCGATGCTTCACTTCAGGTTTACTGTATCTCTTGGACCTTTTTTATTGACGATGAAACACAGAAATTGCATCGGAATTAAATACAAAAGGCACAATGCCGACATAAGTACAAGAAAACTGACTCTTCCTACTGTCAATGCTTTGAACCATTCCTGTGACACTAGTTATAGATTCCGATGCTTCACTTCAGGTTTACTGTATCCCTCTGATCATCTTATTGACGATGAAACACAGAAATTGCATCGTAATTAAATACAAAAGGCACAATGCCGACATAAGTACAAGAAGACTGACTCTTCTTACTGTCTATGTTTTGAACCACTCCTGTGACACTAGTTATAGATTACGATGCTTCACTTCAGGTTTACTGTATCCCTTGGACCTTCCTATTGAGGATGAATCACAGAAATTGCATCGGAATTAAACGCAAAAGGCAAAATGCCGACTTAAGTTCAAAAAGACTGACTCTTTTTACTGACTATGATTTGAACCATTCCTGTGACACTAGTTATAGATATCGATGCTTCACTTCAGGTTTACTACATCCCTCTGATCTTCTTAATGACGATGAAACACAGAAATTGCATCGGTATTGAATACAAAAGGCACAATTCCGACTTAAGTACAAGAAGACTGACTCATTTAATGACTATGTTTTGAACCATTCCTGTGACACTAGTTATAGACTCGGATTTTTTACTTCAGGTTTCCTGTATCCCTCTGACCTTCTTATTGACGATTAAACACAGAAATTGCATCGCAATTAAATAGAAAAGGCACAATGCCGACTTAAGTACAAGACGACTGACTTTTCTTACCGTCTATGTTTTGAACCATTCCTCTGACACTAGTTAAAGATTCCGATGCTTCACTTCAGGTTTACTGTATCCCTTGGACCTTCTTATAGACGATGAAACACAGAAATTGCATCGGAAATAAATACAAAAGGCACAATGCCGACATAAGTACATGATGACCGACTCTTCCTACTGACTATGTTTTGAACCATTCGTGTTACACTAGTTATAGATTCCGATGCTTCACTAGACGTTTACTGTATCCCTTGGACCTTCTTATTGACGATGAATACACAGAAATTGCATCGGAATTAAATACAAAAGGCACAATGCCAACTTAAGTACAAGAAGACTGACTCTTCTTACTGTCTATGTTTTGAACCATTCCTGTGACACTAGATATAGATTCCGATGCTTCACTCCAGGTTTACTGTATCCCTTGGACCTTCTTATTGACGATGAAACACAGAAATTGCATCGGAATTAAATACAAAGGGCACAATGCCGACTTAAGAACAAAATGACTGACTCTTCTTACCGTCTATAATTTGAACCATTCCTGTGACACTATTTATAGATTCCGATGCTTCACTCTAGGTTTTCTGTATCCCTTGGACCTTCTTATTGACGATGAAACACAGAAATAGAATCGGAATTAAATACAAAAGGCACAATGCCGACTTAAGGACAAGAAGACTGACTCTTCTTACTGACTATGTTTGAACCATCCCTGTGACACTAGCTATATTTTCCAAAGCTTCACTTCAGGTTTACTGTATCCCTCTGACATTCTTATTGACGATGAAACACAGAAATGGCATCGGCATTAAATACAAAAGGCATAATGCCGACTTAAGTACATGTAGACCGACTCTTCCTACTGACTATGTTTTGAACCTTTCCTGTGACGCTAGTTATTGATTCCGATGCTTCACTTGAGTATTACTGTATCCCTTGGATCTTCTTATAGACGATGAAACACAGAAATTGCATCGGAATTAAATATAAAAGGCACAATGCCGACTTAAGTACATGAAGACTGATTCTTCCTACTGACTGTGCTTTGAATCATTCCTGTGACACTAGTTTTAGATTCCGATGCTTCACTTGATGTTTACTGTATCCCTTGGACCTTCTTATTGACGATGAAACACAGAAATTGCATCGGAATTAAGAACAAAAGGCACAATGCCGACTTAAGTACAAGAAGACTGACTCTTCTTACCGTCTATAATTTGAACCATTCCTGTGACACTAGTTATAGATACCGATGCTTCGCTCCAGGTTTACTATATCCCTTGGACCTTGTTATTGACGATGAAACACAGAAATTGCATCGGAATTAAATACAAAAGGCACAATGCCGGCTTAAGGACAAGAAGACTAACTCTTCTTACTGACGATGTTTGAACCATTCCTGTGACACTAGCTATAGATTCCGATGCTTCACTCCAGGTTTACTGTATCCCTTGGACCTTGTTATTGGCGATGAAACACAGAAATTGCATCGGAATTAAATAGAAAAGGCACAATGCCGACTTAAGTACAAGAACACCTACTCTTCTTACTGACTATGCTTTGAACCATTCCTGCGACGCAAGTTATAGATTCCGATGCTTCACTTCAGGTTTACTGTATCCCTTGGACCTTCATATTGACGATGAAACACAGAAATGGCATCGGAATGAAATACAAAAGGCAAAATGCCGATTTATGTACACAAAGACTGACACTTCTTACTGTCTATTCCTTGAACCATTGATGTGACACTAGTTATAGATTCCGATGCAACACTCCAGGTTTACTGTGTCCCTTGGACTTCCTTATTGACGATGAAACACAGAAATTGCATCGGAATTAATTACAAAAGACACAATGCCGTCTTAAGTACAAGAAGACTGTCTATTCTCACTGTCTATGTTTTGAACCATTCCTGTGACACTAGTTACAGATTCCGATGCTTCACTTGAGGTTTCCTGTATCCCTTGGACTTCCTTATTGACGATGAAACACAGAAATGGCATCGGAATTAATTACAAAAGACACAATGCCGACTTAAGTACAAGAAGACTGTCTCTTCTCACTGTCTATGTTCTGAACCATTCCTGTGACACTAGTTATAGATTCCGATGCTTCACTCCAGGTTTACAGCATCCCTCTGACCATGTTATTGACGATGAAATACAGCAATTGCATCGGAATTAAATACAAAGGGCAAAATGCCGACTTTAGTACACAAGGACTGACTCTTCTTACTGTCTATGTTCCGAACCATTCCTGCGACACTAGTTATACATTCCGATGCTACAGTCCAGGTTTACTGTATCCCTTGGACCTTGTTATTGACGATGAAACGTAGAAATTGCATCGGAATTAAATACAAAAGGCACAATGCCGACTTAAGGACAAGAAGACTGACTCTTCTAACTGACTATGCTTTGAACCATTAGTGTGACACTAGTTGTAGATTCCGATGCTTCACTTGAGGTTTACTGTATCCCTTGGACCTTCTTATTGACGATGAAACACAGAAATTGCATCGAAATTAAATACAAAAGTCACAATGCCGAACTTAAGTACAAGAAGGCTGACTCTTCCTACTGTCTATGATTTGAACCATTCCTGTGACACTAGTTATAGTTTCCGATGCTTCACTTCAGGTTTACTGTATCCCTTGGACTTTCGTATTGACGATGAAACACAGAAATTGCATCGGAATTAAATACAAAAGGCACAATGCCGACTTAAGTACATGAAGACCGACTCTTCCTACTGAATATGTTTTGAACCATTCCTGTGACACTAGTTATAGATTCCGATGCTTCACTAGAGATTTATCGTATCCCTTGGACCTTTTTATTGACGATGAAACACAGAAATCGCATCGGAATTAAATACAAAAGGCACAACGCCGACTTAAGTACAAGAAGACTGACTATTCTTACTGTCTATGTTTTGAACCATTCCTGTGACACTAGTTATAGATTCCGATGCTTCTCTCCAGGTTTACTGTGTCCCTTGGAACTTCTTATTGACGATGAAACACAGAAATTGCATCGGAATTAAATACAAAAAGCACAATGCCGACTTAAGGACAAGAAGACTGACTCTTCATACTGACTATGATTTGAACCATTCCTGTGACACTAGCTATAGATTCCGATGCTTCACTTCAGGTTTACTGTATCCCTCTGACTTTGTTATTGACGATGAAACACAGAAATGGCATCGGAATTAAATACAAAAGGCACAATGCCGACTTAAGTACAAGAAGACTGACTCTTCTTACTGTCTATGTTTTGAACCATTCCATTGACACTAGTTATAGATTCCGATGGTTCACTCCAGGTTTACTGTATCCCTCGGACCTTGTTATTGACGATGAAACACAGAAATTGCGTCGGAATTAAATACAAAAGGCACAATGCCGACTTAAGTACAAGAAGACTGACTCTTCTTACTGACTATGTTTTGAACCATTCCTTTAACACTAGTTATAGAATCCATTGCTTCACTTCAGGTTTACTGTATCCCTTGGACCTTCTTATTGACGATGAAAGACAGAAATTGCATCGGAATTAAATACAAAAGGCAAAATGCCGACTTAAGTACACGTAGACTGACTCTTCTTACTGCCTATGTTTTGAACCATTCCTGTAACACTAGTTATAGAGTCCATTGCTTCCCACCAGGTTTACTGTATCCCTCTGACCTTCTTATTGACGATGAAACACAGAAATTGCATCGGAATTAAATACAAAAGACACAATGCCGACTTATGGACAAGAAGACTGACTCTTCTTACTGACTATGTTTGAACCATCGCTGTGACACTAGCTATATTTTCCGATGCTTCACTTCAGGTTTACTGTATCCCTCTGACTTTCTTATTTTCAATGAAACACAGAAATGGCATCGGAATTAAATAGAAAACGCACAATGCCGACTTAAGTACATGAAGACTGATTCTCCTACTGACTATGCTTTGAACCATTCCTGTGACACTAGTTATAGATTCCGATTCTTCACTTGAGGTTTACTGAATCTCTTGGACCTTCTTATTGACGATGAAACACAGATATTGCACCGGAAATAAATACAAAAGGCACAATGCCGACTTAAGTACAAGAAGACTGACTCTTCTTCCTGTCTACGTTTGAACCATTCCTGTGACACTAGTTATAGATTCCGATGCTTCACTCCATGTTTACTGCATCTCTTGGACCTTCTTATTGACGGTGAAACACAGAAATTGCATCGGAATTAAATACAAAAGGCACAATGCCGACTTAAGTACAAGAAGACTGACTCTTCTTACTGTCTATAATTTGAACCATTCCTGTGACACTAGTTATAGATTCCGATGCTTCCCTCCAGGTTTACTGTATCCCTTGGACCTTCTTATTGACGATGAAACACAGAAATTGCATTGGAATTAAACACAAAATGCCCAATGCTGACTTAAGAACAAGAAGACTGACTATTCTTACTGTCTATGTTTTGAACCAGTCCATTGACACTAGTTATAGATACCGATGCTTCACTCCAGGTTTACTGTATCTCTTGGACCTTGTTATTGACGATGAAACACAGAAATTGCATCGGAATTAAATTCAAAAGGCACAATGCCGGCTTAAGTACAAGAACACTGACTCTTCTTACTGACTATGTTTTCAACCATTCCTGTGACACTAGTTATAGATTCCGATGCAACACTCCAGGTTTACTGTATCCGTTTGACCTTCTTATTGACAATGAAACACAGAAATTGCATCGGAATTAAATACAAAAGGCACAATACCGACTTAAGGACAAGAAGACTGACTCTTCTTACTGACTTTGTATTGAACCATTAGTGTGACACTAGTTATAGATTCCGATGCTTCACTTCAGGTTTACTGTATCCCTTGGACCTTCTTATTGACGATGAAGCACAGACATTGCAACGGAATTAAATACAAAAGGCACAATGCCGACTTAAGTACAAGAAGACTGACTCTTCCTACTGTCTATCTTTTGAACCATTCCTGTGACACTAGTTATAGATTCCGATGATTCACTTCAGGAATACTGTATCCCTTGGACCTTCTTATTGACGATGAAACACAGAAATTGCATCGGAATTAAATACAAAAATCACAAAGCCGACATAAGTTCATGAAGACCGACTCTTCCTACTGATTATGTTTTGAACCATTCCTGTGACACTAGTTATAGATTCCGATGCTTCAGTTGAGATTTACTGTATCCCTTGGACGTTCTTATTGACGATGAAACACAGAAATTGCATCGGAATTAATTAGAAAAGGCACAATGCCGACGTAAGTACAAGTAGACTGACTCTTCTTACTGTCTATGTTTTGAACCATTCCTGTGACACTAGTTATAGATTCCGATGCTTCACTCCATGTTTACTGTATCTCTTGGACCTTCTTATTGACGGTGAAACACAGATATTGCACCGGAATTAAATACAAAAGGCACAATGCCGACTTAAGTACAAGAAGACTGACTCTTCTTCCTGTCTACGTTTGAACCATTCCTGTGACGCTAGTTATAGATTCCGATGCTTCGCTCCAGGTTAACTGTATCTCTTGGACCTTCTCATTGACGATGAAACACAGAAATTGCATTGGAATTAAATACAAAAGGCACAATGCCGACTTAAGTACAAGAAGACTGTCTCTTCCTACTGTCTATGTTTTGAACCATTTCTGTGACACTAGTTTTGGATTCCGATGCTTCACTTGAGGTTTACTGTATTCCTTGGACCTTCTTATAGACGATAAAACACAGAAATTGCATCGGAATTAAATACAAAAGGCACAATGCCCACTTAAGTACATGAAGATCGATTCTTCCAACTGACTATGTTTTGAACCATTCCTGTGACACTAGTTATAGATTCCGATGCTTCACTTGAGGTTTACTGAATCCCTTGGACCTTCTTATAGACGATGGGACACAAAAATTGCATCGGAATTGAATACAAAAGGACAATGCCGACTTAAGTACATGAAGACTGATTCTTCCTACTGACTATGCTTTGAACCATTCCTGTGACACTAGTTATAGATTCCGATGCTTCACTTGAGGTTTTACTGTATCCCTTGGACCTTCTTATTGACGATGAAACACAGAGATTGCATCGGAATTAAATACAAAAGGCACAATGCCGACTTAAGTACAAGAAGACTGACTCTTCTTACTGTCTATAATTTGAACCATTCCTGTGACACTAGTTATAGATTCCGATGCTTCGCTCCAGGTTTACTGTATCCCTTGGACCTTCTTATTGACGATGAAACACAGAAATTGCATCGGAATTAAAGACAAAAGGCACAATGCCGACTTAAGGACAAGAAGACTAACTCTTCTTACAGTCTATTTTTGAACCATTCCTGTGACACTAGCTATAGATTCCGATGCTTCACTTCAGGTTTACTGTATCCCTCTGACCTTCTTGTTGACGATGAAACACAGAAATTGCATCGGAATTAAATACAAAAGGCACAATGCCGACTTAAGAACAAGAAGACTGACTCTTCTTACTGTCTATGCTTGGAACCATTCCATTGACACTAGTTATTGATACCGATGCTTCACTCCAGGTTTACTGTACCCCTTAGACCTTGTTATTGACGAGAAACACAGAAATTGCATCGGAATTAAATAGGAGAGGCACAATGCCGACTTAGGTACATGAACACTGACTCTTCTTACTGACTATGTTTGGAACCATTCCTGTGACACAAGTTATAGTTTCCGATGCTTCACTTCAGGTTTACTGTATCCCTTGGACCTTTTTATTGACGATGAAACACAGAAATTGCATCGGAATTAATTACAAAAGGCACAATGCCGACTTAAGTACAAGAAGACTGACTCTTCTTACTGACTATGTTTTGAACCATACCTATGACACTAGTTTTGATTCCGATGCTTCAGTTCAGGTTTACTGTATCCCTTGGACCATCTTATTGACGAAGAAACACTGAAATTGCATCATAATTAAATACAAAGGGCAAAATGCCGACTTAAGTACACGAAGACTGACTCTTCTTACTGTCTATGTTTTGAACCATTCCTGTGTTACTAGTTATACATTCCGATGCTTCACTCCAGGTTTACTGTATCCCTTGGACCTTGTTATTGACGATGAAACACAGAAATTGCATCGGAATTAAATACAAAAGGCACAATGCCGGCTTAAGTACAAGAACACTGACTCTTCTTACTGACTATGTTTTCAACCATTCCTGTGACACTAGTTATAGATTCCGATGCAACACTGCAGGTTTACTGTATCCGTTGGACCTTCTTATTGACAATGAAACACAGATATTGCATCGGAATTAAATACAAAAGGCACAATACCGACTTAAGGACAAGAAGACTGACTCTTCTTACTGACTTTGTATTGAACCATTAGTGTGACACTAGTTATAGATTCCGATGCCTCACTTCAGGTTTACTGTATCCCTTGGCCCTTCATATTGACGATGAAGCACAGACATTGCATCGGAATTAAATACAAAAGGCACAATGCCGACTTAAGTACAAGAAGACTGACTCTTCCTACTGTCTATGTTTTGAACCATTCCTGTGACACTAGTTATAGATTCCGATGATTCACTTCAGGAATACTGTATCCCTTGGACCTTCTTATTGACGATGAAACACAGAAATTGCATCGGAATTAAATACAAAAGGCACAAACCCGACTTAAGTACATGAAGACCGACTCTTCCTACTGACTATGTTTTGAACCATTCCTGTGACACTAGTTATAGATTCCGATGCTTCAGTTGAGATTTACTGTAACCCTTGGACGTTCTTATTGACGATGAGACACAGAAATTGCATCGGAATTAATTACAAAAGGCACAATGCCGACGTAAGTACAAGTAGACTGACTCTTCTTACTGTCTATGTTTTGAACCATTCCTGTGACACTAGTTATAGATTCCGATGCTTCACTTGAGGTTTACTGTATTCCTTGGACCTTCTTTTAGACGATGAAACACAGAAATTGCATCGGAATTAAATACAGAAGGCACAATGCCCACTTAAGTACATGAAGATCGATTCTTCCAACTGACTCTGTTTTGAACCATTCCTGTGACACTAGTTATAGATTCCGATGCTTCACTTGAGGTTTACTGTATTCCTTGTACCTTCTTATAGACGATGGGACACAAAAATTGCATCGGAATTGAATACAAAAGGACAATGCCGACTTAAGTACATGAAGACTGATTCTTCCTACTGACTATGTTTTGAACCATTCCTGTGACACTAGTTACAGATTCCGATGCTTCACTTGAGGTTTTACTGTATCCCTTGGACCTTCTTATTGACTATGAAACACAGAAATTGCTTCGGAATTAAATACAAAAGGCACAATGCCGACTTAAGTACAAGAAGACTGACTCTTCTTACTGTCTATAATTTGAACCATTCCTGTGACACTAGTTATAGATTCCGATGCTTTGCTCCAGGTTTACTGTATCCCTTGGACCTTCTTATTGACGATGAAACACAGAAATTATATCGCAATTAAATACAAAAGGCACAATGCCGACTAAAGGACAAGAAGACTAACTCTTCTTACTGACTATTTTTGAACCATTCCTGTGACACTAGCTGTAGATTCCGATGCTTCACTTCAGGTTTACTGTATCCCTCTGACCTTCTTGTTGACGATGAAACACAGAAATTGCATCAGAATTATATACAAAAGGCTCAATGCCGACTTAAGAACAAGAAGACTGACTCTTCTTACTGTCTATGCTTTGAACCATTCCATTGACACTAGTTATAGATACCGATGCTTCAGTCCAGGTTTACTGTATCCCTTAGACCTTGTTATTGACGATGAAACACAGAAATTGCATCGGAATTAAATAGGAGAGGCACAATGCCGACTTAGGGACAAGAACACTGACTCTTCTTACTGACTATGTTCAGAACCATTCCTGTGACACAAGTTATAGTTTCCGATGCTTCACTTCAGGTTTACTGTATCCCTTGGACCTTCTTATTGACGATGGAACACAGAAATTGCATCGGAATTAAATACAAAAAGCACAATGCCAACTTAAGGACAAGAAGACTGACTCATCTAACTGACTTTGTATTGAACCATTACTGTGACACTAGTTATAGATTCCGATGCTTAACTTCAGGTTTACTGTATCCCTTGGACCTTTTTATTGACGATGAAACACAGAAATTGCATCGGAATTAATTACAAAAGGCACAATGCCGACTTAAGTACAAGAAGACTGACTCTTCTTACTGACTATGTTTTGAACCATTCCTGTGACACTAGTTATAGATTCCGATGCTTCAGTTCAGGTTTACTGTATCCCTTGGACCATCTTATTGACGAAGAAACACTGAAATTGCATCGGAATTAAATACAAAAGGCACAATGCCGACTTAAGTACAAGAAGACTGACTCTTCTTACTGTCTATGTTTTGAACCATTCCATTGACACTAGTTATAGATTCCGATGGTTCACTCCAGGTTTACTGTATCCCTTGGACCTTGTTATTGACGATGAAACACAGAAATTGCATCGGAATTAAATACAAAAGGCACAATGCCGACTTAAGTACAAGAAGACTGACTCCACTTACTGACTATGTTTTGAACCATTCCTGTAACACTAGTTATAGAATCCATTGCTTCACTTCAGGTTTACTGTATCCCTTGGACCTTCTTATTGACGATGAAACACAGAAATTGCATCGGAATTAAATACAAAAGGCAAAATGCCGGCTTAAGTACACGTAGACTGACTCTTCTTACTGTCTATGTTTTGAACCATTCCTGTGACACCAGTTATAGATTCCGTTGCTTCACTCTAGGTTTACTGTATCCCTTGGACCTTCTTATTGACGGTGAAACACAGATATTGCATCGGAATTAAATACAAAAGGCACAATGCCGACTTAAGTACAAGGAGACTGACTCTTCTTCCTGTCTATGTTTGAACCATTCCTGTGACGCTAGTTATAGATTCCGATGCTTCACTTCAGGTTTACTGTATCCCTCTGACTTTCTTATTGTCGATGAAACACAGAAATGGTATCGGAATTAAATACAATAGGCACAATGCCGACTTAAGTACATGAAGACTGACTCTCCCTACTGACTATGCTTTGAACCATTCCTGTGTCACTAGTTATAGATTCCGACGCTTCACTTGAGTTTTACTGTATCCCTTGGACCTTCTTATTGACGATGAAACACAGAAATTCCATCGGAATTAAATACAAAAGGCACAATGCCGACTTATGGACAAGAAGACTGACTCTTCTTACTGACAATGTTTGAACCATCGCTGTGACACTAGCTATATTTTCCGATGCTTCACTTCAGGTTTACTGTATCCCTATGACTTTCTTATTAGCGATGAAACACGAAATGGCATCGGAATTAAATTAAAAAGGCACAATGCCGACTTAAGTACATGAAGACTGATTCTTCCTACTGACTATGCTTTGAACCATTCCTGTGACACTAGTTATAGATTCCGATTCTTCACTTGAGGTTTACTGTATCCCTTGGAACTTCTTATTGACGATGAAACACAGAAATTGCATCGGAATTAAATACAAAAGGCACAATGCCGACTTAAGTACAAGAAGACTGACTCTTCTTACAGTCTACAATTTGAACCATTCCTGTGACACTAGTTATAGATTCCGATGCTTCCCTCCAGGTTTACTGTATCCCTTGGACCTTCTTATTGACGATTAAACACAGAAATTGCATTGGAATTAAACACAAAAGGCTCAATGCCGACTTAAGAACAAGAAGACTGACTGTTCTTACTGACTATGTTTGAACCTTTCCTGTAACACAAGCTATAGATTCCGATGCTTCACTTCAGGTTCACTGTATCCCTCTGATTTTCTTGTTGACGATGAAACACAGAAATTGCATTGGAATTAAATACAAAAGGCACAATGCCGACTTAAGAACAAGAAGACTGACTATTCTTACTGTCTATGTTTTGAACCAGTCCATTGACACTAGTTATAGATACCGTTGCTTCACTCCAGGTTTACGGTATCCCTTGGACCTTGTTATTGACGATGAAACACAGAAATTGCATCGGAATTAAATACAAAAGGCACAATGCCGACTTAAGCACAAGAACACTGACTCTTCTTACTGACTATGTTTTGAACCATTCCTGTGACACTAGTTATAGATTCCGATGCAACACTCCAGGTTTACTGTATCCCTTGGACCTTGTTATTGACGATGAAGCACAGACATTAAATCGGAATTAAATACAAAAGGCACAATGCCGACTTAAGTACAAGAAGACTGACTCTTCCTACTGTCTATGTTTTGAACCATTCCTGCGACACTAGTTATAGATTCCGATGATTCACTTCAGGTATACTGTATCCCTTGGACCTTCTTATTGACGATGAAACACAGGATTTGCATCGGAATTAAATACAAAAGGCACAAAGCCGACTTAAGTGCATGAAGACCGACTCTTCCTACTGACTATGTTTTGAACCATTCCTGTGACACTAGTTATAGATTCCGATGCTTCAGTTGAGATTTACTGTATCCCTTGGACGTTCGTATTGACGATGAAACACAGAAATTGCATCGGAATTAATTACAAAAGGCACAATGCCGACGTAAGTACAAGTAGACTGACTCTTCTTACTGTCTATGTTTTGAACCATTCCTGTGACACTAGTTATAGATTCCGATGCTTCACTCCATGTTTACTGTATCCCTTGGACCTTCTTATTGACGGTGAAACACAGATATAGCATCGGAATTATATACAAAAGGCACAATGCCGACTTAAGTACAAGAAGACTGACTCTCCTTCCTGTCTATGTTTGAACCATTCCTGTGGCACTAGTTATAGATTCCGGTGCTTCGCTCAAGGTTAACTGTATCTCTTGGACCTACTTATTGACGATGAAGCACAGAAATTGCATCGGAATTAAATACAAAAGGCACAATGCCGACTTAAGTACAAGAAGACTGACTCTTCCTACTGTCTATGTTTTGAACCATTCCTGTGACACTAGTTTTGGATTCCGATGCTTCACTTGAGGTTTACTGTATTCCTTGGACCTTCTTATAGGCGATGAAACAGAGAAATTGCATCGGAATTAAATACAAAGGCACAATGCCCACTTAAGTACATGAAGATCGATTCTTCCAACTGACTATGTTTTGAACCATTCCTGTGACACTAGTTATAGATTCCGATGCTTCACTTCAGGTTTACTGAATGCCTTGGACCTTCTTATAGACGATGGGACACAAAAATTGCATCGGAATTGAATACAAAAGGACAATGCCGACATAAGTACATGAAGACTGATTCTTCCTACTGACTATGCTTTGAACCATTCCTGTGACACTAGTTATAGATTCCGATGCTTCGCTTGAGGTTTTACTGTATCCCTTGGACCTTCTTATTGACGATGAAACACAGAAATTGCATCGGAATTAAATACAAAAGGCACAATGCCGACTTAAGTACAAGAAGACTGACTCTTCTTACTGTCTATAATTTGAACCATTCCTGTGACACTAGTTATAGATTCCGATGCTTCGCTCCAGGTTTACTGTATCCCTTGGACCATCTTATTGACGATGAAACACAGAAATTGCATCGGAATTAAATACAAGAGGCACAATGCCGACTTAAGGACAAGAAGACTGACTCTTCTTACTGTGTATGCTTTGAACCATTCCATTGACACTAGTTATAGATACCGATGCTTCACTCCAGGTTTACTGTATCCCTTGGACCTTGTTATTGACGATGAAACACAGAAATTGCATCGGAATTAAATAGGAGAGGCACAATGCCCACTTAGGTACAAGAACACTGACTCTTCTTACTGACTATGTTTAGAACCATTCCTGTGACACAAGTTATAGTTTCCGATGCTTCACTTCAGGTTTACTGTATCCCTTGGACCTTCTTATTGACGATGAAACACAGAAATTGCATCGGAATGAAATACAAAAGGCAAAATGCCGACTTAAGTACACAAAGACTGACCCTTCTTACTGTCTGTGTTTTGAACCATTAATGTGACACTAGTTATAGTTTCCGATGCACTACTCCAGTTTTACTGCATCCCTTGGACCTTCTTATTGACGATGAAACACAGAAAATGCATCGGAATTAAATACAAAAAGCACAATGCCGACTTAAGGACAAGAAGACTGACTCATCTAACTGACTTTGTATTGAACCATTAGTGTGACACTAGTTATAGATTCCGATGCTTCACTTCAGGTTTACTGTATCCCTTGGACCTTTTTATTGACGATGAAACACAGAAATTTCATCGGAATTAATTACAAAAGGCACAATGCCGACTTAAGTACAAGAAGACTGACTCTTCTTACTGACTATGTTTTGAACCATACCTGTGACACTAGTTATAGATTCCGATGCTTCAGTTCAGGTTTACTGTATCCCTTGGACTTTCTTATTGACGAAGAAACACTGAAATTGCATCGGAATTAAATACAAAGGGAAAAATGCCGACTTAAGTACACGAAGACTGACTCTTCTTACTGTCTATGTTTTGAACCATTCCTGTGTCACTAGTTATACATTCCGATCCTACAGTCCAGGTTTACTGTATCCCTTGGACCTTGTTATTGACGATGAAACACAGAAATTGCATCGGAATTAAATAGGAGAGGCACAATGCCCACTTAGGTACAAGAACACTGACTCTTCTTACTGACTATGTTTAGAACCATTCCTGTGACACAAGTTATAGTTTCCGATGCTTCACTTCAGGTTTACTGTATCCCTTGGACCTTCTTATTGACGATGAAACACAGAAATTGCATCGGAATGAAATACAAAAGGCAAAATGCCGACTTAAGTACACAAAGACTGACCCTTCTTACTGTCTGTGTTTTGAACCATTAATGTGACACTAGTTATAGTTTCCGATGCACTACTCCAGTTTTACTGCATCCCTTGGACCTTCTTATTGACGATGAAACACAGAAAATGCATCGGAATTAAATACAAAAAGCACAATGCCGACTTAAGGACAAGAAGACTGACTCATCTAACTGACTTTGTATTGAACCATTAGTGTGACACTAGTTATAGATTCCGATGCTTCACTTCAGGTTTACTGTATCCCTTGGACCTTTTTATTGACGATGAAACACAGAAATTTCATCGGAATTAATTACAAAAGGCACAATGCCGACTTAAGTACAAGAAGACTGACTCTTCTTACTGACTATGTTTTGAACCATACCTGTGACACTAGTTATAGATTCCGATGCTTCAGTTCAGGTTTACTGTATCCCTTGGACTTTCTTATTGACGAAGAAACACTGAAATTGCATCGGAATTAAATACAAAGGGAAAAATGCCGACTTAAGTACACGAAGACTGACTCTTCTTACTGTCTATGTTTTGAACCATTCCTGTGTCACTAGTTATACATTCCGATCCTACAGTCCAGGTTTACTGTATCCCTTGGACCTTGTTATTGACGATGAAACACAGAAATTGCATCGGAATTAGATACAAAAGGCACAATGCCGACTTAAGGACAAGAAGACTGACTCTTCTTACTGACTTTGCGTTGAACCATTAGTGTGACACTAGTTTTAGATTCCGATGCTTCACTTCAGGTTTACTGTATCCCTTGGACCTTGTTATTGACGACGAAACACAGAAATTGCATCGGAGTTAAATACAAAAGTCACAATGCCGACTAAAGTACAAGAAGACTGACTCTTCCTACTGTCTATGATTTGAACCATTCCTGTGACACTAGTTATAGATTCCGATGCTTCTCTCCAGGTTTACTGTATCCCTTGGTCCTTCTTATTGACGATGAAACACAGAAATTGCATAGGAAATAAATACAAAAAGCACAATGCCGACTTAAGGACAAGAAGACTGACTCTTCTTACTGACTATGATTTGAACCATTCCTGTGACACTAGCTATAGATTCCGATGCTTCGCTTCAGGTTTACTGTATTCCTCTGACTTTCTTATTGACGATGAAACACAGAAATGGCATCGGAATTAAATACAAAAGGAGCAATGCCGACTTAAGTACAAGAAGACTGACTCTTCTTACTGTCTATGTTTTGAACCATTCCATTGACACTAGTTATAGATTCCGATGGTTTACTCCAGGTTTACTGTATCCCTTGGACCTTGTTATTAACGATGAAACGCAGAAATTGCATCGGAATTAAATACAAAAGGGCACAATGCCGACTAAAGTACAAGAAGACTGACACTTCTTACTGACTATGTTTTGAACTATTCCTGTAACACTAGTTATAGAATCCATTGCTTCACTTCAGGTTTACTGTATCCCTTGGTCCTTCTTATTGACGATGAAACACAGAAATTGCATAGGAAATAAATACAAAAAGCACAATGCCGACTTAAGGACAAGAAGACTGACTCTTCTTACTGACTATGATTTGAACCATTCCTGTGACACTAGCTATAGATTCCGATGCTTCGCTTCAGGTTTACTGTATTCCTCTGACTTTCTTATTGACGATGAAACACAGAAATTGCATCGGAATTAATTACAAAAGGCACAATGCCGACGTAAGTACAAGTAGACTGACTCTTCTTACTGCCTATGTTTTGAACCATTCCTGTGACACTAGTTATAGATTCCGATGCTTCACTCCATGTTTACTGTATCCCTTGGACCTTCTTATTGACGGTGAAACACAGATATAGCATCGGAATTATATACAAAAGGCACAATGCCGACTTAAGTACAAGAAGACTGACTCTCCTTCCTGTCTATGTTTGAACCATTCCTGTGGCACTAGTTATAGATTCCGGTGCTTCGCTCAAGGTTAACTGTATCTCTTGGACCTACTTATTGACGATGAAGCACAGAAATTGCATCGGAATTAAATACAAAAGGCACAATGCCGACTTAAGTACAAGAAGACTGACTCTTCCTACTGTCTATGTTTTGAACCATTCCTGTGACACTAGTTTTGGATTCCGATGCTTCACTTGAGGTTTACTGTATTCCTTGGACCTTCTTATAGGCGATGAAACAGAGAAATTGCATCGGAATTAAATACAAAGGCACAATGCCCACTTAAGTACATGAAGATCGATTCTTCCAACTGACTATGTTTTGAACCATTCCTGTGACACTAGTTATAGATTCCGATGCTTCACTTCAGGTTTACTGAATGCCTTGGACCTTCTTATAGACGATGGGACACAAAAATTGCATCGGAATTGAATACAAAAGGACAATGCCGACATAAGTACATGAAGACTGATTCTTCCTACTGACTATGCTTTGAACCATTCCTGTGACACTAGTTATAGATTCCGATGCTTCGCTTGAGGTTTTACTGTATCCCTTGGACCTTCTTATTGACGATGAAACACAGAAATTGCATCGGAATTAAATACAAAAGGCACAATGCCGACTTAAGTACAAGAAGACTGACTCTTCTTACTGTCTATAATTTGAACCATTCCTGTGACACTAGTTATAGATTCCGATGCTTCGCTCCAGGTTTACTGTATCCCTTGGACCATCTTATTGACGATGAAACACAGAAATTGCATCGGAATTAAATAGAAGAGGCACAATGCCGACTTAAGGACAAGAAGACTGACTCTTCTTACTGTGTATGCTTTGAACCATTCCATTGACACTAGTTATAGATACCGATGCTTCACTCCAGGTTTACTGTATCCCTTGGACCTTGTTATTGACGATGAAACACAGAAATTGCATCGGAATTAAATAGGAGAGGCACAATGCCCACTTAGGTACAAGAACACTGACTCTTCTTACTGACTATGTTTAGAACCATTCCTGTGACACAAGTTATAGTTTCCGATGCTTCACTTCAGGTTTACTGTATCCCTTGGACCTTCTTATTGACGATGAAACACAGAAATTGCATCGGAATGAAATACAAAAGGCAAAATGCCGACTTAAGTACACAAAGACTGACCCTTCTTACTGTCTGTGTTTTGAACCATTAATGTGACACTAGTTATAGTTTCCGATGCACTACTCCAGTTTTACTGCATCCCTTGGACCTTCTTATTGACGATGAAACACAGAAAATGCATCGGAATTAAATACAAAAAGCACAATGCCGACTTAAGGACAAGAAGACTGACTCATCTAACTGACTTTGTATTGAACCATTAGTGTGACACTAGTTATAGATTCCGATGCTTCACTTCAGGTTTACTGTATCCCTTGGACCTTTTTATTGACGATGAAACACAGAAATTTCATCGGAATTAATTACAAAAGGCACAATGCCGACTTAAGTACAAGAAGACTGACTCTTCTTACTGACTATGTTTTGAACCATACCTGTGACACTAGTTATAGATTCCGATGCTTCAGTTCAGGTTTACTGTATCCCTTGGACTTTCTTATTGACGAAGAAACACTGAAATTGCATCGGAATTAAATACAAAGGGAAAAATGCCGACTTAAGTACACGAAGACTGACTCTTCTTACTGTCTATGTTTTGAACCATTCCTGTGTCACTAGTTATACATTCCGATCCTACAGTCCAGGTTTACTGTATCCCTTGGACCTTGTTATTGACGATGAAACACAGAAATTGCATCGGAATTAGATACAAAAGGCACAATGCCGACTTAAGGACAAGAAGACTGACTCTTCTTACTGACTTTGCGTTGAACCATTAGTGTGACACTAGTTTTAGATTCCGATGCTTCACTTCAGGTTTACTGTATCCCTTGGACCTTGTTATTGACGACGAAACACAGAAATTGCATCGGAGTTAAATACAAAAGTCACAATGCCGACTAAAGTACAAGAAGACTGACTCTTCCTACTGTCTATGATTTGAACCATTCCTGTGACACTAGTTATAGATTCCGATGCTTCTCTCCAGGTTTACTGTATCCCTTGGTCCTTCTTATTGACGATGAAACACAGAAATTGCATAGGAAATAAATACAAAAAGCACAATGCCGACTTAAGGACAAGAAGACTGACTCTTCTTACTGACTATGATTTGAACCATTCCTGTGACACTAGCTATAGATTCCGATGCTTCGCTTCAGGTTTACTGTATTCCTCTGACTTTCTTATTGACGATGAAACACAGAAATGGCATCGGAATTAAATACAAAAGGAGCAATGCCGACTTAAGTACAAGAAGACTGACTCTTCTTACTGTCTATGTTTTGAACCATTCCATTGACACTAGTTATAGATTCCGATGGTTTACTCCAGGTTTACTGTATCCCTTGGACCTTGTTATTAACGATGAAACGCAGAAATTGCATCGGAATTAAATACAAAAGGGCACAATGCCGACTAAAGTACAAGAAGACTGACACTTCTTACTGACTATGTTTTGAACTATTCCTGTAACACTAGTTATAGAATCCATTGCTTCACTTCAGGTTTACTGTATCCCTTGGACCTTCTTATTGACCATGAAACACAGAAATTGCATCGGAATTAAATACAAAAGGCACAATGCCGACTTATGGACAAGAAGACTGACTCTTCTTACTGACTATGTTTCAACAATCGCTGTGACACTAGCTATATTTTCCGATGCTTCACTTCAGGTTTACTGTATCCCTCTGACTTTCTTATTGGCGATGAAACACAGAAATGGCATCGGAATTAAATACAAAAGGCACAATGCCGACTTAAGTACAAGAAGACTGACTCTTCTTACTGTCTATACTTTGAACTATTCCTGTGACACTAGTTATAGATTCCGATGCTTCCCTCCAGGTTTACTGTATCCCTTGGACCTTCTTATTGACGATGAAACACAGAAGTTGCATTGGAATTAAACACAAAAGGCACAGTGCCGACTTAAGGACAAGAAGACTGACTGTTCTTACTGACTATGTTTGAACCTTTCCTGTGACACAAGCTATGGTTTCCGATGCTTCACTTCAGGTTCACTGTATTCCTCTGATGTTCTTGTTGACGATGAAACACAGAAATTGCATTGGAATTAAATACAAAAGGCACAATGCCGACTTAAGGACAAGAAGACTGACTATTCTTACTGTCTATGTTATGAACCAGTCCATTGACACTAGTTATAGATACCGATGCTTCACTCCAGGTTTACGGTATCCCTTGGACCTTCTTATTGACGATGAAGCACAGACATTGCATCGGAATTAAATACAAAAGGCACAATGCCGACTTAAGTACAAGAAGACTGTCTCTTCCTACTGTCTATGTTTTGAACCATTCCTGTGACACTAGTTATAGATTCCGATGATTCACTTCAGGTTTACTGTATCCCTTGGACCTTCTTATTGACGATGAAACACAGAAATTGCATCGGAATTAAATACAAATGGCACAAAGCCGACTTAAGTACATGAAGACTGACTCTTCCTACTGACTATGTTTGACCCATTCCTGTGTCACTAGTTATAGATTCCGATGCTTCACTTGAGGTTTACTGTATCCCTTGGACCTTCTTATTGACGATGAAACACAGAAATTGCATCGGAATTAAATACAAAAGGCACAATGCCGACTTAAGTACAAGAAGACTGACTCTTCCAACTGTCTATAATTTGCACCATTCCTGTGACACTAGATATAGATTCCGATGCTTCCCTCCAGGTTTACTGTATCCCTCTGACCTTCTTATTGACGATGAAACACAGAAATTGCATTGCAATTAAACACAAAAGGCACAATGCCGACTTAAGAACAAGAAGACTGACTGTTCTTACTGACTATGTTTGAACCTTTCCTGTGACACAAGCTATAGATTCCGATGCATCACTTCAGGTTCACTGTATCCCTCTGATCTTCTTGTTGACGATGAAACACAGAAATTGCATTGGAATTAAATACAAAAGGCACATGCCGACTTAAGTACAAGAAGACTGACTCTTCTTCCTGACTATGTTTGAACCATCGCTGTGACACTAGCTATATTTTCCGATGCTTCACTTCAGGTTTACTGTATCCCTCTGACTTTCTTATTGGCGATGAAACACAGAAATGGCATTGGAATTAAATACAAAAGGCACAATGCCAACTTAAGTACAAGAAGACTGACTCTTCTTACTGTCTATAATTTGAACCATTCCTGTGACACTAGTTATAGATTCCGATGCTTCCCTCCAGGTTTACTGTATCCCTTGGACCTTCTTATTGACGATGAAACACAGAAATTGCATCGGAATTAAACACAAAAGGCACAATACCGACTTAAGGACAAGAAGACTGACTCTTCTTACTGACTTTGTATTGAACCATTAGTGTGACACTAGTTATGGATTCCGATGCTTCACTTTAGGTTTACTGTATCCCTTGGACCTTCTTATTGACGATGAAGCACAGACATTGCATCGGAATTAAATACAAAAGGCACAATGCCGACTTAAGTACAAGAAGACTGACTCTTCCTACTGTCTATGTTTTGAACCATTCCTGTGACACTAGTTATAGATTCCGATGATTCACTTCAGGTATACTGTATCCCTTGGACCTTCTTATTGACGATGAAACACAGAAATTGCATCGGAATTAAATACAAATGGCACAAAGCCGACTTAAGTACATGAAGACTGACTCTTCCTACTGACTATGTTTGACCCATTCCTGTGTCACTAGTTATAGATTCCGATGCTTCACTTGAGGTTTACTGTATCCCTTGGACCTTCTTATTGACGATGAAACACAGAAATTGCATCGGAATTAAATACAAAAGGCACAATGCCGACTTATGTACAAGAAGACTGACTCTTCCAACTGTCTATAATTTGCACCATTCCTGTGACACTAGATATAGATTCCGATGCTTCCCTCCAGGTATACTGTATCCCTCTGACCTTCTTATTGACGATGAAACACAGAAATTGCATTGGAATTAAACACAAAAGGCACAATGCCGACTTAAGAACAAGAAGACTGACTGTTCTTACTGACTATGTTTGAACCTTTCCTGTGACACAAGCTATAGATTCCGATGCTTCACTTCAGGTTCACTGTATCCCTCTGATCTTCTTGTTGACGATGAAACACAGAAATTGCATTGGAATTAAATACAAAAGGCACAATGCCGACTTAAGTACAAGAAGACTGACTCTTCTTCCTGACTATGTTTGAACCATCGCTGTGACACTAGCTATATTTTCCGATGCTTCACTTCAGGTTTACTGTATCCCTCTGACTTTCTTATTGGCGATGAAACACAGAAATGGCATTGGAATTAAATACAAAAGGCACAATGCCAACTTAAGTACAAGAAGACTGACTCTTCTTACTGTCTATAATTTGAACCATTCCTGTGACACTAGTTATAGATTCCGATGCTTCCCTCCAGGTTTACTGTATCCCTTGGACGTTCTTATTGACGATGAAACACAGAAATTGCATCGGAATTAATTACAAATGGCACAATGCCGACGTAAGTACAAGTAGACTGACTCTTCTTACTGTCTATGTTTTGAACCATTCCTGTGACACTAGCTATAGATTCCGATGCTTCACTCCATGTTTACTGTATCCCTTGGACCTTCTTATTGACGGTGAAACACAGATATTGCATCGGAATTAAATACAAAAGGCAGAATGCCGACTTAAGTACAAGAAGACTGACTCTTCTTCCTGTCTATGTTTGAACCATTCCTGTGACACTAGTTATAGATTCCGATGCTTCGCTCCCGGTTAACTGTATCTCTTGGACCTTCTTATAGACGATGAAACACAGAAATTGCATCGGAATTAAATACAAAAGGCACAATGCCCACTTAAGTACATAAAGATCGATTCTTCCAACTGACTATGTTTTGAACCATTCCTGTGACACTAGTTATAGATTCCGATGCTTCACTTCAGGTTTACTGAATCCCTTGGACCTTCTTATAGACGATGGGACAAAAAAATTGCATCGGAATTGAATACAAAAGGACAATGCCGACTTAAGTACATGAAGACTGATTCTTCCTACTGACTATGCTTTGAACCATTCCTGTGACACTAGTTATAGATTCCGATGCTTCACTTGAGGTTTTACTGTATCCCTTGGACCATCTTAATGACGATGAAACACAGAAATTGCATCGGAATTAAAGAGGAGAGGCACAATGCCGACTTAGGTACAAGAACACTGACTCTTCTTACTGACTATGTTTAGAACCATTCCTGTGACACAAGTTATAGTTTCCGATGCTTCACTTCAGGTTTACTGTATCCCTTGGACCTTCTTATTGACGATGAAACACAGAAATTGTATCGGAATGAAATACAAAAGGCAAAATGCCGACTTAAGTACACAAAGACTGACTCTTCATACTGTCTGTCTTTTGAACCATTAATGTGACACTAGTTATAGTTTCCGATGCAACACTCCAGTTTTACTGTATCCCTTGGACCTTCTTTTTGACGATGAAACACAGAAATTGCATCGGAATTAAATACAAAAAGCACAATGCCGACTTAAGGACAAGAAGACTGACTCATCTAACTGACTTTGTATTGAACCATTAGTGTGACACTAGTTACAGATTCCGATGCTTCACTTCAGGTTTACTGTATCCCTTGGACCTTTTTATTGACGATGAAACACAGAAATTGCATCGGAATTAATTAACAAAGGCACAATGCCGACTTAAGTACAAGAAGACTGACTCTTCTTACTGTCTATGTTTTGAACCATTCCTGTGTCACTAGTTATACATTCCGATGCTACAGTCCAGGTTTACGGTATCCCTTGGACCTTGTTATTGACGATGAAACACAGAAATTGCATCGGAATTAGATACAAAAGGCACAATGCCGACTTAAGGACAAGAAGACTGACTCTTCTTACTGACTTTGTTTAAACCATTAGTGTGACACTAGTTTTAGATTCCGATGCTTCACTTCAGGTTTACTGTATCCCTCTGACTTTCTTATTGACGATGAAACACAGAAATGGAATCGGAATTAAATACAAAAGGCACAATGCCGACTTAAGTACAAGAAGACTGACTCTTCTTACTGTCTATGTTTTGAACCATTCCATTGACACTAGTTATAGATTCCGATGGTTCACTCCAGGTTTACTGTATCCCTTGGACCTTGTTATTGACGATGAAACACAGTAATTGCATCGGAATTATATACAAAAGGCACAATGCCGACTTAGGTACAAGAAGACTGACTCTTCTTACTGACTATGTTTTGAACCATTCCTGTAACACTAGTTATAGAATCCATTGCTTCACTTCAGGGTTACTGTATCCCTTGGACCTTCTTATTGACCATGAAACACAGAAATTGCATCGGAATTAAATACAAAAGGCAAAATGCCGACTTAAGTACACGTAGACTGACTCTTCTTACTGTCTATGTTTTGAACCATTCCTGTGACACCAGTTATAGATTCCGTTGCTTCACTCTAGGTTCACTGTATCCCTTGGACCTTCTTATTGACGGTGAAACACAGATATTGCATCGGAATTAAATACAAAAGGCACAATGACGACTTAAGTACAAGAAGACTGACTCTTCTTCCTGTCTATGTTTGAACCATTCCTGTGACGCTAGTTACAGATTCCGATGCTTCACTTCAGGTTTACTGTATCCCTCTGACTCTCTTATTGACGATGAAACACAGAAATGGCATCGGAATTAAATACAAAAGGCACAATGCCGACTTAAGTACATGAAGACTGACTCTTCCTACTGACTATGCTTTGAACCATTCCTGTGTCACTAGTTATAGGTTCCGATGCTTCACTTGAGGTTTACTGTATCCCTTGGACCTTCTTATTGACGATGAAACACAGAAATTGCATCGGAATTCAATACAAAAGGCACAATGCCGACTTAAGTACAAGAAGACTGACTCTTCCAACTGTCTATAATTAGAACCATTCCTGTGACACTAGTTATAGATTCCGATGCTTCCCTCCAGGTTTACTGTATCCCTCTGACCTTCTTATTGACGATGAAACACAGGAATTGCATCGGAATTAAATACAAAAGGCACAATGCAGACTTATGGACAAGAAGACTGACTCTTGTTACTGACTATGTTTGAACCATCGCTGTGACACTAGCTATATTTTCCGATGCTTCACTTCAGGTTTACTGTGTCCCTCTGACTTTTTATTGGCGATGAAATACAGAAATGGCATCGGAATTAAATACAAAACGCACACTGCCGACTTAAGTACATGAAGACTGATTCTTCCTACTGACTATGCTTTGAACCATTCCTGTGACACTAGTTATAGATTCCGATGCTTCACTTGAGGTTTTACTGTATCCCTTTTACCTTCTTATTGACGATGAAACAAAGAAATTGCTACGGAATTAAATACAAAAGGCTCAATGCCGACTTAAGTACAAGAAGACTGACTCTTCTTACTGTCTATAATTTGAACCATTCCTGTGATACTAGTTATAGATTCCGATGCTTCGCTCCAGGTTTACTGTATCCCTTGGACCTTCTTATTGACGATGAAACACAGAAATTGCATCGGAATTAAATACAAAAGGCACAATGCCGACTTAAGGACAAGAAGACTAACTCTTCTTACTGACTATGTTTGAACCATTCCTGTGACACTAGCTATAGATTCCGATGCTTCACTTCAGGTTTACTGTATCTCTCTGACCTTCTAGTTGACGATGAAACACAGAAATTGCATCGGAATTAAATACAAAAGGCACAATGCCGACTTAAGAACAAGAAGACTGACTCTTCTTACTGTCTATGCTTTGAACCATTCCATTGACACTAGTTATAGATACCGATGCTTCACTCCAGGTTTACTGTATCCCTTGGACCTTGTTATTGACGATGAAACACAGAAATTGCATCGGAATTAAATAGGAGAGGCACAATGCCGACTTAGGTACAAGAACACTGACTCTTCTTACTGACTATGTTTAGAACCATTCCTGTGACACAAGTTATAGTTTCCGATGCTTCACTTCAGGTTTACTGTATCCCTTGGACCTTCTTATTGACGATGAAACACAGAAATTGCATCGGAATGAAATACAAAAGGCAAAATGCCGACTTAAGGACAAGAAGACTGACTCATCTAACTGACTTTGTATTGAACCATTAGTGTGACACTAGTTATAGATTCCGATGCTTCACTTCAGGTTTACTGTATCCCTTGGACCTTGTTATTGACGACGAAACACAGAAATTGCATCGGAGTCAAATACAAAAGTCACAATGCCGACTTAAGTACAAGAAGACCGACTCATCCTACTGTCTATGATTTGAACCATTCCTGTGACACTAGTTATAGATTCCGATGCTTCTCTCCAGGTTGACTGTATCCCTTGGGCCTTCTTATTCACGATGAAACACGGAAATTGCATCGGAATTAATTAACAAAGGCACAATGCCGACTTAAGTACAAGAAGACTGACTCTTCTTACTGTCTATGTTTTGAACCATTCCTGTGTCACTAGTTATACATTCCGATGCTACAGTCCAGGTTTACTGTATCCCTTGGACCTTGTTATTGACGATGAATCACAGAAATTGCATCGGAATTAGATACAAAAGGCACAATGCCGACTTAAGGACAAGAAGACTGACTCTTCTTACTGACTTTGCTTTGAACCATTAGTGTGACACTAGTTTTAGATTCCGATGCTTCACTTCAGGTTTACTGTATCCCTCTGACTTTCTTATTGACGATGAAACACAGAAATGGAATCGGAATTAAATACAAAAGGCACAATGCCGACTTAAGTACAAGAAGACTGACTCTTCTTACTGTCTATGTTTTGAACCATTCCATTGACACTAGTTATAGATTCCGATGGTTCACTCCTGGTTTACTGTATCCCTCTGACTTTCTTATTGACGATGAAACACAGAAATGGCATCGGAATTAAATACAAAAGGCACAATGCCGACTTAAGTACAAGAAGACTGACTCTTCTTACTGTCTATGTTTTGAACCATTCCATTGACACTAGTTATAGATTCCGATGGTTCACTCCAGGTTTACTGTATCCCTTGGACCTTGTTATTGACGATGAAACACAGTAATTGCATCGGAATTAAATACAAAAGGCACAATGCCGACTTAGGTACAAGAAGACTGACTCTTCTTACTGACTATGTTTTGAACCATTCCTGTAACACTAGTTATAGAATCCATTGCTTCACTTCAGGGTTACTGTATCCCTTGGACCTTCTTATTGACCATGAAACACAGAAATTGCATCGGAATTAAATACAAAATGCAAAATGCCGACTTAAGTACACGTAGACTGACTCTTCTTACTGTCTATGTTTTGAACCATTCCTGTGACACCAGTTATAGATTCCGTTGCTTCACTCTATGTTTACTGTATCCCTTGGACCTTCTTATTGACGGTGAAACACAGATATTGCATCGGAATTAAATACAAAAGGCACAATGACGACTTAAGTACAAGAAGACTGACTCTTCTTCCCGTCTATGTTTGAACCATTCCTGTGACGCTAGTTACAGATTCCGATGCTTCACTTCAGGTTTACTGTATCCCTCTGACTCTCTTATTGACGATGAAACACAGAAATGGCATCGGAATTAAATACAAAAGGCACAATGCCGACTTAAGTACATGAAGACTGACTCTTCCTACTGACTATGATTTGAACCATTCCTGTGTCACTAGTTATAGATTCCGATGCTTCACTTGAGGTTTGCTGTATCCCTTGGACCTTCTTATTGACGATGAAACACAGAAATTGCATCGGAATTCAATACAAAAGGCACAATGCCGACTTAAGTACAAGAAGACTTACTCTTCCAACTGTCTATAATTTGAACCATTCCTGTGACACTAGTTATAGATTCCGATGCTTCCCTCCAGGTTTACTGTATCCCCCTGACCTTCTTATTGACGATGAAACACAGGAATTGCATCGGAATTAAATACAAAAGGCACAATGCCGACTTATGGACAAGAAGACTGACTCTTGTTACTGACTATGTTTGAACCATCGCTGTGACACTAGCTATATTTTCCGATGCTTCGCTCCAGGTTTACTGTATCCCTTGGACCATCTTATTGACGATGAAACACAGAAATTGCATCGGAATTAAATACAAGAGGCACAATGCCGACTTAAGGACAAGAAGACTGACTCTTCTTACTGTGTATGCTTTGAACCATTCCATTGACACTAGTTATAGATACCGATGCTTCACTCCAGGTTTACTGTATCCCTTGGACCTTGTTATTGACGATGAAACACAGAAATTGCATCGGAATTAAATAGGAGAGGCACAATGCCCACTTAGGTACAAGAACACTGACTCTTCTTACTGACTATGTTTAGAACCATTCCTGTGACACAAGTTATAGTTTCCGATGCTTCACTTCAGGTTTACTGTATCCCTTGGACCTTCTTATTGACGATGAAACACAGAAATTGCATCGGAATGAAATACAAAAGGCAAAATGCCGACTTAAGTACACAAAGACTGACCCTTCTTACTGTCTGTGTTTTGAACCATTAATGTGACACTAGTTATAGTTTCCGATGCACTACTCCAGTTTTACTGCATCCCTTGGACCTTCTTATTGACGATGAAACACAGAAAATGCATCGGAATTAAATACAAAAAGCACAATGCCGACTTAAGGACAAGAAGACTGACTCATCTAACTGACTTTGTATTGAACCATTAGTGTGACACTAGTTATAGATTCCGATGCTTCACTTCAGGTTTACTGTATCCCTTGGACCTTTTTATTGACGATGAAACACAGAAATTTCATCGGAATTAATTACAAAAGGCACAATGCCGACTTAAGTACAAGAAGACTGACTCTTCTTACTGACTATGTTTTGAACCATACCTGTGACACTAGTTATAGATTCCGATGCTTCAGTTCAGGTTTACTGTATCCCTTGGACTTTCTTATTGACGAAGAAACACTGAAATTGCATCGGAATTAAATACAAAGGGAAAAATGCCGACTTAAGTACACGAAGACTGACTCTTCTTACTGTCTATGTTTTGAACCATTCCTGTGTCACTAGTTATACATTCCGATCCTACAGTCCAGGTTTACTGTATCCCTTGGACCTTGTTATTGACGATGAAACACAGAAATTGCATCGGAATTAGATACAAAAGGCACAATGCCGACTTAAGGACAAGAAGACTGACTCTTCTTACTGACTTTGCGTTGAACCATTAGTGTGACACTAGTTTTAGATTCCGATGCTTCACTTCAGGTTTACTGTATCCCTTGGACCTTGTTATTGACGACGAAACACAGAAATTGCATCGGAGTTAAATACAAAAGTCACAATGCCGACTAAAGTACAAGAAGACTGACTCTTCCTACTGTCTATGATTTGAACCATTCCTGTGACACTAGTTATAGATTCCGATGCTTCTCTCCAGGTTTACTGTATCCCTTGGTCCTTCTTATTGACGATGAAACACAGAAATTGCATCGGAATTAAATACAAAAAGCACAATGCCGACTTAAGGACAAGAAGACTGACTCTTCTTACTGACTATGATTTGAACCATTCCTGTGACACTAGCTATAGATTCCGATGCTTCGCTTCAGGTTTACTGTATTCCTCTGACTTTCTTATTGACGATGAAACACAGAAATGGCATCGGAATTAAATACAAAAGGAGCAATGCCGACTTAAGTACAAGAAGACTGACTCTTCTTACTGTCTATGTTTTGAACCATTCCATTGACACTAGTTATAGATTCCGATGGTTTACTCCAGGTTTACTGTATCCCTTGGACCTTGTTATTAACGATGAAACGCAGAAATTGCATCGGAATTAAATACAAAAGGGCACAATGCCGACTAAAGTACAAGAAGACTGACACTTCTTACTGACTATGTTTTGAACTATTCCTGTAACACTAGTTATAGAATCCATTGCTTCACTTCAGGTTTACTGTATCCCTTGGACCTTCTTATTGACCATGAAACACAGAAATTGCATCGGAATTAAATACAAAAGGCACAATGCCGACTTATGGACAAGAAGACTGACTCTTCTTACTGACTATGTTTCAACAATCGCTGTGACACTAGCTATATTTTCCGATGCTTCACTTCAGGTTTACTGTATCCCTCTGACTTTCTTATTGGCGATGAAACACAGAAATGGCATCGGAATTAAATACAAAAGGCACAATGCCGACTTAAGTACAAGAAGACTGTCTCTTCTTACTGTCTATACTTTGAACTATTCCTGTGACACTAGTTATAGATTCCGATGCTTCCCTCCAGGTTTACTGTATCCCTTGGACCTTCTTATTGACGATGAAACACAGAAGTTGCATTGGAATTAAACACAAAAGGCACAATGCCGACTTAAGGACAAGAAGACTGACTGTTCTTACTGACTATGTTTGAACCTTTCCTGTGACACAAGCTATGGTTTCCGATGCTTCACTTCAGGTTCACTGTATTCCTCTGATGTTCTTGTTGACGATGAAACACAGAAATTGCATTGGAATTAAATACAAAAGGCACAATGCCGACTTAAGGACAAGAAGACTGACTATTCTTACTGTCTATGTTTTGAACCAGTCCATTGACACTAGTTATAGATACCGATGCTTCACTCCAGGTTTACGGTATCCCTTGGACCTTCTTATTGACGATGAAGCACAGACATTGCATCGGAATTAAATACAAAAGGCACAATGCCGACTTAAGTACAAGAAGACTGTCTCTTCCTACTGTCTATGTTTTGAACCATTCCTGTGACACTAGTTATAGATTCCGATGAATCACTTCAGGCTTACTGTATCCCTTGGACCTTCTTTTGACGATGAAACACAGAAATTGCATCGGAATTAAATACAAATGGCACAAAGCCGACTTAAGTACATGAAGACTGACTCTTCCTACTGACTATGTTTGACCCATTCCTGTGTCACTAGTTATAGATTCCGATGCTTCACTTGAGGTTTACTGTATCCCTTGGACCTTCTTATTGACGATGAAACACAGAAATTGCATCGGAATTAAATACAAAAGGCACAATGCCGACTTAAGTACAAGAAGACTGACTCTTCCAACTGTCTATAATTTGCACCATTCCTGTGACACTAGATATAGATTCCGATGCTTCCCTCCAGGTTTACTGTATCCCTCTGACCTTCTTATTGACGATGAAACACAGAAATTGCATTGCAATTAAACACAAAAGGCACAATGCCGACTTAAGAACAAGAAGACTGACTGTTCTTACTGACTATGTTTGAACCTTTCCTGTGACACAAGCTATAGATTCCGATGCTTCACTTCAGGTTCACTGTATCCCTCTGATCTTCTTGTTGACGATGAAACACAGAAATTGCATTGGAATTAAATACAAAAGGCACATGCCGACTTAAGTACAAGAAGACTGACTCTTCTTCCTGACTATGTTTGAACCATCGCTGTGACACTAGCTATATTTTCCGATGCTTCACTTGAGGTTTACTGTATCCCTCTGACTTTCTTATTGGCGATGAAACACAGAAATGGCATTGGAATTAAATACAAAAGGCACAATGCCAACTTAAGTACAAGAAGACTGACTCTTCTTACTGTCTATAATTTGAACCATTCCTGTGACACTAGTTATAGATTCCGATGCTTCCCTCCAGGTTTACTGTATCCCTTGGACCTTCTTATTGACGATGAAACACAGAAATTGCATCGGAATTAAACACAAAAGGCACAATACCGACTTAAGGACAAGAAGACTGACTCTTCTTACTGACTTTGTATTGAACCATTAGTGTGACACTAGTTATGGATTCCGATGCTTCACTTTAGGTTTACTGTATCCCTTGGACCTTCTTATTGACGATGAAGCACAGACATTGCATCGGAATTAAATACAAAAGGCACAATGCCGACTTAAGTACAAGAAGACTGACTCTTCCTACTGTCTATGTTTTGAACCATTCCTGTGACACTAGTTATAGATTCCGATGATTCACTTCAGGTATACTGTATCCCTTGGGCCTTCTTATTGACGATGAAACACAGAAATTGCATCGGAATTAAATACAAATGGCACAAAGCCGACTTAAGTACATGAAGACTGACTCTTCCTACTGACTATGTTTGACCCATTCCTGTGTCACTAGTTATAGATTCCGATGCTTCACTTGAGGTTTACTGTATCCCTTGGACCTTCTTATTGACGATGAAACACAGAAATTGCATCGGAATTAAATACAAAAGGCACAATGCCGACTTATGTACAAGAAGACTGACTCTTCCAACTGTCTATAATTTGCACCATTCCTGTGACACTAGATATAGATTCCGATGCTTCCCTCCAGGTTTACTGTATCCCTCTGACCTTCTTATTGACGATGAAACACAGAAATTGCATTGGAATTAAACACAAAAGGCACAATGCCGACTTAAGAACAAGAAGACTGACTGTTCTTACTGACTATGTTTGAACCTTTCCTGTGACACAAGCTATAGATTCCGATGCTTCACTTCAGGTTCACTGTATCCCTCTGATCTTCTTGTTGACGATGAAACACAGAAATTGCATTGGAATTAAATACAAAAGGCACAATGCCGACTTAAGTACAAGAAGACTGACTCTTCTTCCTGACTATGTTTGAACCATCGCTGTGACACTAGCTATATTTTCCGATGCTTCACTTCAGGTTTACTGTATCCCTCTGACTTTCTTATTGGCGATGAAACACAGAAATGGCATTGGAATTAAATACAAAAGGCACAATGCCAACTTAAGTACAAGAAGACTGACTCTTCTTACTGTCTATAATTTGAACCATTCCTGTGACACTAGTTATAGATTCCGATGCTTCCCTCCAGGTTTACTGTATCCCTTGGACGTTCTTATTGACGATGAAACACAGAAATTGCATCGGAATTAATTACAAATGGCACAATGCCGACGTAAGTACAAGTAGACTGACTCTTCTTACTGTCTATGTTTTGAACCATTCCTGTGACACTAGTTATAGATTCCGATGCTTCACTCCATGTTTACTGTATCCCTTGGACCTTTTTATTGACGGTGAAACACAGATATTGCATCGGAATTAAATACAAAAGGCAGAATGCCGACTTAAGTACAAGAAGACTGACTCTTCTTCCTGTCTATGTTTGAACCATTCCTGTGACGCTAGTTATAGATTCCGATGCTTCGCTCCCGGTTAACTGTATCTCTTGGACCTTCTTATAGACGATGAAACACAGAAATTGCATCGGAATTAAATACAAAAGGCACAATGCCCACTTAAGTACATAAAGATCGATTCTTCCAACTGACTATGTTTTGAACCATTCCTGTGACACTAGTTATAGATTCCGATGCTTCACTTCAGGTTTACTGAATCCCTTGGACCTTCTTATAGACGATGGGACAAAAAAATTGCATCGGAATTGAATACAAAAGGACAATGCCGACTTAAGTACATGAAGACTGATTCTTCCTACTGACTATGCTTTGAACCATTCCTGTGACACTAGTTATAGATTCCGATGCTTCACTTGAGGTTTTACTGTATCCCTTGGACCATCTTAATGACGATGAAACACAGAAATTGCATCGGAATTAAAGAGGAGAGGCACAATGCCGACTTAGGTACAAGAACACTGACTCTTCTTACTGACTATGTTTAGAACCATTCCTGTGACACAAGTTATAGTTTCCGATGCTTCACTTCAGGTTTACTGTATCCCTTGGACCTTCTTATTGACGATGAAACACAGAAATTGTATCGGAATGAAATACAAAAGGCAAAATGCCGACTTAAGTACACAAAGACTGACTCTTCATACTGTCTGTCTTTTGAACCATTAATGTGACACTAGTTATAGTTTCCGATGCAACACTCCAGTTTTACTGTATCCCTTGGACCTTCTTTTTGACGATGAAACACAGAAATTGCATCGGAATTAAATACAAAAAGCACAATGCCGACTTAAGGACAAGAAGACTGACTCATCTAACTGACTTTGTATTGAACCATTAGTGTGACACTAGTTATAGATTCCGACGCTTCACTTCAGGTTTACAGTATCCCTTGGTCCTTTTTATTGACGATGAAACACAGAAATTGCATCGGAATTAATTAACAAAGGCACAATGCCGACTTAAGTACAAGAAGACTGACTCTTCTTACTGTCTATGTTTTGAACCATTCCTGTGTCACTAGTTATACATTCCGATGCTACAGTCCAGGTTTACGGTATCCCTTGGACCTTGTTATTGACGATGAAACACAGAAATTGCATCGGAATTAGATACAAAAGGCACAATGCCGACTTAAGGACAAGAAGACTGACTCTTCTTACTGACTTTGCTTTAAACCATTAGTGTGACACTAGTTTTAGATTCCGATGCTTCACTTCAGGTTTACTGTATCCCTCTGACTTTCTTATTGACGATGAAACACAGAAATGGAATCGGAATTAAATACAAAAGGCACAATGCCGACTTAAGTACAAGAAGACTGACTCTTCTTACTGTCTATGTTTTGAACCATTCCATTGACACTAGTTATAGATTCCGATGGTTCACTCCAGGTTTACTGTATCCCTTGGACCTTGTTATTGACGATGAAACACAGTAATTGCATCGGAATTATATACAAAAGGCACAATGCCGACTTAGGTACAAGAAGACTGACTCTTCTTACTGACTATGTTTTGAACCATTCCTGTAACACTAGTTATAGAATCCATTGCTTCACTTCAGGGTTACTGTATCCCTTGGACCTTCTTATTGACCATGAAACACAGAAATTGCATCGGAATTAAATACAAAAGGCAAAATGCCGACTTAAGTACACGTAGACTGACTCTTCTTACTGTCTATGTTTTGAACCATTCCTGTGACACCAGTTATAGATTCCGTTGCTTCACTCTAGGTTCACTGTATCCCTTGGACCTTCTTATTGACGGTGAAACACAGATATTGCATCGGAATTAAATACAAAAGGCACAATGACGACTTAAGTACAAGAAGACTGACTCTTCTTCCTGTCTATGTTTGAACCATTCCTGTGACGCTAGTTACAGATTCCGATGCTTCACTTCAGGTTTACTGTATCCCTCTGACTCTCTTATTGACGATGAAACACAGAAATGGCATCGGAATTAAATACAAAAGGCACAATGCCGACTTAAGTACATGAAGACTGACTCTTCCTACTGACTATGCTTTGAACCATTCCTGTGTCACTAGTTATAGGTTCCGATGCTTCACTTGAGGTTTACTGTATCCCTTGGACCTTCTTATTGACGATGAAACACAGAAATTGCATCGGAATTCAATACAAAAGGCACAATGCCGACTTAAGTACAAGAAGACTGACTCTTCCAACTGTCTATAATTAGAACCATTCCTGTGACACTAGTTATAGATTCCGATGCTTCCCTCCAGGTTTACTGTATCCCTCTGACCTTCTTATTGACGATGAAACACAGGAATTGCATCGGAATTAAATACAAAAGGCACAATGCAGACTTATGGACAAGAAGACTGACTCTTGTTACTGACTATGTTTGAACCATCGCTGTGACACTAGCTATATTTTCCGATGCTTCACTTCAGGTTTACTGTGTCCCTCTGACTTTTTATTGGCGATGAAATACAGAAATGGCATCGGAATTAAATACAAAACGCACACTGCCGACTTAAGTACATGAAGACTGATTCTTCCTACTGACTATGCTTTGAACCATTCCTGTGACACTAGTTATAGATTCCGATGCTTCACTTGAGGTTTTACTGTATCCCTTTTACCTTCTTATTGACGATGAAACAAAGAAATTGCTACGGAATTAAATACAAAAGGCTCAATGCCGACTTAAGTACAAGAAGACTGACTCTTCTTACTGTCTATAATTTGAACCATTCCTGTGATACTAGTTATAGATTCCGATGCTTCGCTCCAGGTTTACTGTATCCCTTGGACCTTCTTATTGACGATGAAACACAGAAATTGCATCGGAATTAAATACAAAAGGCACAATGCCGACTTAAGGACAAGAAGACTAACTCTTCTTACTGACTATGTTTGAACCATTCCTGTGACACTAGCTATAGATTCCGATGCTTCACTTCAGGTTTACTGTATCTCTCTGACCTTCTTGTTGACGATGAAACACAGAAATTGCATCGGAATTAAATACAAAAGGCACAATGCCGACTTAAGAACAAGAAGACTGACTCTTCTTACTGTCTATGCTTTGAACCATTCCATTGACACTAGTTATAGATACCGATGCTTCACTCCAGGTTTACTGTATCCCTTGGACCTTGTTATTGACGATGAAACACAGAAATTGCATCGGAATTAAATAGGAGAGGCACAATGCCGACTTAGGTACAAGAACACTGACTCTTCTTACTGACTATGTTTAGAACCATTCCTGTGACACAAGTTATAGTTTCCGATGCTTCACTTCAGGTTTACTGTATCCCTTGGACCTTCTTATTGACGATGAAACACAGAAATTGCATCGGAATGAAATACAAAAGGCAAAATGCCGACTTAAGGACAAGAAGACTGACTCATCTAACTGACTTTGTATTGAACCATTAGTGTGACACTAGTTATAGATTCCGATGCTTCACTTCAGGTTTACTGTATCCCTTGGACCTTGTTATTGACGACGAAACACAGAAATTGCATCGGAGTCAAATACAAAAGTCACAATGCCGACTTAAGTACAAGAAGACCGACTCATCCTACTGTCTATGATTTGAACCATTCCTGTGACACTAGTTATAGATTCCGATGCTCCTCTCCAGGTTGACTGTATCCCTTGGGCCTTCTTATTCACGATGAAACACGGAAATTGCATCGGAATTAATTAACAAAGGCACAATGCCGACTTAAGTACAAGAAGACTGACTCTTTTTACTGTCTATGTTTTGAACCATTCCTGTGTCACTAGTTATACATTCCGATGCTACAGTCCAGGTTTACTGTATCCCTTGGACCTTGTTATTGACGATGAATCACAGAAATTGCATCGGAATTAGATACAAAAGGCACAATGCCGACTTAAGGACAAGAAGACTGACTCTTCTTACTGACTTTGCTTTGAACCATTAGTGTGACACTAGTTTTAGATTCCGATGCTTCACTTCAGGTTTACTGTATCCCTCTGACTTTCTTATTGACGATGAAACACAGAAATGGAATCGGAATTAAATACAAAAGGCACAATGCCGACTTAAGTACAAGAAGACTGACTCTTCTTACTGTCTATGTTTTGAACCATTCCATTGACACTAGTTATAGATTCCGATGGTTCACTCCTGGTTTACTGTATCCCTCTGACTTTCTTATTGACGATGAAACACAGAAATGGCATCGGAATTAAATACAAAAGGCACAATGCCGACTTAAGTACAAGAAGACTGACTCTTCTTACTGTCTATGTTTTGAACCATTCCATTGACACTAGTTATAGATTCCGATGGTTCACTCCAGGTTTACTGTATCCCTTGGACCTTGTTATTGACGATGAAACACAGTAATTGCATCGGAATTAAATACAAAAGGCACAATGCCGACTTAGGTACAAGAAGACTGACTCTTCTTACTGACTATGTTTTGAACCATTCCTGTAACACTAGTTATAGAATCCATTGCTTCACTTCAGGGTTACTGTATCCCTTGGACCTTCTTATTGACCATGAAACACAGAAATTGCATCGGAATTAAATACAAAAGGCAAAATGCCGACTTAAGTACACGTAGACTGACTCTTCTTACTGTCTATGTTTTGAACCATTCCTGTGACACCAGTTATAGATTCCGTTGCTTCACTCTATGTTTACTGTATCCCTTGGACCTTCTTATTGACGGTGAAACACAGATATTGCATCGGAATTAAATACAAAAGGCACAATGACGACTTAAGTACAAGAAGACTGACTCTTCTTCCCGTCTATGTTTGAACCATTCCTGTGACGCTAGTTACAGATTCCGATGCTTCACTTCAGGTTTACTGTATCCCTCTGACTCTCTTATTGACGATGAAACACAGAAATGGCATCGGAATTAAATACAAAAGGCACAATGCCGACTTAAGTACATGAAGACTGACTCTTCCTACTGACTATGATTTGAACCATTCCTGTGTCACTAGTTATAGATTCCGATGCTTCACTTGAGGATTGCTGTATCCCTTGGACCTTCTTATTGACGATGAAACACAGAAATTGCATCGGAATTCAATACAAAAGGCACAATGCCGACTTAAGTACAAGAAGACTTACTCTTCCAACTGTCTATAATTTGAACCATTCCTGTGACACTAGTTATAGATTCCGATGCTTCCCTCCAGGTTTACTGTATCCCCCTGACCTTCTTATTGACGATGAAACACAGGAATTGCATCGGAATTAAATACAAAAGGCACAATGCCGACTTATGGACAAGAAGACTGACTCTTGTTACTGACTATGTTTGAACCATCGCTGTGACACTAGCTATATTTTCCGATGCTTCACTTCAGGTTTACTGTATCCCTCTGACTTTTCATTGGCGATTAAATACAGAAATGGCATCAGAATTAAATACAAAAGGCACAATGCCGACTTAAGTACATGAAGACTGATTCTTCCTACTGACTATGCTTTGAACCATTCCTGTGACACTAGTTATAGATTCCGATGCTTCACTTGAAGTTTTACTGTATCCCTTTTACCTTCTTATTGACGATGAAACACAGAAATTGCTACGGAATTAAATACAAAAGGCACAATGCCGACTTAAGTACAAGAAGACTGACTCTTCTTACTGTCTATGTTTGAACCATTCCTGTGACGCTAGTTATAGATTCCGATGCTTCGCTCCCGGTTAACCGTATCTCTTGGACCTTCTTATAGACGATGAAACACAGAAATTGCATCGGAATTAAATACAAAAGGCACAATGCCCACTTAAGTACATAAAGATCGATTCTTCCAACTGACTATGTTTTGAACCATTCCTGTGACACTAGTTATAGATTCCGATGCTTCACTTCAGGTTTACTGAATCCCTTGGACCTTCTTATAGACGATGGGACAAAAAAATTGCATCGGAATTGAATACAAAAGGACAATGCCGACTTAAGTACATGAAGACTGATTCTTCCTACTGACTATGCTTTGAACCATTCCTGTGACACTAGTTATAGATTCCGATGCTTCACTTGAGGTTTTACTGTATCCCTTGGACCATCTTAATGACGATGAAACACAGAAATTGCATCGGAATTAAAGAGGAGAGGCACAATGCCGACTTAGGTACAAGAACACTGACACTTCTTACTGACTATGTTTAGAACCATTCCTGTGACACAAGTTATAGTTTCCGATGCTTCACTTCAGGTTTACTGTATCCCTTGGACCTTCTTATTGACGATGAAACACAGAAATTGTATCGGAATGAAATACAAAAGGCAAAATGCCGACTTAAGTACACAAAGACTGACTCTTCATACTGTCTGTCTTTTGAACCATTAATGTGACACTAGTTATAGTTTCCGATGCAACACTCCAGTTTTACTGTATCCCTTGGACCTTCTTTTTGACGATGAAACACAGAAATTGCATCGGAATTAAATACAAAAAGCACAATGCCGACTTAAGGACAAGAAGACTGACTCATCTAACTGACTTTGTATTGAACCATTAGTGTGACACTAGTTATAGATTCCGATGCTTCACTTCAGGTTTACTGTATCCCTTGGACCTTTTTATTGACGATGAAACACAGAAATTGCATCGGAATTAATTAACAAAGGCACAATGCCGACTTAAGTACAAGAAGACTGACTCTTCTTACTGTCTATGTTTTGAACCATTCCTGTGTCACTAGTTATACATTCCGATGCTACAGTCCAGGTTTACGGTATCCCTTGGACCTTGTTATTGACGATGAAACACGGAAATTGCATCGGAATTAGATACAAAAGGCACAATGCCGACTTAAGGACAAGAAGACTGACTCTTCTTACTGACTTTGCTTTAAACCATTAGTGTGACACTAGTTTTAGATTCCGATGCTTCACTTCAGGTTTACTGTATCCCTCTGACTTTCTTATTGACGATGAAACACAGAAATGGAATCGGAATTAAATACAAAAGGCACAATGCCGACTTAAGTACAAGAAGACTGACTCTTCTTACTGTCTATGTTTTGAACCATTCCATTGACACTAGTTATAGATTCCGATGGTTCACTCCAGGTTTACTGTATCCCTTGGACCTTGTTATTGACGATGAAACACAGTAATTGCATCGGAATTATATACAAAAGGCACAATGCTGACTTAGGTACAAGAAGACTGACTCTTCTTACTGACTATGTTTTGAACCATTCCTGTAACACTAGTTATAGAATCCATTGCTTCACTTCAGGGTTACTGTATCCCTTGGACCTTCTTATTGACCATGAAACACAGAAATTGCATCGGAATTAAATACAAAAGGCAAAATGCCGACTTAAGTACACGTAGACTGACTCTTCTTACTGTCTATGTTTTGAACCATTCCTGTGACACCAGTTATAGATTCCGTTGCTTCACTCTAGGTTCACTGTATCCCTTGGACCTTCTTATTGACGGTGAAACACAGATATTGCATCGGAATTAAATACAAAAGGCACAATGACGACTTAAGTACAAGAAGACTGACTCTTCTTCCTGTCTATGTTTGAACCATTCCTGTGACGCTAGTTACAGATTCCGATGCTTCACTTCAGGTTTACTGTATCCCTCTGACTCTCTTATTGACGATGAAACACAGAAATGGCATCGGAATTAAATACAAAAGGCACAATGCCGACTTAAGTACATGAAGACTGACTCTTCCTACTGACTATGCTTTGAACCATTCCTGTGTCACTAGTTATAGGTTCCGATGCTTCACTTGAGGTTTACTGTATCCCTTGGACCTTCTTATTGACGATGAAACACAGAAATTGCATCGGAATTCAATACAAAAGGCACAATGCCGACTTAAGTACAAGAAGACTGACTCTTCCAACTGTCTATAATTAGAACCATTCCTGTGACACTAGTTATAGATTCCGATGCTTCCCTCCAGGTTTACTGTATCCCTCTGACCTTCTTATTGACGATGAAACACAGGAATTGCATCGGAATTAAATACAAAAGGCACAATGCAGACTTATGGACAAGAAGACTGACTCTTGTTACTGACTATGTTTGAACCATCGCTGTGACACTAGCTATATTTTCCGATGCTTCACTTCAGGTTTACTGTGTCCCTCTGACTTTTTATTGGCGATGAAATACAGAAATGGCATCGGAATTAAATACAAAACGCACAATGCCGACTTAAGTACATGAAGACTGATTCTTCCTACTGACTATGCTTTGAACCATTCCTGTGACACTAGTTATAGATTCCGATGCTTCACTTGAGGTTTTACTGTATCCCTTTTACCTTCTTATTGACGATGAAACAAAGAAATTGCTACGGAATTAAATACAAAAGGCTCAATGCCGACTTAAGTACAAGAAGACTGACTCTTCTTACTGTCTATAATTTGAACCATTCCTGTGATACTAGTTATAGATTCCGATGCTTCGCTCCAGGTTTACTGTATCCCTTGGACCTTCTTATTGACGATGAAACACAGAAATTGCATCGGAATTAAATACAAAAGGCACAATGCCGACTTAAGGACAAGAAGACTAACTCTTCTTACTGACTATGTTTGAACCATTCCTGTGACACTAGCTATAGATTCCGATGCTTCACTTCAGGTTTACTGTATCTCTCTGACCTTCTTGTTGACGATGAAACACAGAAATTGCATCGGAATTAAATACAAAAGGCACAATGCCGACTTAAGAACAAGAAGACTGACTCTTCTTACTGTCTATGCTTTGAACCATTCCATTGACACTAGTTATAGATACCGATGCTTCACTCCAGGTTTACTGTATCCCTTGGACCTTGTTATTGACGATGAAACACAGAAATTGCATCGGAATTAGATACAAAAGGCACAATGCCGACTTAAGGACAAGAAGACTGACTCTTCTTACTGACTTTGCTTTAAACCATTAGTGTGACACTAGTTTTAGATTCCGATGCTTCACTTCAGGTTTACTGTATCCCTCTGACTTTCTTATTGACGATGAAACACAGAAATGGAATCGGAATTAAATACAAAAGGCACAATGCCGACTTAAGTACAAGTAGACTGACTCTTCTTACTGTCTATGTTTTGAACCATTCCATTGACACTAGTTATAGATTCCGATGGTTCACTCCAGGTTTACTGTATCCCTTGGACCTTGTTATTGACGATGAAACACAGTAATTGCATCGGAATTATATACAAAAGGCACAATGCTGACTTAGGTACAAGAAGACTGACTCTTCTTACTGACTATGTTTTGAACCATTCCTGTAACACTAGTTATAGAATCCATTGCTTCACTTCAGGGTTACTGTATCCCTTGGACCTTCTTATTGACCATGAAACACAGAAATTGCATCGGAATTAAATACAAAAGGCAAAATGCCGACTTAAGTACACGTAGACTGACTCTTCTTACTGTCTATGTTTTGAACCATTCCTGTGACACCAGTTATAGATTCCGTTGCTTCACTCTAGGTTCACTGTATCCCTTGGACCTTCTTATTGACGGTGAAACACAGATATTGCATCGGAATTAAATACAAAAGGCACAATGACGACTTAAGTACAAGAAGACTGACTCTTCTTCCTGTCTATGTTTGAACCATTCCTGTGACGCTAGTTACAGATTCCGATGCTTCACTTCAGGTTTACTGTATCCCTCTGACTCTCTTATTGACGATGAAACACAGAAATGGCATCGGAATTAAATACAAAAGGCACAATGCCGACTTAAGTACATGAAGACTGACTCTTCCTACTGACTATGCTTTGAACCATTCCTGTGTCACTAGTTATAGGTTCCGATGCTTCACTTGAGGTTTACTGTATCCCTTGGACCTTCTTATTGACGATGAAACACAGAAATTGCATCGGAATTCAATACAAAAGGCACAATGCCGACTTAAGTACAAGAAGACTGACTCTTCCAACTGTCTATAATTAGAACCATTCCTGTGACACTAGTTATAGATTCCGATGCTTCCCTCCAGGTTTACTGTATCCCTCTGACCTTCTTATTGACGATGAAACACAGGAATTGCATCGGAATTAAATACAAAAGGCACAATGCAGACTTATGGACAAGAAGACTGACTCTTGTTACTGACTATGTTTGAACCATCGCTGTGACACTAGCTATATTTTCCGATGCTTCACTTCAGGTTTACTGTGTCCCTCTGACTTTTTATTGGCGATGAAATACAGAAATGGCATCGGAATTAAATACAAAACGCACAATGCCGACTTAAGTACATGAAGACTGATTCTTCCTACTGACTATGCTTTGAACCATTCCTGTGACACTAGTTATAGATTCCGATGCTTCACTTGAGGTTTTACTGTATCCCTTTTACCTTCTTATTGACGATGAAACAAAGAAATTGCTACGGAATTAAATACAAAAGGCTCAATGCCGACTTAAGTACAAGAAGACTGACTCTTCTTACTGTCTATAATTTGAACCATTCCTGTGATACTAGTTATAGATTCCGATGCTTCGCTCCAGGTTTACTGTATCCCTTGGACCTTCTTATTGACGATGAAACACAGAAATTGCATCGGAATTAAATACAAAAGGCACAATGCCGACTTAAGGACAAGAAGACTAACTCTTCTTACTGACTATGTTTGAACCATTCCTGTGACACTAGCTATAGATTTCGATGCTTCACTTCAGGTTTACTGTATCCCTCTGACTTTCTTATTGACGATGAAACACAGAAATGGCATCGGAATGAAATACAAAAGGAAAAATGCCGACTTAAGGACAAGAAGACTGACTCATCTAACTGACTTTGTATTGAACCATTAGTGTGACACTAGTTATAGATTCCGATGCTTCACTTCAGGTTTACTGTATCCCTTGGACCTTGTTATTGACGACGAAACACAGAAATTGCATCGGAGTCAAATACAAAAGTCACAATGCCGACTTAAGTACAAGAAGACCGACTCATCCTACTGTCTATGATTTGAACCATTCCTGTGACACTAGTTATAGATTCCGATGCTTCTCTCCAGGATGACTGTATCCCTTGGACCTTCTTATTGACGATGAAACACAGAAATTGCATCGGAATTAAATACAAAAAGCACAATGCCGACTTAAGGACAAGAAGATTGACTCTTCTTACTGACTATGATTTGAACCATTCCTGTGACACTAGCTATAGATTTCGATGCTTCACTTCAGGTTTACTGTATCCCTCTGACTTTCTTATTGACGATGAAACACAGAAATGGCATCGGAATTAAACACAAAAGGCACAATGCCGACTTAAGTACAAGAAGACTGACTCTTCTTACTGTCTATAATTTGAACCATTCCTGTGACACTAGTTATAGATTCCGATGCTTCCCTCCAGGATTACTGTATCCCTTGGGCCTTCTTATTCACGATGAAACACGGAAATTGCATCGGAATTAATTAACAAAGGCACAATGCCGACTTAAGTACAAGAAGACTGACTCTTCTTACTGTCTATGTTTTGAACCATTCCTGTGTCACTAGTTATACATTTCGATGCTACAGTCCAGGTTTACTGTATCCCTTGGACCTTGTTATTGACGATGAATCACAGAAATTGCATCGGAATTAGATACAAAAGGCACAATGCCGACTTAAGGACAAGAAGACTGACTCTTCTTACTGACTTTGCTTTGAACCATTAGTGTGACACTAGTTTTAGATTCCGATGCTTCACTTCAGGTTTACTGTATCCCTCTGACTTTCTTATTGACGATGAAACACAGAAATGGAATCGGAATTAAATACAAAAGGCACAATGCCGACTTAAGTACAAGAAGACTGACTCTTCTTACTGTCTATGTTTTGAACCGTTCCATTGACACTAGTTATAGATTCCGATGGTTCACTCCTGGTTTACTGTATCCCTCTGACTTTCTTATTGACGATGAAACACAGAAATGGCATCGGAATTAAATACAAAAGGCACAATGCCGACTTAAGTACAAGAAGACTGACTCTTCTTACTGTCTATGTTTTGAACCATTCCATTGACACTAGTTATAGATTCCGATGGTTCACTCCAGGTTTACTGTATCCCTTGGACCTTGTTATTGACGATGAAACACAGTAATTGCATCGGAATTAAATACAAAAGGCACAATGCCGACTTAGGTACAAGAAGACTGACTCTTCTTACTGACTATGTTTTGAACCATTCCTGTAACACTAGTTATAGAATCCATTGCTTCACTTCAGGGTTACTGTATCCCTTGGACCTTCTTATTGACCATGAAACACAGAAATTGCATCGGAATTAAATACAAAAGGCAAAATGCCGACTTAAGTACACGTAGACTGACTCTTCTTACTGTCTATGTTTTGAACCATTCCTGTGACACCAGTTATAGATTCCGTTGCTTCACTCTATGTTTACTGTATCCCTTGGACCTTCTTATTGACGGTGAAACACAGATATTGCATCGGAATTAAATACAAAAGGCACAATGACGACTTAAGTACAAGAAGACTGACTCTTCTTCCCGTCTATGTTTGAACCATTCCTGTGACGCTAGTTACAGATTCCGATGCTTCACTTCAGGTTTACTGTATCCCTCTGACTCTCTTATTGACGATGAAACACAGAAATGGCATCGGAATTAAATACAAAAGGCACAATGCCGACTTAAGTACATGAAGACTGACTCTTCCTACTGACTATGCTTTGAACCATTCCTGTGTCACTAGTTATAGATTCCGATGCATCACTTGAGGTTTGCTGTATCCCTTGGACCTTCTTATTGACGATGAAACACAGAAATTGCATCGGAATTCAATACAAAAGGCACAATGCCGACTTAAGGACAAGAAGACTAACTCTTCTTACTGACTATGTTTGAACCATTCCTGTGACACTAGCTATAGATTCCGATGCTTCACTTCAGGTTTACTGTATCTCTCTGTCCTTCTTGTTGACGATGAAACACAGAAATTGCATCGGAATTAAACACAAAAGGCACAATGCCGACTTAAGAACAAGAAGACTGACTCTTCTTACTGTCTATGCTTTGAACCATTCCATTGACACTAGTTATAGATACCGATGCTTCACTCCAGGTTTACTGTATCCCTTGGACCTTGTTATTGACGATGAAACACAGAAATTGCATCGGAATTAAATAGGAGTGGCACAATGCCGACTTAGGTGCAAGAACACTGACTCTTCTTACTGACTATGTTAAGAACCATTCCTGTGACACAAGTTATAGTTTCTGATGCTTCACTTCAGGTTTACTGTATCCCTTGGACCTTCTTATTGACGATGAAACACAGAAATTGCATCGGAATGAAATACAAAAGGCAAAATGCCGACTTAAGGACAAGAAGACTGACTCATCTAACTGACTTTGTATTGAACCATTAGTGTGACACTAGTTATAGATTCCGATGCTTCACTTCAGGTTTACTGTATCCCTTGGACCTTGTTATTGACGAGGAAACACAGAAATTGCATCGGAGTCAAATACAAAAGTCACAATGCCGACTTAAGTACAAGAAGACTGACTCTTCTTACTGTCTATGTTTTGAACCATTCCATTGACACTAGTTATAGATTCCGATGGTTCACTCCAGGTTTACTGTATCCCTTGGACCTTGTTATTGACGATGAAACACAGTAATTGCATCGGAATTAAATACAAAAGGCACAATGCCGACTTAAGTACAAGAAGACTGACTCTTCTTACTGACTATGTTTTGAACCATTCCTGTAACACTAGTTATAGAATCCATTGCTTCACTTCAGGTTTACTGTATCCCTTGGACCTTCTTATTGACCATGAAGCACAGAAATTGCGTCGGAATTAAATACAAAAGGCAAAATGCCGACTTAAGTACACGTAGACTGACTCTTCTTACTGTCTATGTTTTGAACCATTCCTGTGACACCAGTTATAGATTCCGTTGCTTCACTCTAGGTTTACTGTATCCCTTGGACCTTCTTATTGACGGTGAAACACAGATATTGCATCGGAATTTAATACAAAAGGCACAATGCCGACTTAAGTACAAGAAGACTGACTCTTCTTCCTGTCTATGTTTGAACCATTCCTGTGACGCTAGTTATAGGTTCCGATGCTTCACTTCAGGTTTACTGTATCCCTCTGACTTTCTTATTGACGATGAAACACAGAAATGGCATCGGAATTAAATACAAAAGGCACAATGCCGACTTAAGTACATGAAGACTGACTCTTCCTACTGACTATGCTTTGAACCATTCCTGTGTCACTAGTTATAGATTCTGATGCTTCACTTGAGGTTTACTGTATCCCTTAAACCTTCTTATTGACGATGAAACACAGAAATTGCATCGGAATTAAATACAAAAGGCACAATGCCGACTTATGTACAAGAAGACTGACTCTTCCAACTGTCTATAATTTGAACCATTCCTGTGACACTAGTTATAGATTCCGATGCTTCCCTCCAGGTTTACTGTATCCCTCTGACCTTCTTATTGACGATGAAACACAGAAAATGCATCGGAATTAAATACAAAAGGCACAATGCCGACTTATGGACAAGAAGACTGACTCTTGTTACTGACTATGTTTGAACCATCGCTGTGACACTAGCTATATTTTCCGATGCTTCACTTCAGGTTTACTGTATCCCTCTGACTTTCTTATTGGCGATGAAATACAGAAATGGCATCGGAATTAAATACAAAAAACACAATGCCGACTTAAGTACATGAAGACTGATTCTTCCTACTGACTATGCTTTGAACCATTCCTGTGACACTAGTTATAGATTCCGATGCTTCACTTGAGGTTTTACTGTATCCCTTGGACCTTCTTATTGACGATGAAACACAGAAATTGCATCGGAATTAAATACAAAAGGCGCAATGCCGACTTAAGGTCAAGAAGACTAACTCTTCTTACTGACTATGTTTGAACCATTCCTGTGACACTAGCTATAGATTCCGATGCTTCACTTCAGGTTTACTGTATCCCTCTGACCTTCTTGTTGACGATGAAACACAGAAATTGCATCGGAATTAAATACAAAAGGCACAATGCCGACTTAAGAACAAGAAGACTGACTCTTCTTACTGTCTATGCTTTGAACCATTCCATTGACACTAGTTATAGATACCGATGCTTCACTCCAGGTTTACTGTATCCCTTGGACCTTCTTATTGACGATTAAACACAGAAATTGCATCGGAATTAAATGGGAGAGGCACAATGCCGACTTAGGTACAAGAACACTGACTCTTCTTACTGACTATGTTTAGAACCATTCCTGTGACACAAGTTATAGTTTCCGATGCTTCACTTCAGGTTTACTGTATCCCTTGAACCTTCTTAATGACGATGAAACACAGAAATTGCGTCGGAATGAAATACAAAATTCAAAATGCCGACTTAAGTACACAAAGACTGACTCTTCTTACTGTCTGTGTTTTGAACCATTAATGTGACACTAGTTATAGTTTCCGATGCAACACTCCAGTTTTACTGTATCCCTTGGACCTTCTTATTGACGATGAAACACAGAAATTGCATCGGAATAAATTACAAAAGGCACAATGCCGACTTAAGTACAAGAAGACTGACTCTACTTACTGACTATGTTTTGAACCATTCCTGTGACAATAGTTATAGATTCCGATACTTCAGTTCAGGTTTACTGTATCCCTTGGACCTTCTTATTGACGAAGAAACACTGAAATTGCATCGGAATTAAATACAAAGGGCAAAATGCCGACTTAAGTACACGAAGACTGACTCTTCTTACTGTCTATGATTTGAACCATTCCTGTGTCACTAGTTATACATTCCGATGCAACAGTCCAGGTTTACTGTATCCCTTGGACCTTGTTATTGACGATGAAACACAGAAATTGCATCGGAATTAGATACAAAAGGCACAATGCCGACTTAAGGACAAGAAGACTGACTCTTCTTACTGTCTTTGCTTTGAACCATTAGTGTGACACTAGTTTTAGATTCCGATGCTTCACTTCAGGTTTACTGTATCCCTTGGACCTTGTTATTAACGACGAAACACAGAAATTGCATCGGAGTTAAATACAAAAGTCACAATGCCGACTTAAGTACAAGAAGACTGACTCTTCTTACTGACTAAGTTTTGAACCATTCCTGTAACACTAGTTATAGAATCCATTGCTTCACTTCAGGTTTACTGTTTCCCTTGGAAGTTCTTATTGACCATGAAACACAGAAATTGCATCGGAATTAAATACAAAAGGCAAAATGCAGACTTAAGTACACGTAGACTGACTCTTCTTACTGTCTATGTTTTGAACCATTCCTGTGACACCAGTTATAGATTCCGCTGCTTCACTCTAGGTTTACTGTATCCCTTGGACCTTCTTATTGACGGTGAAACACAGATATTGCATCGGAATTAAATACAAAAGGTACAATGCCGACTTAAGTACAACAAGACTGACTCTTCTTCCTGTCTATGTTTGAACCATTCCTGTGACGCTAGTTATAGATTCCGATACTTCAGTTCAGGTTTACTGTATCCCTCTGACTTTATTATTGACCATGAAACACAGAAATGGCATCGGAATTAAATACAAAAGGCACAATGCCGACTTAAGTACGTGAAGACTGACTCTTCCTACTGACTATGCTTTGAACCATTCCTGTGTCCCTAGTTATAGATTCCGATTCTTCACTTGAGGTTTACTGTATCCCTTGGACCTTCTTATTGTCGATGTAACACAGAAATTGCATCGGAATTAAATGCAAAAGGCACAATGCCGACTTAAGTACAAGAAGACTGACTCTTCCAACTGTCTATAATTTGAACCATTCCTGTGACACTAGTTATAGATTCCGATGCTTCCCTCCAGGTTTACTGTATCCCTCTGATCTTCTTGTTGACGATGAAACACAGAAATTGCATTGGAATTAAATACAAAGGGCACAATGCCGACTTAAGTACAAGAACACTGACTCTTCTTACTGACTATGTTTTGAACCATTCCTGTGACACTAGTTATAGATTCCGATGATTCACTTCAGGTATACTGTATCCCTTGGACCTTCTTATTGACGATGAAACACAGAAATTGCATCGGAATTAAATACAAAAGGCACAAAGCCGACTTAAGTACATGAAGACCGACTCTTCTTACTGACTTTGTATTGAACCATTAGTGTGACACTAGTTATGGATTCCGATGCTTCACTTCAGGTTTACTGTATCCCTTGCACCTTCTTATTGACGATGAAGCACAGACATTGCATCGGAATTAAATACAAAAGGCACAATGCCGACTTAAGTACAAGAAGACTGACTCTTCCTACTGTCTATGTTTTGAACCATTCCTGTGACACTAGTTATAGATTCCGATGCTTCAGTTGAGATTTACTGTATCCCTTGGACCTTCTTATTGACGATGAAACACAGAAATTGCATCGGAATTAAATACAAAAGGCACAAAGCCGACTTAAGTACATGAAGACCGACTCTTCCTACTGACTATATTTTGAACCATTCCTGTGACACTAGTTATAGATTCCGATGCTTCAGTTGAGATTTACTGTATCCCTTGGACGTTCTTATTGACGATGAAACACAGAAATTGCATCGGAATTAATTACAAAAGGCACAATGCCGACGTAATTACAAGTAGACAGACTCTTCATACTGTCTATGTTTTGAACCATTCCTGTGACACTAGTTATAGATTCCGATGCTTCACTCCATGTTTACCCTATCCCTTGGACCTTCTTATTGACGGTGAAACACAGATATTGCATCGGAATTAAATACAAAAATCACAATGCCGACTTAAGTACAAGAAGACTGACTCTTCCTACTGTCTATGTTTTGAACCATTCCTGTGACACTTGTTTTGGATTCCAATGCTTCACTTGAGGTTTACTGTATTCCTTGGACCTTCTTATAGACGATGAAACACAGAAATTGCATCGGAATGAAATACAAAAGGCTCAATGCCCACTTAAGTACATGAAGATCGATTCTTCCAATTGACTATGTTTTGAACCATTCCTGTGACACTAGTTATAGATTCCGATGCTTCACTTCAGGTTTACTGAATCCCTTGGACCTTCTTATAGACGATGGGACACAAAAATTGCATCGGAATTGAATACAAAAGGACAATGCCGACTTAAGTACAAGAAGACTGATTCTTCCTACTGACTATGCTTTGAACCATTCCTGTGACACTAGTTATAGATTCCGATGCTTCACTTGAGGTTTTACTGTATCCCTTGGACCTTCTTATTGACGATGAAACACAGAAATTGCATCGGAATTAAATACAAAAGGCACAATGCCGACTTAAGTACAAGAAGACTGACTCTTCTTACTGTCCATAATTTGAACCATTCCTGTGACACTAGTTATAGATTCCGATGCTTCGCTCCAGGTTTACTGTATCCCTTGGACCTTCTTATTGACGATGAAACACAGAAATTGCATCGGAATTAAATACAAAAGGCACAATGCCGACTTAAGGATAAGAAGAGTAACTCTTCTTACTGACTATGTTTAAACCATTCCTGTGACACTAGCTATAGATTCCGATGCTTCACTTCAGGTTTACTGTATCCCACTGACCTTCTTGTTGACGATGAAACACAGAAATTGCATCGGAATTAAATACAAAAGGCACAATGCCGACTTAAGAACAAGAAGATTGACTCTTCTTACTGTCCATGCTTTGAACCATTCCATTGACACTAGTTATAGATACCGATGCTTCACTCCAGGTTTACTGTATCCCTTGGACCTTCTTATTGACGATGAAACACAGAAATTGCATCGGAATTAAATACAAAAAGCACAATGCCGACTTGTGGACAAGAAGACTGACTCATCTAACTGACTTTGTATTGAACCATTAGTGTGACACTAGTTATAGATTCCGATGCTTTGCTTCAGGTTTACTGTATCCCTTGGACCTTTTTATTGACGACGAAACACAGAAATTGCATCGGAATTAATTACAAAAGGCACAATGCCGACTTAAGTACAAGAAGACTGACTCTACTTACTGACTATGTTTTGAACCATTCCTGTGACACTAGTTATAGATTCCGATGCTTCAGTTCAGGTTTACTGTATCCCTTGGACCTTCTTATTGACGAAGAAACACTGAAATTGCATCGGTATTAAATACAAAGTGCAAAATGCCGACTTAAGTACACGAAGACTGACTCTTCTTACTGTCTATGTTTTGAACCATTCCTGTCTCACTAGTTATACATTCCGATGCTACAGTCCAGGTTTACTGTATCCCTTGGACCTTGTTATTGTCGATGAAACACAGAAATTGCATCGGAATTAGATACAAAAGGCACAATGCCGACTTAAGGACAAGAAGACTGACTCTTCTTACTGACTTTGCTTTGAACCATTAGTGTGACACTAGTTTCAGATTCCGATGCTTCACTTCAGGTTTACTGTATCCCTTGGACCTTGTTATTGACGACGAAAGACAGAAATTGCATCGGAGTTAAATACAAAAGTCACAATGCCGACTTAAGTACAAGAAGACCGACTCTTCCTACTGTCTATGATTTGAACCATTCCTGTGACACTAGTTATGGATTCCGATGCTTCTCTCCAGGTTTACTGTATCCCTTGGACCTTCTTATTGACGATGAAACACAGAAATTGCATCGGAATAAAATACAAAAAGCACAATGCCGACTTAAGGACAAGAAGACTGACTCTTCTTACTGACTATGATTTGAATCATTCCTGTGACACTAGCTATAGATTCCGATGCTTCACTTCAGGTTTACTGTATCCCTCTGACTTTCTGATTGACGATGAAACACAGAAATGGCATCGGAATTAAATACAAAAGGCACAATGCCGACTTAAGTACAAGAAGATTGACTCTTCTTACTGTCTTTGTTTTGAACCATTCCATTGACACTAGTTATAGATTCCGATGGTTCACTCCAGGTTTACTGTATCCCTTGGACCTTGTTATTGACGATGAAACACAGAAATTGCATCGGAATTAAATACAAAAGGCACAATGCCGACTTAAGTACAAGAAGACTGACTCTTCTTACTGTCTATGTTTTGAACCATTCCTGTAACACAAGTTATAGAATCCATTCCTTAACTTCAGGTTTACTGTATCCCTTGGACCTTCTTATTGACCATGAAACACAGAAATTGCATCGGAATTAAATACAAAAGGCAAAATGCCGACTTAAGTACACGTAGACTGACTCTTCTTCCTGTCTATATTTTGAATCATTCCTGTGACACCAGTTATAGATTCCGTTGCTTCACTCTAGGTTTACTGTATCCCTTAGACCTTCTTATTGACGGTGAAACACAGATATTGCATCGGAATTAAATACCAAAGGCACAATGCCGACTTAAGTACAAGAAGACTGACTCTTCTTCCTGTCTATGTTTTAACCATTCCTGTGACGCTAGTTATAGATTCCGATCCTTCACTTCAAGTTTACTGTCTCCCTCAGACTTTATTATTGACGATGAAACACAGAAATGGCATCGGAATTAAATACAAAAGGCACAATGCCGACTTAAGTAAATGGAGACTGACTCTTCCCACTGACTATGCTTTGAACCATTCCTGTGTCCCTAGTTATAGATTCCGATGCTACACATGAGGTTTACTGTATCTCTTGGACCTTCTTATTGCCGATGAAACACAGAAATTGCATCGGAATTAAATACAAAAGGCACAATGCCGACTTAAGTACAAGAAGACTGACTCTTCCAACTGTCTATAATTTTAACCATTCCTGTGACACTAGTTATAGATTCCGATGCTTCCCTCCAGGTTTACTGTATCCCTCTGACCTTCTTATTGACGATGAAACACAGAAATTGCATCGGAAATAAATACAAAAGGCACAATGGCGACCTATGGAGAAGAAGACTGACTCTTCTTACTGACTATGTTTGAACCATCGCTGTGACACTAGCTATTTTTCCGATGCTTCACTTCAGGTTTACTGTATCCCTCTGACTTTCTTATTGGCGATGAAACACAGAAATGGCATCGGAATTAAATACAAAAGGCACAATGCCGACTTAAGTACATGAAGACTGATTCTTCCTACTGACTATGCTTTGAACCATTCCTGTGACACTAGTTATAGATTCCGAATCTTCACTTGAGGTTTACTGTATCCCTTGGACCTTCTTATTGACGATGAAACACAGAAATTGCATCGGAATTAAATACAAAAGGCACAATGCTGACTTAAGTACAAGAACACTGACTGTTCTTACTGACTATGTTTGAACCTTTCCTGTGACACAAGCTATAGATTCCGATACTTCACTTCAGGTTCACTGTATCCCTCTGATCTTCTTGTTGACGATGAAACACAGAAATTGCATTGGAATTAAATGCAAAAGGCACAATGCCGACTTAAGAACAAGAAGACTGACTATTCTTACTGGCTATGTTTTGAACCAGTCCATTGACACTAGTTATAGATACCGATGCTTCACTCCAGGTTTACGGTATCCCTTGGACCTTGTTATTGACGATGAAACACAGAAATTGCATCGGAATTAAATACAAAAGGCACAATGCCGACTTAAGTACAAGAACACTGACTCTTCTTACTGACTACGTTTTGAACAATTCCTGTGACACTAGTTATAGATTCCGATGCAACACTCCAGGTTTACTGTATCCGTTGGACCTTCTTATTGACAATGAAACACAGAAATTGCATCGGAATTAAATACAAAAGGCACAATACCGACTTACGGACAAGAAGACTGACTCTTCTTACTGACTTTGTATTGAACCATTAGTGTGACACTAGTTATGGATTCCGATGCTTCACTTCAGGTTTACTGTATCCCTTGGACCTTCCTATTGACGATGAAGCACAGACATTGCATCGGAATTAAATACAAAAAGCACAATGCCGACTTAAGTACAAGAAGACTGACTCTTTTTACTGTCTATGTTTGAACCATTCCTGTGACACTAGTTATCGATTCCGATGATTTACTTCTGGTATACTGTATCCCTTGGACCTTCTTATTGACGATGAAACACAGAAATTGCATCGGAATTAAATACAAAAGGCACAAAGCCGACTTAAGTACATGAAGACCGACTCTTCCTACTGACTATGTTTGAACCATTCCTGTCACACTAGTTATAGATTCCGATGCTTCAGATGAGATTTACTGTATCCCTTGGACGTTCTTATTGACGATGAAACACAGAAATTGCATCGGAATTAATTACAAAAGGCACAATGCCGACGTAAGTACAAGTAGACTGACTCTTCTTACTGTCTATGTTTTGAACCATTCCTGTGACACTAGTTATAGATTCCGATGCTTCACTCCATGTTTACTGTATCCCTTGGACCTTCTTATTGACGGTGAAACACAGATATTGCATCGGAATCAAATACAAAAGGCACAATGCCGACTTAAGTACAAGAAGACTGACTCTTCTTCCTGTCTATGTTTGAACCATTCCTGTGACGCTAGTTATAGATTCCGATGCTTCGCTCCAGGTTAACTGTATCTCTTGGACCTTCTTATTGACGATGAAACACAGAAATTGCATCGGAATTAAATACAAAAGGCACAATGCCGGCTTAACTACAAGAAGACTGACTCTTCCTACTGTCTATGTTTTGAACCATTCCTGTGACACTAGTTTTGGATTCCGATGCATCACTTGAGGTTTACTGTATTCCTTGGACCTTCTTATAGACGATGAATCACAGAAATTGCAACGCAATTAAATTCAAAAGGCACAATGCCCACTTAAGTACATGAAGATCGATTCTTCCAACTGACTATGTTTTGAACCATTCCTGTGACACTAGTTATAGATTCCGATGCTTCACTTCAGGTTTACTGAATCCCTTGGACCTTCTTATAGACGATGGGACACAAAAATTGCATCGGAATTGAATACAAAAGGACAATGCCGACTTAAGTACATGAAGACTGATTCTTCCTACTGACTATGCTTTGAACCATTCCTGTGACACTAGTTACAGATTCCGATGCTTCACTTGAGGTTTTACTGTATCCCTTGGACCTTCTTATTGACGATGAAACACAGAAATTGCGTCGGAATTAAATACAAAAGGCACAATGTCGACTTAAGTACAAGAAGACTGACTCTTCTTACTGTCTATAATTTGAACCATTCCTGTGACACTAGTTATAGATTCCGATGCTTCGCTCCAGGTTTACTGTATCCCTTCGACCTTCTTATTGACGATGAAACACAGAAATTGCATCGGAATTAAATACAAAAGGCAGAATGCTGACTTAAGGACAAGAAGACTAACTCTTCTTACTGACTATGTTTGAACCATTCCTGTGACACTAGCTATAGATTCTGATGCTTCACTTCAGGTTTACTGTATCCCTCTGACCTTCTTGTTGACGATGAAACACAGAAATTGCATCGGAATTAAATACAAAAGGCACATTGCCGACTTAAGAACAAGAAGACTGACTCTTCTTACTGTCTATGCTTTGAACCATTCCATTGACACTAGTTATAGATACCGATGCTTCACTCCAGGTTTACTGTATCCCTTGGACCTTGTTATTGACGATGAAACACTGAAATTGCATCGGAATTAAATACAAAGCGCAAAATGCCGACTTAAGTACACGAAGACTGACTCTTCTTACTGTCTATGTTTTGAACCATTCCTGTGTCACTAGTTATACATTCCGATTCTACAGTCCAGGATTACTGTATCCCTTGGACCTTCTTGTTGACGATGAAACACAGAAATTGCATCGGAATTAAATACAAAAGGCACAATGCCGACTTAAGGACAAGAAGAGTAACTCTTCTTACTGACTATGTTTGAACCATTCCTGTGACACTAGCTATAGATTCCGATGCTTCACTTCAGGTTTACTGTATCCCACTGACCTTCTTGTTGACGATGAAACACAGAAATTGCATCGGAATTAAATACAAAAAGCACAATGCCGACTTGAGGACAAGAAGACTGACTCATCTAACTGACTTTGTATTGAACCATTAGTGTGACACTAGTTATAGATTCCGATGCTTCGCTTCAGGTTTACTGTATCCCTTGGACCTTTTTATTGACGATGAAACACAGAAATTGCATCGGAATTAATTACAAAAGGCACAATGCCGACTTAAGTACAAGAAGACTGACTCTTCTTACTGACTATGTTTTGAACCATTCCTGTGACACTAGTTATAGATTCCGATGCTTCAGTTCAGGTTTACTGTATCCCTTGGACCTTCTTATTGACGAAGAAACACTGAAATTGCATCGGTATTAAATACAAAGGGCAAAATGCCGACTTAAGTACACGAAGAGTGACTCTTCTTACTGTCTACGTTTTGAACCATTCCTGTGTCACTAGTTATACATTCCGATGCTACAGTCCAGGTTTACTGTATCCCTTGGACCTTGTTATTGTCGATGAAACACAGAAATTGCATCGGAATTAGATACAAAAGGCACAATGCCGACTTAAGGACAAAAAGACTGACTCTTCTTACTGACTTTGCTTTGAACCATTAGTGTGACACTAGTTTCAGATTCCGATGCTTCACTTCAGGTTTACTGTATCCCTTGGACCTTCTTATTGACGAAGAAACACTGAAATTGCATCGGTATTAAATACAAAGGGCAAAATGCCGACTTAAGTACAAGAAGACTGACTCTTCTTACTGTCTTTGTTTTGAACCATTCCATTGACACTAGTTATAGATTCCGATGATTCACTCCCGGTTTACTGTATCCCTTGGACCTTGTTATTGACGATGAAACACAGAAATTGCATCGGAATTAAATACAAAAGGCACGATGCCGACTTAAGTACAAGAAGACTGACTCTTCTTACTGACTATGTTTTGAACCATTCCTGTAACACAAGTTATAGAATCCATTGCTTCACTTCAGGTTTACTGTATCCCTTGGACCTTCTTATTGACCATGAAACACAGAAATTGCATCGGAATTAAATACAAAAGGCAAAATGCCGACTTAAGTACACGTAGACTGACTCTTCTTCCTGTCTATGTTTTGAATCATTCCTGTGACACCAGTTATAGATTCCGTTGCTTCACTCTAGGTTTACTGTATCCCTTAGACCTTCTTATTGACGGTGAAACACAGATATTGCATCGGAATTAAATACCAAAGGCACAATGCCGACTTAAGTACAAGAAGACTGACTCTTCTTCCTGTCTATGTTTGAACCATTCCTGTGACGCTAGTTATAGATTCCGATGCTTCACGCCAGGTTTACTGTATCCCTCTGACTTTCTTATTGACGATGAAACACAGAAATGGCATCGGAATTAAATACAAAAGGCACAATGCCGACTTAAGTACATGGAGACTGAATCTTCCCACTGACTATGCTTTGAACGATTCCTGTGTCCCTAGTTATAGATTCCGATGCTTGACTTGAGGTTTACTGTATCCCTTGGACCTTCTTATTGCCGATGAAACACAGAAATTGCATCGGAATTAAATAAAAAAGGCACAATGCCGACTTAAGTACAAGAAGACTGACTCTTCCAACTGTCTATAATTTGAACCATTCCTGTGACACTAGTTATAGATTCCGATGCTTCCCTCCAGGTTTACTGTATCCCTCTGACCATCTTATTGACGATGAAACACAGATATTGCATCGGAAATAAATACAAAAGGCACAATGGCGACTTATGGACAAGAAGACTTAATCTTCTTACTGACTATGTTTGAACCATCGCTGTGACACTAGCTATTTTTCCGATGCTTCACTTCAGGTTTACTGTATCCCTCTGACTTTCTTATTGGCGATGAAACACAGAAATGGCATCGGAATTAAATACAAAAGGCACAATGCCGACTTAAGTACATGAAGACTGATTCTTCCTACCGACTATGCTTTGAACCATTCCTGTGACACTAGTTATAGATTCCGATTCTTCACTTGAGGTTTACTGTATCCCTTGGACCTTCTTATTTTACGATGAAACACAGAAATTGCATCGGAATTAAATACAAAAGGCACAATGCCGACTTAAGTACAAGAAGACTGACTGTTCTTACTGACTATGTTTGAACCTTTCCTGTGACACAAGCTATAGATTCCGATACTTCACTTCAGGTTCACTGTATCCCTCTGATCTTCTTGTTGACGATGAAACACAGAAATTGCATTGGAATTAAATACAAAAGGCACAATGCCGACTTAAGAACAAGAAGACTGACTATTCTTACTGGCTATGATTTGAACCAGTCCATTGACACTAGTTATAGATACCGAAGCTTCACTCCAGGTTTACGGTATCCCTTGGACCTTGTTATTGACGATGAAACACAGAAATTGCATCGGAATTAAATACAAAAGGCACAATGCCGACTTAAGTACAAGAACACTGACTCTTCTTACTGACTATGTTTTGAACAATTCCTGTGACACTAGTTATAGATTCCGATGCAACACTCCAGGTTTACTGTATCCGTTGGACCTTCTTATTGACAATGAAACACAGAAATTGCATCGGAATTAAATACAAAAGGCACAATACCGACTTAAGGACAAGAAGACTGACTCTTCTTACTAACTTTGTATTGAACCATTAGTGTGACACTAGTTATGGATTCCGATGCTTCACTTCAGGTTTACTGTATCCCTTGGACCTTCTTATTGACGATGAAGCACAGACATTGCATCGGAATTAAATACAAAAAGCACAATGCCGACTTAAGTACAAGAAGACTGACTCCTCCTACTGTCTATGTTTTGAACCATTCCTGTGACACTAGTTACAGATTCCGATGATTTACTTCAGGTATACTGTATCCCTTGGACCTTCTTATTGACGATGAAACACAGAAATTGCATCGGAATTAAATACAAAAGGCACAAAGCCGACTTAAGTACATGAAGACCGACTCTTCCTACTGACTATGTTTGAACCATTCCTGTCACACTAGTTATAGATTCCGATGCTTCAGATGAGATTTACTGTATCCCTTGGACGTTCTTATTGACGATGAAACACAGAAATTGCATCGGAATTAATTACAAAAGGCACAATGCCGACGTAAGTACAAGTAGACTGACTCTTCTTACTGTCTATGTTTTGAACCATTCCTGTGACACTAGTTATAGATTCCGATGCTTCACTCCATGTTTACTGTATCCCTTGGACCTTCTTATTGACGGTGAATCACAGATATTGCATCGGAATTAAATACAAAAGGCACAATGCCGACTTAAGTACAAGAAGACTGACTCTTCTTCCTGTCTATATTTGAACCATTCCTGTGACGCTAGTTATAGATTCCGATGCTTCGCTCCAGGTTAACTGTATCTCTTGGACCTTCTTATTGACGATGAAACACAGAAATTGCATCGGAATTAAATACAAAAGGCACAATGCCGGCTTAAGTACAAGGAGACTGACTCTTCCTACTGTCTATGTTTTGAACCATTCCTGTGACACTAGTTTTGGATTCCGATGCTTCACTTGAGGTTTACTGTATTCCTTGGACCTTCTTATAGACGATGAATCACAGAAATTGCAACGCAATTAAATACAAAAGGCACAATGCCCACTTAAGTACATGAAGATCGATTCTTCCAACTGACTATGTTTTGAACCATTCCTGTGACACTAGTTATAGATTCCGATGCTTCACTTCAGGTTTACTGAATCCCTTGGACCTTCTTATAGACGATGCGACACAAAAATTGCATCGGAATTGAAAACAAAAGGACAATGCCGACTTAAGTACATGAAGACTGATTCTTCCTACTGACTATGCTTTGAACCATTCCTGTGACACTAGTTATAGATTCCGATGCTTCACTTGAGGTTTTACTGTATCCCTTGGACCTTCTTATTGACGATGAAACACAGAAATTGCATCGGAATTAAATACAAAAGGCACAATGCCGACTTAAGTAAAAGAAGACTGACTCTTCTTACTGTCTATAATTTGAACCATTCCTGCGACACTAGTTATAGATTCCGATGCTTCGCTCCAGGTTTACTGTATCCCTTGGACCTTCTTATTGACGATGAAACACAGAAATTGCATCGGAATTAAATACAAAAGGCACAATGCTGACTTAAGGACAAGAAGACTAACTCTTCTTACTGACTGTGTTTGAACCATTCCTGTGACACTAGCTATAGATTCCGATGCTTCACTTCAGGTTTACTGTATCCCTCTGACCTTCTTGTTGACGATGAAACACAGAAATTGCATCGGAATTAAATACAAAAGGCACATTGCCGACTTAAGAACAAGAAGACTGACTCTTCTTACTGTCTATGCTTTGAACCATTCCATTGACACTAGTTATAGATACCGATGCTTCACTCCAGGTTTACTGTATCCCTTGGACCTTGTTATTAACGATGAAACACTGAAATTGCATCGGAATTAAATACAAAGCGCAAAATGCCGACTTAAGTACACGAAGACTGACTCTTCTTACTGTCTATGTTTTGAACCATTCCTGTGTCACTAGTTATACATTCCGATTCTACAGTCCAGGATTACTGTATCCCTTGGACCTTGTTATTGACGATGAAACACAGAAATTGCATCGGAATTAGATACAAAAGGCACAATGCCGACTTAAGGACAAGAAGACTGACTCTTCTTACTGACTTTGCTTTGAACCATTAGTGTGACACTAGTTTTAGATTCCGATGCTTCACTTCAGGTTTACTGTATCCCTTGGACCTTCGTATTGACGATGAAACACAGATATTGCATCGGAATTAAATACAAAAGGCACAATGCCGACTTAAGTACATGAAGACCGACTCTTCCTACTGACTATGTTTGAACCATTCCTGTGACACTAGTTATAGATTCCGATGCTTCACTAGAGGTTTACTGTATCCCTTGGACCTTCTTATTGACGATGAAACACAGAAATTGCATCGGAATTCAATACAAAACGCACTATGCAGACTTAAGTACAAGAAGACTGACTCTTCTTACTGTCTATGCTTTGAACCATTCCTGTGACACTAGTTATAGATTCCGATGCTTCACTCCAGGTTTACTGTACCCCTTGGACTCTCTTATTGACGATGAAACAGAGAAATTGCATCAGAATTAAATACAGAAGGAACAATGCCGATTAAAGGACAAGAAGACTGACTCTTCTTACTGACTATGATATGAACCATTCCTGTGACACTAGCTATAGATTCCGATGCTTCACTTCAGGTTTACTGCATCCCTCTGACTTTCTTATGGACCATGAAACACAGAAATGGCACCGGAATTAAATACAAAAAGCACAATGCCGACTTAAGTACAAGAAGACTGACTCTTCTTACTGTCTATGTTTTGAACCATTCCATTGACACTAGGTATAGATTCTGATGCTTCACTTCAGGTTTACTGTATCCCTTGGACCTTGTTATTGACGATGAAACACAGAAATTGCATCGGCATTAAATACAAAAGGCACAATGCCGACTTAAGTACAAGAAGTCTGACTCATCTTACTGACTATGTCTTGAACCATTCCTGTAACACAAGTTATAGATTCCATTGCTTCATTTCAGGTTTATTTACGATGAAACACAGAAATTGCATCGGAAGTAAATACAAAAGGCACAATGCCGACTTAAGGACAAGAAGACTGCCTGTTCTTACTGACTTTATTTGAACCATTCCTGTGACACTAGTTATAGATTCCGATGCTTCACTTCAGGTTTATTGTATCCCTCTGACCTTCTTATTGACGATGAAAAACAGAAATTGCAACGGAATTAAATAGAAAAGGAACAATGTCGACTTACGTACAAGAAGACTGACTCTTCTCACTGTCTATGATTTGAACCATTCCTGTGACATTAGTTATAGATTCCGATGCTTCACTTAAGGTCTACTGTTTCCCTTGGACCTTCTTATTGACGATGAATCACAGAAATTGAAACGGAATTAAATACAAAAGGCACAATGCCGACTTAACTACAAGAAGACTGACTCTTCTTACTGTCTATATTTTGAACCATTCTAGTGACACTAGTTATAGATTCCGATGCTTCACTTCAGGTTTACTGTATCCCTTGGACCTTCTTATTGACGATGAAACACAGAAATTGCATCGGAATTAAATACGAAAGGCACAATGCCGACTCCAGTACAAAAAGACTGACTCTTCTTACTGTCTATGTTTGAACCATTACTGAGACTCTAGTTATAAATTCCGATGCTTCACTCCAGGTTTACTGTATCCCTTGGACCTTCTTATTGACGATGAAACACAGAAATTGCATCGGAATTAAATACAAAAGGCACAATGCCGGCTTAAGGACAAGGAGACTGACTCTTCTTACTGATTATGTTTTGAACCATTCCTGTGACACTAGTAAGGGATTCCGATGCTTCACTTCAGGTTTACTGTATCCCTCTGTCTGTCTTATTGACGATGAAACACAGAAATTGAATCGGAATTAAATACAAGAGGCACAACGCCGACTTAATTACAGGAAGACTGACTCTTCTTACTGTCTATGTTTGAACCATTCCTGTGACACTAGTTATAGATTCCGATGCTTCACATCAGGTTTACTGTATCCCTCTGACCTTCATATTGACGGTGAAACACAGAAATTGCATCGGAATTAATTACAAAAGGCACAATGCCGACTTAAGTACAAGAAGACTGACTCTTCTTACTGTCTACGTTTTGAACCATTCCTGTGTCACTAGTTATACATTCCGATGCCACAGTCCAGGTTCACTGTATCCGTTGGACCTTCTTATTGACGATGAAACACAGAAATTGCGTCGGAATTAGATACAAAAGGCACAATGCCGACTTAAGGACAAGAAGACTGACTCTTCTTACTGACTTTGGTTTGAACCATTAGTGTGACACTAGTTATAGATTCCGATGCCTCACTTCAGGTTTACTGTATCCCTTGGACCTTGTTATTGACGACGAAACACAGAAATTGCATCGGAGTTAAATACAAAAGTCACAATGCCGACTTAAGTACAAGTAGACTGACTCTTCCTACTGTCTGTTATTTGGACCATTCCTGTGAAACTAGTTATAAAGTCCGATGCCTCACTTCAGGTTTACTGTATCCCTTGGACCTTCGTATTGACGATGAAACACAGAAATTGCGTCGGAATTAAATACAAAAGGCACAATGCCGACATAAGTACATGAAGACCGACCCTTCCTACTGACTATGATTTTAACCATTCCTGTGACACTAGTTATAGATTCCGATGCTTCACTTGAGGTTTACTGTCTCCCTTGGACCTTCTTATTGACGATGAAACACAGAAATTGCATCGGAATTCAATACAAAACGCACAATGCCGACTTAAGTACAAGAAGACTGACTCTTCTTACTATCTATGATTTGAACCATTCCTGTGACACTAGTTATAGATTCCGATGCTTCACTCCAGGTTTACTGTATCCCTTGGACCTTCTTAGTGACGATGAAACAGAGAAATTGCATCGGAATTAAATACAGAGGGCACAATGCCGACTTAAGGACAAGAAGACTGACTCTTCTTACTGACTATGTTTTGAACCATTCCTGTGACACTAGTTATAGATTCCGATGCTTCACTTCAGGTTTACTGTATCCTTTGTACCTTCTTATTGACGATGAAACACAGAAATTGCATCGGAATTAAATACAAAAGGCACAATGCCGACTTAAGTACAAGAAGACTGACTCTTCTTCCTGTCTATGTTTGATCCATTCCTGTGACGCTAGTTATAGATTCCGATGCTTCGCTCCAGGTTAACTGTATCTCTTGGATCTTCTTATTGACGATGAAACACAGAAATTGCATCGGAATTAAATACAAAAGGCACAATGCCGACTTAAGTACAAGAAGACTGACTCTTTCTACTGTCTATGTTTTGAACCATTCCTGTGACACTAGTTTTGGATTCCGATGCTTCACTTGAGGTTTACTGTATTCCTTGGACCTTCTTATAGACGATGAAACACAGAAATTGCATCGGAATTAAATACAAAAGGCACAATGCCGACTTAATGACAAGAAGACTAACTCTTCTTACTGACTATGTTTGAACCATTCCTGTGACACTAGCTATACATTCCGATGCTTCACTTCAGGTTTACTGTATCCCTCTGACCTTCTTGTTGACGATGAAACACAGAAATTGCATCGGAATTAAATACAAAAGGCACAATGCCGACTTAAGAACAAGAAGACTGACTCTTCTTACTGTCTATGCTTTGAACCATTCCATTGACACTAGTTATAGATACCGATGCTTCACTCCAGGTTTACTGTATCCCTTGGACCTTGTTATTGACGATGAAACACAGAAATTGCATCGGAATTAAATAGGAGGGGCACAATGCCGACTTAGGTACAAGAACACTGACTCTTCTTACTGACTATGTTTAGAACCATTCCTGTGACACAAGTTATAGTTTCCGATTCTTCACTTCAGGTTTACTGTATCCCTTGGACCTTCTTATTGACGATGAAACACAGATATTGCATCGGAATGAAATACAAAAGGCAAAATGCTGACTTAAGTACACAAAGACTGACTCTTCTTACTGTCTATGTTTTGAATCATTCCTGTGACACTAGTTATGGATTCCGATGCATCACTCCAGCTTTACTGTATCCCTTGGACCTTCTTATTTACGATGAAACACAGAAATTGCATCGGAATTATATACAAAAGGCACAATGCTGACTTAAGGACAAGAAGACTGCCTGTTCTTACTGACTTTATTTGAACCATTCCTGTGACACTAGTTAGAGATTCCATTGCTTCACTTCAGGTTTATTGTATCCCTCTGACCTTCTTATTGACGATGAAACAAGAAATTGCATCGGAATTAAATAGAAAAGGCACAATGTCGACTTACGTACAAGAAGACTGACTCTTCTTACTGTCTATGATTTGAACCATTCCTGTGACATTAGTTATAGATTCCGATGCTTCACTTCAGGTTTACTGTTTCCCTTCGACCTTCTTATTGACGATGAATCACAGAAATTGAATCGGAATTAAAATACAAAAGGCACAATGCCGACTTAACTACAAGAAGACTGACTCTTCTTACTGACTATGTTTTGAACCATTCCTGTGACACTAGTAAGGGATCCCGATGCTTCACTTCAGGTTTACTGTATCCCTCTTACTGTCTTATTGACGATGAAACACAGAAATTGAATCGGAATTAAATACAAGAGGCACAATGCCGACTTAATTACAAGAAGACTGACTCTTCTTACTGTCTATGTTTGAACCATTCCTGTGACACTAGTTATAGATTCCGATGCTTCACATCAGGTTTACTGTATCCCTCTGACCTTCATATTGACGGTGAAACACAGAAATTGCATCGGAATTAAATACGAAAGGAACAATGCCGACTTAAGTACAAGAAGACTGACTCTTCTTACTGACTATGTTTTGAACCATTCTTGTGACACTAGTTATAGATTCCGATGCTTCACTTCAGCTTTACTGTATCCCTCTGACCTTCTTGTTGACGATGAAAGACAGAAATTGCATCGGAATTAAATACAAAAGGCACAATGCCGACTTAAGAACAAGAAGACTGACTCGTCTTACTGTTTATGCTTTGAACCATCCATTGACACTAGTTATAGATACCGATGCTTCACTCCAGGTTTACTGTATCCCTTGGACCTTGTTATTGACGATGAAACACAGAAATTGCATCGGAATTAAATAGGAGAGGCACAATGCCGACTTAGGTACAAGAACACTGACTCTTCTTACTGACTATGTTTAGAACCATTCCTGTGACACAAGTTATAGTTTCCGATTCTTCACTTCAGGTTTACTGTATCCCTTGGACCTTCTTATTGACGATGAAACACAGAAATTGCATCGGAATGAAATAAAAAAGGCAAAATGCCGACTTAAGTACACAAAGACTGACTCTTCTTACTGTCTGTGTTTTGAACCATTAATGTGACACTAGTTATAGTTTCCGATGCAACACTCCAGTTTTACTGCATCCCTTGGACCTTCTTATTGACAATGAAACACAGAAATTGCATCGGAATTAAATACAAAAAGCACAATGCCGACTTAAGGACAAGAAGACTGACTCTTTTTACTGACTTTGTAATGAACCATTAGTGTGACACTAGTTATAGATTCCGATGCTTCAATTCAGGTTTACTGTATCCCTTGGACCTTTTTATTGACGATGAAACACAAGAATTGCATCGGAATTAATTACAAAAGGCAAAATGCCGACTTAAGTACACGAAGACTGACTCTTCTTACTGTCTATGTTTTGAACCATTCCTGTGTCACTAGTTATACATTCCGATGCTACAGTCCAGGTTTACTGTATCCCTTGGACCTTCTTATTGACGATGAAACACAGAAATAGCATAGGAATTAGATACAAAAGGCACAATGCCGACTTACGGACAATAAGACTGACTCTTCTTACTGACTTTGCTTTGAACCATTAGTGTGACACTAGTTATAGATTCCGATGCTTCACTTCAGGTTTACTGTATCCCTTGCACCTTCTTATTGACGATGAAGCACAGACATTGCATCGGAATTAAATACAAAAGGCACAATGCCGACTTAAGTACAAGAAGACTGACTATTCCTACTGTCTATGTTTTGAACCATTCCTGTGACACTAGTTATAGATTCCGATGCTTCAGTTGAGATTTACTGTATCCCTTGGACCTTCTCATTGACGATGAAACACAGATATTGCATTGGAATTAAATACAAAAGGCAAAATGCCGACTTAAGTACACGAAGACTGACTCTTTTTACTGTCTATGTTTTGAATCATTCCTGTGACACTAGTTATGGATTCCGATGCATCACTCCAGGTTTACTGTATGCCTTGGACCTTCTTATTTACGATGAAACACAGAAATTGCATCGGAATTAAATACAAAAGGCACAATGCCGACTTAAGGACAAGAAGACTGCCTGTTCTTACTGACTATGTTTTGAACCATTCCTGTGACACTAGTAAGGGATTCCGATGCTTCACTTCAGGTTTTCTGTATCCCTGTGACTGTCTTATTGGCGATGAAACACAGAAATTGAATCGGAATTAAATACAAGAGGCACAATGCCGACTTAATTACAAGAAGGCTGACTCTTCTTACTGTCTATGTTTGAACCATTCCTGTGACACTAGTTATAGATTCCGATCCTTCACATCAGGTTTACTGTATCCCTCTGACCTTCATATTGACGATGAAACACTGAAATTGCATCGGAATTAAATACAAAGCGCAAAATGCCGACTTAAGTACACGAAGACTGACTCTTCTTACTGTCTATGTTTTGAACCATTCCTGTGTCACTAGTTATACATTCCGATTCTACAGTCCAGGATTACTGTATCCCTTGGACCTTGTTATTGACAATGAAACACAGAAATTGCATCGGAATTAGATACAAAAGGCACAATGCCGACTTAAGGACAAGAAGACTGACTCTTCTTACTGACTTTGCTTTGAACCATTAGTGTGACACTAGTTTTAGATTCCGATGCCTCACTTCAGGTTTACTGTATCCCTTGGACCTTCGTATTGACGATGAAACACAGATATTGCATCATAATTAAATACAAAAGGCACAATGCCGACTTAAGTACATGAAGACCGACTCTTCCTACTGACTATGTTTTGAACCATTCCTGTGACACTAGTTATAGATTCCGATGCTTCACTAGAGGCTTACTGTATCCCTTGGACCTTCTTATTGACGATGAAACACAGAAATTGCATCGGAATTCAATACAAAACGCACAATGCCGACTTAAGTACAAGAAGACTGACTCTTCTTACTGTGTATGTTTTGAACCATTCCTGTGACACTAGTTATAGATTCCGATGCTTCACTCCAGGTTTACTGTACCCCTTGGACTCTCTTATTGACGATGAAACAGAGAAATTGTATCAGAATTAAATACAGAAGGAACAATGCCGACTTAAGGACAAGAAGACTGACTCTTCTTACTGACTATGATTTGAACCATTCCTGTGACACTAGCTATAGATTCCGATGCTTCACTTCAGGTTTACTGTATCCCTCTGACTTTCTTATGGACCATGAAACACAGAAATGGCACCGGAATTAAATACAAAGGGCACAATGCCGACTTAAGTACAAGAAGACTGACTCTTCTTACTGTCTATGTTTTGAACCATTCCATTGACACTAGTTATAGATTCTGATGCTTCACTTCAGGTTTACTGTATCCCTTGGACCTTCTTGTTGACGATGAAACACAGAAATTGCATCGGAATTAAATACAAAAGGCACAATGCCGTCTTAAGTACAAGAAGACTGACTCTTCTTACTGACTTTGCTTTGAACCATTAGTGTGACACTAGTTTTAGATTCCGATGCTTCACTCCAGGTTTACTGTATCCCTTGGACCTTGTTATTTACGATGAAACACAGAAATTGCATCGGCATTAAATACAAAAGGCACAATGCCGACTTAAGTACAAGAAGTCTGACTCATCTTACTGACTATGTCTTGAACCATTCCTGTAACACAAGTTATAGATTCCATTGCTTCATTTCAGGTTTACTGTATCCCTTGGACCTTCTTATTGACGATGAAACACAGATATTGCATTGGAATTAAATACAAAAGGCAAAATGCCGACTTAAGTACACGAAGACTGACTCTTTTTACTGTCTATGTTTTGAATCATTCCTGTGACACTAGTTATGGATTCCGATGCATCACTCCAGGTTTACTGTATCCCTTGGACCTTCTTATTTACGATGAAACACAGAAATTGCATCGGAAGTAAATACAAAAGGCACAATGCCGACATAAGGACAAGAAGACTGCCTGTTCTTACTGACTTTATTTGAACCATTCCTGTGACACTAGTTATAGATTCCGATGCTTCACTTCAGGTTTATTGTATCCCTCTGACCTTCTTATTGACGATGAAACACAGAAATTGCAACGGAATTAAATAGAAAAGGCACAATGTCGACTTACATACAAGAAGACTGACTCTTCTTACTGTCTATGATTTGAACCATTCCTGTGACATTAGATATAGATTCCGATGCTTCACTTAAGGTTTACTGTTTCCCTTGGACCTTCTTATTGACGATGAATCACAGAAATTGAATCGGAATTAAATACAAAAGGCACAATGCCGACTTAACTACAAGAAGACTGACTCTTCTTACTGACTATGTTTTGAACCATTCCTGTGACACTAGTAAGGGATTCCGATGCTTCATTTCAGGTTTACTGTATCCCTCTGTCTGTCTTATTGACGATGAAACACAGAAATTGAATCGGAATTAAATACAAGAGGCACATCGCCGACTTAATTACAGGAAGACTGACTCTTCTTACTGTCTATGTTTGAACCATTCCTGTGACACTAGTTATAGATTCCGATGCTTCACATCAGGTTTACTGTATCCCTCTGACCTTCATATTGACGGTGAAACACAGAAATTGCATCGGAATTAATTACAAAAGGCACAATGCCGACTTAAGTACAAGAAGACTGACTCTTCTTACTGACTATGTTTTGAACCATTCCTGTGACACTAGTTATAGATTCCGATGCTTCACTTCAGGTTTACTGTATCCCTTGGACCTTCTTATTGACGAAGAAACACTGAAATTGCATCGGAATTAAATACAAACGGCAAAATGCCGACTTAAGTACACGAAGACTGACTCTTCTTACTGTCTACGTTTTGAACCATTCCTGTGTCACTAGTTATACATTCCGATGCCACAGTCCAGGTTCACTGTATCCGTTGGACCTTCTTATTGACGATGAAACACAGAAATTGCATCGGAATTAGATACAAAAGGCACAATGCCGACTTAAGGACAAGAAGACTGACTCTTCTTACTGACTTTGTTTTGAACCATTAGTGTGACACTAGTTATAGATTCCGATGCCTCACTTCAGGTTTACTGTATCCCTTGGACCTTGTTATTGACGACGAAACACAGAAATTGCATCGGAGTAAAATACAAAAGTCACAATGCCGACTTAAGTACAAGTAGACTGACTCTTCCTACTGTCTATGATTTGAACCATTCCTGTGACACTAGTTATAAATTCCGATGCTTCACTTCAGGTTCACTGTATCCCTTGGACCTTCGTATTGACGATGAAACACAGAAATTGCATCGGAATAAAATACAAAAGGCACAATGCCGACATAAGTACATGAAGACCGACTCTTCCTACTGACTATGATTTTAACCATTCCTGTGACACTAGTTATAGATTCCGATGCTTCACTTGAGGTTGACTGTCTCCCTTGGACTTTCTTATTGACGATGAAACACAGAAATTGCATCGGAATTCAATACAAAACGCACAATGCCGACTTAAGTACAAGAAGACTGACTCTTCTTACTATCTATGCTTTGAACCATTCCTGTGACACTAGTTATAGATTCCGATGCTTCACTCCAGGTTTACTGTATCCCTTGGACCTTCTTAGTGACGATGAAACAGAGAAATTGCATCGGAATTAAATACAGAAGGCACAATGCCGACTTAAGGACAAGAAGACTGACTCTTCTTACTGACTATGTTTTGAACCATTCCTGTGACACTAGTTATAGATTCCGATGCTTCACTTCAGGTTTACTGTATCCCTTGTACCTTCTTATTGACGATGAAACACAGAAATTGCATCGGAATTAAATACAAAAGGCACAATGCCGACATAAGTACAAGAACACTGACTCTTATTACTGTCTATGTTTTGAACCATTCCTGTGACACTACTTATAGATTCCGATGCTTCACTTCAGGTTTACTGTATCCCTTGTACCTTCTTATTGACGATGAAACACAGAAATTGCATCGGAATTAAATACATAAGGCACAATGCCGACTTAAGTACAAGAAGACTGACTCTTCTTCCTGTCTATGTTTGATCCATTCCTGTGACGCTAGTTATAGATTCCGATGCTTCGCTCCAGGTTAACTGTATCTCTTGGATCTTCTTATTGACGATGAAACACAGAAATTGCATCGGAATTAAATACAAAAGGCACAATGCCGACTTAAGTACGAGAAGACTGACTCTTCCTACTGTCTATGTTTTGAACCATTCCTGTGACACTAGTATTGGATTCCGATGCTTCACTTGAGGTTTACTGTATTCCTTGGACCTTCTTATAGACGATGAAACACAGAAATTGCATCGGAATTAAATACAAAAGGCACAATGCCCACTTAAGTACATGAAGATCGATTCTTCCAACTGACTATGTTTTGAACCATTCCTGTGACACTAGTTATAGATTCCGATGCTTCGCTCCAGGTTTACTGTATCCCTTGGACCTTCTTATTGACGATGAAACACAGAAATTGCATCGAAATTAAATACAAAAGGCACAATGCCGACTTAATGACAAGAAGACTAACTCTTCTTACTGACTATGTTTGAACCATTCCTGTGACACTAGCTATACATTCCGATGCTTCACTTCAGGTTTACTGTATCCCTCTGACCTTCTTGTTGACGATGAAACACAGAAAGTGCATCGGAATTAAATACAAAAGGCACAATGCCGACTTAAGAACAAGAAGACTGACTCTTCTTACTGTCTATGCTTTGAACCATTCCATTGACACTAGTTATAGATACCGATGCTTCACTCCAGGTTTACTGTATCCCTTGGACCTTGTTATTGACGATGAAACACAGAAATTGCATCGGAATTAAATAGAAGGGGCCCAATGCCGACTTAGGTACAAGAACACTGACTCTTCTTACTGACTATGTTTAGAACCATTCCTGTGACACAAGTTATAGTTTCCGATTCTTCACTTTTGGTTTACTGTATACCTTGGACCTTCTTATTGACGATGAAACACAGAAATTGCATCGGAATGAAATACAAAAGGCAAAATGCTGACTTAAGTACACAAAGACTGACTCTTCTTACTGTCTGTGTTTTGAACCATTAATGTGATACTAGTTATAGTTTCCGATGCAACACTCCAGTTTTCCTGTATCCCTTGGACCTTCTTATTGACGATGAAACACAGAAATTGCATCGGAATTAAATACAAAAAGCACAATGCCGACTTAAGGACAAGAAGACTGACTCTTCTTACTGACTTTGTATTGAACCATTAGTGTGACACTACTTATAGATTCCGATGCTTCACTTCAGGTTTACCGTATCCCTTGGACCTTTTTATTGACGATGAAACACAGAAATTGCATCGGAATTAATTACAAAAGGCACAATGCAGACTTAAGTACAAGAAGACTGACTCTTCTTACTAACTGTGTTTTGAACCATTCCTGTGACACTAGTTATAGATTCCGATGCTTCAGTTCAGGTTTACTGTATCCCTTGGACCTTCTTATTGACGAAGAAACACTGAAATTGCATCGGAATTAAATACAACGGGCAAAATGCCGACTTAAGTACACGAAGACTGACTCTTCTTAGTGTCTATGTTTTGAACCATTCCTGTGTCACTAGTTATACATTCCGTTGCTACAGTCCAGGTTTACTGTATCCCTTGGACCTTCTTATTGACGATGAAACACGGAAATTGCATCGGAATTAGATACAAAAGGCACAATGCCGACTTAAGGACAAGAAGACTGACTCTTCTTACTGACTTTGCTTTGAACCATTAGTGTGACACAAGTTATAGATTCCGATGCTTCACTTCAGGTTTACTGTATCCCTTGGACCTTCTTATTGACGATAAAACACAGAAATTGCATCGGAATTCAATACAAAACGCACAATGCCGACTTAAGTACAAGAAGACTGACTCTTCTTACTGTCTATGTTTTGAACCATTCCTGTGACACTAGTTATAGATTCTGATGCTTCACTCCTGGTTTACTGTATCCCTTGGACCTTCTTATTGACGATGAAACAGAGAAATTGCATCAGAATTAAATACAGAAGGCACAATGCCGACTTATGGACAAGAAGACTGACTCTTCTTACTGTCTATGTTTTGAACCATTCCATTGACACTAGTTATAGATTCCGATGCTTCACTCCAGGTTTACTGTATGCCTTGGACCTTGTTATTGACGATGAAACACAGAAATTGCATCGGAATTAAATACAAAATCACAATGCCGACTTAAGTACAAGAAGTCTGACTCATCTTACTGACTATGTCTTGAACCATTCCTGTAACACAAGTTATAGATTCCATTGCTTCACTTCAGGTTTACTGTATCCCTTGGGCCTTCTTATTGACGATGAAACACAGATATTGCATTGGAATTATATACAAAAGGCAAAATGCCGACTTAAGTACACGAAGACTGACTCTTTTTACTGTCTTTGTTTTGAATCATTCCTGTGACACTAGTTATGGATTCCGATGCATCACTCCAGCTTTACTGTATCCCTTGGACCTTCTTATTTACGATGAAACACAGAAATTGCATCGGAATTAAATACAGAAGGCACAATGCTGACTTAAGGACAAGAAGTCTGCCTGTTCTTACTGACTTTATTTGAACCATTCCTGTGACACTAGTTATAGATTCCATTGCTTCACTTCAGGTTTATTGTATCCCTCTGACCTTCTTATTGACGATGAAACATAGAAATTGCATCGGAATTAAATAGGAAAGGCACAATGTCGACTTACGTACAAGAAGACTGACTCTTCTTACTGTCTATGTTTTGAACCATTTCTGTGACACTAGTTATAGATTCCGATGCTTCACTCCAGGTTTACTGTATCCCTTGGACCTTCTTATTGACGATGAAACACAGAAATTGCATCGGAATTAAGTACAAAAGGCACAATGCCGACTTAAGGACAAGGTGACTGACTCTTCTTACTGACTATGTTTTGAACCATTCCTGTGACACTAGTAAGGGATCCCGATGCTTCACTTCAGGTTTACTGTATCCCTCTGACTGTCTTATTGACGATGAAACACAGAAATTGAATCGGAATTAAATACAAGAGGCACAATGCCGACTTAATTACAAGAAGACTGACTCTTCTTACTGTCTATGTTTGAACCATTCCTGTGACACTAGTTATAGATTCCGATGCTTCACATCAGGTTTACTGTATCCCTCTGACCTTCATATTGACCGTGAAACACAGAAATTGCATCGGAATTAAATACGAAAGGAACAATGCCGACTTAAGTACAAGAAGACTGACTCTTCTTACTGACTATGTTTTGAACCATTCTTGTGACACTAGTTATAGATTCCGATGCTTCACTTCAGCTTTACTGTATCCCTCTGACCTTCTTGTTGACGATGAAACACAGAAATTGCATCGGAATTAAATACAAAAGGCACAATGCCGACTTAAGAACAAGAAGACTAAATCGTCTTACTGTTTATGCTTTGAACCATCCATTGACACTAGTTATAGATAACGATGCTTCACTCCAGGTTTACTGTATCCCTTGGACCTTGTTATTGACGATGAAACACAGAAATTGCATCGGAATTAAATAGGAGAGGCACAATGCCGACTTAGGTACAAGAACACTGACTCTTCTTACTGACTATGTTTAGAACCATTCCTGTGACACAAGTTATAGTTTCCGATTCTTCACTTCAGGTTTACTGTATCCCTTGGACCTTCTTATTGACGATGAAACACAGAAATTGCATCGGAATGAAATAAAAAAGGCAAAATGCCGACTTAAGTACACAAAGACTGACTCTTCTTACTGTCTGTGTTTTGAACCATTATTGTGACACTAGTTATAGTTTCCGATGCAACACTCCAGTTTTACTGTATCCCTTGGACCTTCTTATTGACAATGAAACACAGAAATTGCATCGGAATTAAATACAAAAAGCACAATGCCGACTTAAGGACAAGAAGTCTGACTCTTCTTACTGACTTTATAATGAACCATTAGTGTGACACTAGTTATAGATTCCGATGCTTCACTTCAGGTTTACTGTATCCCTTGGACCTTTTTATTGACGATGAAACACAGGAATTGCATCGGAATTAATTACAAAAGGCACAATGCCGACATAAGTACAAGAATACTGACTCTTCTAACTGACTATGTTTTGAACCATTCCTGTGACACTAGTTATAGATTCCGATGCTTCAGTTCAGGTTTACTGTATCCCTTGGACCTTCTTATTGACGAAGAAACACTGAAATTGCATCGGAATTAAATACAAAGGGCAAAATGCCGACTTAAGTACACGAAGACTGACTCTTCTTACTGTCTATGTTTGAACCATTCCTGTGTCACTAGTTATACATTCCGATGCTACAGTCCAGGTTTACTGTATCCCTTGGACCTTCTTATTGACGATGAAACACAGAAATTGCATCGGAATTAGATACAAAAGGCACAATGCCGACTTACGGACAATAAGACTGACTCTTCTTACTGACTTTGCTTTGAACCATTAGTGTGACACTAGTTATAGATTCCGATGCTACACGTCAGGTTTACTGTATCCCTTGGACCTTCTTATTGACGATAAAACACAGAAATGGCATCGGAATCAAATACAAAAGGCACAATGCCGACTTAAGTACAAGAAGTCTGACTCATCTTAATGACTATGTCTTGAACCTTTCCTGTAACACAAGTTATAGATTCCATTGCTTCACTTCAGGTTTACTGTATCCCTTGGACCTTCTCATTGACGATGAAACACAGTTATTGCATTGGAATTAAATACAAAAGGCAAAATGCCGACTTAAGTACACGAAGACTGACTCTTTTTACTGTCTATGTTTTGAATCATTCCTGTGACACTAGTTATGGATTCCGATGCAACACTCCAGGTTTTCTGTATCCCTTGGACCTTCTTATTTACGATGAAACACAGAAATTGCATCGGAATTAAATACAAAAGGCACAATGTCGACTTAAGTACATGAAGACCGACTCTTCTTATTGACAATGATTTGAACTATACCTGTGACGATAGTTATAGATTCCGATGCTTCACATCAGGTTTACTGTATCCCTTGGACATTCCTATTGACGATGAAACACAGAAATTGCATCGGAATTAAATAGAAAAGGCACAATGCCGACTTAAGTACAAGAAGACTGACTCTTCTTACTGACTATGTTTTGAACCATTCCTGTGACACTAGTCATAGATTCCGATGCTTCAGTTCAGGTTTACTGTATCCCTTGGACCTTCTTATTGACGAAGAAAGACTGAAATTGCATCGGAATTAAATACAAAGGGCAAAATGCCGTCTTAAGTACACGAAGACTGACTCTTCTTACTGTCTATGTTTTGAACCATTCCTGTGTCACTAGTTATACATTCCGATGCTACAGTCCAGGTTTACTGTATACCTTGGACCTTCGTATTGACGATGAAACACAGAAATTGCATTGGAATTAGATACAAAAGGCACAATGCCGACTTAAGGACAAGAAGACTGACTCTTCTTACTGACTTTGCTTTGAACCATTAGTGTGACACTAGTTATAGATTTCGATGCTTCGATTCAGGTTTACTGTATCCCTTGGACCTTGTTATTGACGACGAAACACAGAAATTGCATCGGAGTTAAATACAAAAGTCACAATGCCGACTTATGTACAAGTAGACTGACTCTTCCTACTGTCTATGATTTGAACCATTCCTGTGACACTAGTTATAGATTCCGATGCTTCACTTCAGGTTTACTGTATCCCTTGGACCTTCGTATTGACGATGAAACACAGAAATTGCATCGGAATTAAATACAAAAGGCACAACGCCGACATAAGTACATGAAGACCGACTCATCCTACTGACTATGATTTTAACCATTCCTGTGACACTAGTTATAGATTCCGATGCTTCACTTGAGGTTTACTGTCTCCCTTGGACCTTCTTATTGACGATGAAACACAGAAATTGCATCGGAATTCAATACAAAACGCACAATGCCGGCTTAAGTACAAGAAGACTGACTCTTCTTACTTTCTATGCTTTGAACCATTCCTGTGACACTAGTTATAGATTCCGATGCTTCACTCCAGGTTTACTGTATCCCTTGGACCTTCTTAGTGACGATGAAAGAGAGAAATTTCATCGGAATTAAATACAGAAGGCACAATGCCGACTTAAGGACAAGAAGACTGACTCTTCTTACTGACTATGATTTGAACCATTCCTGTGACACTAGCTATAGATTCCGATGCTTCACTTCAGGTTTACTGTATCCCTCTGACTTTCTTATTGACCATGAAACACAGAAATGGCATCGGAATTAAATACAAAAGGCACAATGCCGACTTAAGTACAAGAAGACTGACTCTTCTTACTGTCTATGTTTGAACCATTCCATTATCACTAGTTATTGATTCCGATGCTTGCCTGCAGGTTTACTGTATCCCTTGGACCTTCTTATTGACGATGAAACACAGAAATTGCATCGGAATTAAATACAAAAGGCACAATGCCGACTTAAGGACAAGAAGACTGACTCTTCTTACTGTCTATGTTTTGAACCATTCCTATGACATTAGTTATAGATTCCGATGCTTCACTTCAGGTTTACTGTTTCCCTTGACCCTTCTTATTGACGACGAAACACAGAAATTGTATCAGAATTAAATACAAAAGGCACAAAGCCGACTTAAGTATAAGAAGACTGACTCTTCCTACTGTCTATGTTTTGAACCAATTCTGTGACACTAGTTATAGAGTCCGATGCTTCACTTCAGGTTTACTGTATCCCTTGGACCATCTTATTGACGATGAATCACAGAAATTGCATCGGAATTAAATACAAAAGGCACAATTCCGACTTAACTACGAGAAGACTCATTTTTCTTACTGTCTATATTTTGAACCATTCCAGTGACACTAGTTATAGATTCCGAGGCTTCACTTCAGGTTTTCTGTATCCCTTGAACCTTCGTATTGACGATGAAACACAGAAATTGCTTCGGAATTAAATACAAGAGGCACAATGCCGACTTAAGTACAAAAAGACTGACTCTTCTTACTGTCTATGTTTTGAACCATTACTGTGACTCTAGTTATAGATTCCGATGCTTCACTCCAGGTTTACTGTATCCCTTGGACCTTCTTATTGACGATGAAACACAGAAATTGCATCGGAATTAAATGCAAATGGCACAATGCCGACTTAAGGACAAGGAGACTGATTCTTCTTACTAACTATGTTTTAACCATTCCTGTGACACTAGTTAGGGATTCCGATGCTTCACTTCAGGTTTACTGTATCCCTCTGAGAATCTTATTAACGATGAAACACAGAAATTGAATCGGAATTAAATACAGGAGGCACAATGCCGACTTAATTACAAGAAGACTGACTCTTCCTACTGTCTATGTTTGAACCATTCCTCTGACACTAGTTATAGATTCCGGTGCTTCACATCAGGTTTACTGTATCCCTCTGACCTTTATATTGACGTTGAAACACAGAAATTGCATCGGAATTAAATACGAAAGGCACAATGCCGACGTAAGTACAAGAAGACTGACTCTTCTTACTGACTATGATTTGAACCATTCTTGTGACACTAGTTACAGATTCCGATGCTTCACTTCAGGTTTACTGTATCCCCTGGACCTTCTTATTGATGATGAAACACAGAAATTGCCACGGAATTAAATACAAAATGCACAATGCCGACTTAATTACAAGAAGACTGACTCTTCTTACTGTCTATGTCTTGAACCCATACTGTGACTCTAGTTATAGATTCCGATGTTTCACTCCAGGTTTACTGTATCCCTTGGACCTTCTTATTGACGATGAAACACAGAAATTGCATCGGAATCAAATACAAAAGGCACAATGCCGACTTATGGACAAGAAGACTGACTCATCTTACTGACTTTGTTCTGACCATTCCTGTGACACTAGTTAAGAATTCCGATGCTTCACTTCAGGTTTACTGTATCCCTTGGACCTTGTTATTTACGATGAAACTCAGAAATTGCATCGGAATTAAATAAAAAAGGTACAATGCCGACTTAAGTACAAGAAGTCTGACTCATCTTACTGACTATGTTTCTAACCATTCCTGTAACACAAGTTATAGATTCCATTGCTTCACTTCAGGTTTACTGTATCCCTTGGACCTTCTTATTGACGATGAAACACAGATATTGCATCGGAATTAAATACAAATGTCAAAATGCCGACTTAAGTACACGAAGACTGACTCTTCTTACTGTCTATGTTTTGAATCATTCCTGTGACACTAGATATGGATTCCGATGCATCACTCCAGGTTTACTGTATCAATTGGACCTTCTTATTGACGATGAAGCACAGAAATTGCATCGGAATTAAATACAAAAGGCTCAATGCCGACTTAAGGACAAGAAGACTGACTCTTCTTACTGTCTATGTTTTGAACCATTCCTATGACATTAGTTATAGATTCCGATGCTTCACTTCAGGTTTACTGTTTCCCTTGGACCTTCTTATTGACGACGAAACACAGAAATTGTATCAGAATTAAATACAAAAGGCACAAAGCCGACTCAAGTATATGAAGACTGACTCTTCCTACTGTCTATGTTTTGAACCAATTCTGTGACACTAGTTATAGAGTCCGATGCTTCACTTCAGGTTTACTGTATCCCTTGGGCCATCTTATTGACGATGAATCACAGAAATTGCATCGGAATTAAATACAAAATGCACAATGCCGACTTAAGGACAAGGAGACTGACTCTTCTTACTGACTATGTTTTGAACCATTCCTGTGACACTAGTTACGGATTCCGATGCTTCACTTCAGGTTTACTGTATCTCTCTGAGTATCTTATTAACGATGAAACACAGAAATTGAATCGGAATTAAATACAGGAGGCACAATGCCGACTTAATTACAAGAAGACTGACTCTTCTTACTGCCTATGTTTGAACCATTCCTGTGACACTAGTTATAGATTCCGGTGCTTCACATCAGGTTTACTGTATCCCTCTGACCTTCATATTGACGGTGAAACACAGAAATTGCATCGGAATTAAATACGAGAGGCACAATGCCGACTTAAGTACAAGAAGACTGACTCTTCTTACTGACTATGATTTGAACCATTCTTGTGACACTAGTTACAGATTCCGATGCTTCACTTCAGGTTTACTGTATTCCTTGGACATTCTTATTGTTGATGAAACACAGAAATTGCATCGGAATTAAATACAAAAGGCACAATGCCGACTTAAGTACAAGAAGACTGCTCTTCTTACTGTCTATATTTTGAACCATTCCAGTGACACTAGTTATAGATTCCGATGCTTCACTTTAGGTTTACTGTATCCTCTGGACCTTCTTATTGTCGATGAAACACAGAAATTTGCACGGAATTAAATACAAAAGGCACAATGCCGACTTAAGGACAAGAAGACTGACTCATCTTACTGACTTTGTTTTGACCATTCCTGTGACACTAGTTAAGAATTCCGATGCTTCACTTCAGGTTTACTGTATCCCTTGGACCTTCTTATTGACGATGAAACACAGAAATTGCATCGGAATTAAATAGAAATGGCAAAATGCCGACTTAAGTACACGAAGACTGACTCATCTTACTCTCTATGTTTTGAACCATTCCTGTGACACTAGTTATAGATTCCGATGCTACACTCCAGGTTTACTGTATCCCTTGGACCTTCTTATTGACGATGAATCACAGAAATTGCATAGGAATTAAATACAAAAGTCACAATGCCGACCTAAGGACAAGAAGACTGACTCTTCTTACTGACTTTGTTTTGAACCATTAGTGTGACACTAGTTATAGATTCCGATGCTTCACTTCAGGTTTACTGTATTCCTTGGACCTTCTTATTGACGATGAAACACAGAAATTGCATCGGAATCAAATACAAAAGGCACAATGCCGACTTAAGTACAAGATGACTGACTCTTCCTACTGTCTATGTTTTGAACCATTCCTGTGACACTAGTTATAGATTCCGATGCTTCACTTGGGGTTTACTGTATCCCTTGGACCTTGTTATTGACGGAGAAACACAGAAATTGCATCGGAATTAAATACAAAAGGCACAATGCCGACTTAACTACAAGAAGACTGACTCTTCTTACTGTCTATATTTTGAACCATTCCAGTGACACTAGTTATAGATTCCGATGCTTCACTTCAGGTTTTCTGTATCATTTGGACCTTCGTATTGACGATGAAACACAGAAATTGCTTCGGAATTAAATACAAGAGGCACAATGCCTACTTAAGTACAAAAAGACTGACTCTTCTTACTGTCTATGTTTTGAACCATTACTGTGACTCAAGTTATAGATTCCGATGCTTCACTCCAGGTTTACTGTATCCCTCTGACCTTCATATTGACGGTGAAACACAGAAATTTCATCGGAATTAAATACGAAAGGCACAATGCCGACTTAAGTACAAGAAGAGTGACTCTTCTTACTGACTATGATTTGAACCATTCCAGTGACACTAGTTATAGATTCCGATGCTTCACTTCAGGTTTACTGTATCCCCTGGACCTTCTTATTGACGGTGAAACACAGAAATTTCATCGGAATTAAATACAAAAGGCACAATGCCGACTTAAGTACAAGAAGACTGACTCTTCTTACTGTCTATGTCTTGAACCATTACTGTGACTCTAGTTATAGATTCCGATGTTTCACTCCAGGTTTACTGTATCCCTTGGACCTTCTTATTGACGATGAAACACAGAAATTGCATCGGAATTAAATACAAAAGGCACAATGCCGACTTAAGGACAAGAAGACTGACTCATCTTACTGACTTTGTTTTGACCATTCCTGTGACACTAGTTAAGAATTCCGATGCTTCACTTCAGGTTTACTGTATCCCTCTGACCGTCTTATTGACGATGAAACACAGAAATTGCATCGGAATTAAATACGAAAGGCACAATGCCGACTTAAGTACAAGAAGACTGTCTCTTCTTACTGTCTGCCATTGAACCATTCCTGTGACACTAGTTATAGTTTCCGATGCTTCACATCAGGTTTACTGTATCCCTCTGACCTTCATATTGACGGTGAAACACAGAAATTGCATCGGAATTAAATACGAAAGGCACAATGCCGACTTAAGTACAAGAAGACTTACTCTTCTTACTGACTATGTTTTGAACCATTCCTGTGACACTAGTTATAGATTCCGATGCTTCACTTCAGGTTTACTGTATCCCTTGGACCTTCTTATTGACGATGAAACACAGAAATTGCATCGGAATTAAATAGAAAAGGCAAAATGCCGACTTAAGTACACGAAGACTGACTCTTCTTACTCTCTATGTTTTGAACCATTCCTGTGACACTAGTTATAGATTCCGATGCAACACTCTAGGTTTACTGTATCCCTTGGACCCTCTTATTGACGATGAATCACAGAAATTGCATCGGAATTAAATACAAAAGGCACAATGCCGACCTAAGGACAAGAAGACTGACTCTTCTTACTGACTTTGTGTTGAACCATTAGTGTGACACTAGTTATAGATTCCGATGCTTCACATCAGGTTTGCTGTATTCCTTGGACCTTCTTATTGACGATGAAACACAGAAATTGCATCGGAATCAAATACAAAAGGCACAATGACGACTTAAGTACAAGATGACTGACTCTTCCTACTGTCTATGCTTTGAACCATTCCTGTGACACTACTTATAGATTCCGATGCGTCACCTCAGGTTTACTGTATCCCTTCGACCTTCTTATTGGCGATGTAACACAGAAATTGCATCGGAATTAAATACAAAGGGCACAATGCCGACTTAAGGACATGAAGACCGACTCTTCCTACTGACTATGTTTTGAACCATTCCTGTGACACTAGTTATAGATTCCGATGCTTCACTTGGGGTTTACTGTATCCCTTGGACATTGTTATTGACGGAGAAACACAGAAATTGCATCGGAATTAAATACAAAAGGCACAATGCCGACTTAACTACAAGAACACTGACTCTTCTTACTGTCTATATTTTGAACCATTCCAGTGACACTAGTTATAGATTCCGATGCTTCACTTCAGGTTTTCTGTATCCCTTGGACCTTCGTATTGACGATGAAACACAGAAATTGCTTCGAATTAAATACAAGAGGCACAATGCCGACTTAAGTACAAAAAGACTGACTCTTCTTACTGTCTATGTTTTGAACCATTACTGTGACTCTAGTTATAGATTCCGATGCTTCACTCCAGGTTTACTGTATCCCTTGGACCTTCTTATTGACGATGAAACACAGAAATTGCATCGGAATTCAATACAAATGGCACAATGCCGACTTAAGGACAAGGAGACTGACTCTTCTTACTGACTATGTTTTGAACCATTCCAGTGACACTAGTTAGGGATTCCGATGCTTCACTTCAGGTTTACTGTATCCCTCTGAGTATCTTATTAACGATGAAACACGGAAATTGAATCGGAATTAAATACAGGAGGCACAATGCCGACTTAATTACAAGAAGACTGACTCTTCTTACTGTCTATGTTTGAACCATTCCTGTGACACTAGTTATAGATTCCGATGCTTCACATCAGGTTTACTGTATCCCTCTGACCTTCATATTGACGGTGAAACACAGAAATTGCATCGGAATTAAATACGAAAGGCACAATGCCGACTTAAGTACAAGAAGACTGACTCTTCTTACTGACTATGATTTGAACCATTCTTGTGACACTAGTTACAGATTCCGATGCTTCACTTCAGGTTTACTGTATCCCTTAGACCTTCTTATTGATGATGAAACACAGAAATTGCATCGGAATTAAATAGAAAAGGCAAAATGCCGACTTAAGTACACGAAGACTGACTCTTCTTACTCTCTATGTTTTGAACCATTCCTGTGACACTAGTTATAGATTCCAAAGCTACACTCCAGGTTTACTGTATCCCTTGGACCTTCTTATTGACGATGAATCACAGAAATTGCATAGGAATTAAATGCAAAGGGCACAATGCCGACTTAAGGACATGAAGACCGACTCTTAATACTGACTATGTTTTGAACCATTCCTGTGACACTAGTTATAGATTCCGATGCTTCACTTGGGGTTTACTGTATCCCTTGGACATTGTTATTGACGGAGAAACACAGAAATTGCATCGGAATTAAATACAAAAGGCACAATGCCGACTTAACTACAAGAAGACTGACTCTTCTTACTGTCTATATTTTGAACCATTCCAGTGACACTAGTCATAGATTCCGATGCTTCACTTCAGGTTTTCTGTATCCCTTGGACCTTCGTATTGACGATGAAACACAGAAATTGCTTCGGAATTAAATACAAGAGGCACAATGCCGACTTAAGTACAAAAAGACTGACTCTTCTTACTGTCTATGTTTTGAACCATTACTGTGACTCTAGTTATAGATTCCGATGCTTCACTCCAGGTTTACTGTATCCCTTGGACCTTCTTATTGACGATGAAACACAGAAATTGCATCGGAATTAAATACAAATGGCACAATGCCGACTTAAGGACAAGGAGACTGACTCTTCTTACTGACTATGTTTTGAACCGATCCAGTGACACTAGTTATAGATTCCGATGCTTCACATCTTGTTTACTGTATCCCTCTGACCTTCATATTGACGGTGAAACGCAGAAATTGCATCGGAATTAAATACGAAAGGCACAATGCCGACTTAAGTACAAGAAGACTGACTCTTCTTACTGACTATGATTTGAACCATTCTTGTGACACTAGTTACAGATTCCGATGCTTCACTTCAGGTTTACTGTATCCCTTGGACCTTCTTATTGATGATGAAACACAGAAATTGCATCGGAGTTAAATTCAAAAGGCACAATGCCGACTTAAGTACAAGAAGACTGACTCTTCTTACTGTCTATATTTTGAACCATTCCAGTGACACTAGTTATAGATTCCGATGCTTCACTTCAGGTTTACTGTATCCCCTGGACCTTCTTAATGACGATGAAACACAGAAATTTGCACGGAATTAAATACAAAAGGCACAATGCCGACTTAAGTACAAGAAGACTGACTCTTCTTACTGTCTATGCCTTGAACCATTACTGTGACTCTAGTTATAGATTCCGATGTTTCACTCCAAGTTTACTGTATCCCTTGGACCTTCTTATTGACGATGAAACACAGAAATTGCATCGGAATTAAATACAAAAGGCACAATGCCGACTTAAGGACAAGAAGACTGACTCATCTTACTGACTTTGTTTTGACCATTCCTGTGACACTAGTTAAGAATTCCGATGCTTCACTTCAGGTTTACTGTATCCCTCTGACCGTCTTATTGACGATGAAACACAGAAATTGCATCGGAATTACATACGAAAGGCACAATGCCGACTTAAGTACAAGAAGACTGTCTCTTCTTACTGTCTGCGTTTGAACCATTCCTGTGACACTAGTTATAGTTTCCGATGCTTCACTTCAGGTTTACTGTATCCCTCTGACCTTCATATTGACGGTGAAACACAGAAATTGCATCGGAATTAAATACGAAAGGCACAATGCCGACTTAAGTGCAAGAAGACTTACTCTTCTTACTGACTATGTTTTGAACCATTCCTGTGACACTAGTTATAGATTCCGATGCTTCACTTCAGGTTTACTGTATCCCTTGGACCTTCTTATTGACGATGAAACACAGAAATTGCATCGGAATTAAATAGAAAAGGCAAAATGCCGACTTAAGTACACGAAGACTGACTCTTCTTACTCTCTATGTTTTGAACCATTCCTGTGACACTAGTTATAGATTCCGATGCTACACTCCAGGTTTACTGTATCCCTTGGACCTTCTTATTGACGAGGAGTCACAGAAATTGCATCGGAATTAAATACAAAAGGCACAATGCCGACCTAAGGACAAGAAGACTGACTCTTCTTACTGACTTTGCTTTGAATCATTAGTGTGACACTAGTTATAGATTCCGATGCTTCACTTCAGGTTTACTGTATTCCTTGGACCTTCTTATTGTCGATGAAACACAGAAATTGCATCGGAATCAAATACAAAAGGCACAATGCCGACTTAAGTACAAGATGACTGACTCTTCCTACTGTCTATGTTTTGAACCATTCCTGTGACACTACTTATAGATTCCGATGCGTCACCTCAGGTTTACTGTATCCCTTCGACCTTCTTATTGGCGATGTAACACAGAAATTGCATCGGAATTAAATACAAAGGGCACAATGCCGACTTAAGGACATGAAGACCGACTCTTCCTACTGACTATGTTTTGAACCATTCCTGTGACACTAGTTATAGATTCCGATGCTTCACTTGGGGTTTACTGTATCCCTTGGACCTTGTTATGGACGGAGAAACACAGAAATTGCATCGGAATTAAATACAAAAGGCACAATGCCGACTTAACTACAAGAAGACTGACTCTTCTTACTGTCTATGTTCTGAACCATTACTGTGACTCTAGTTATAGATTCCGATGCTTCACTCCAGGGTTACTGTATCCCTTGGACCTTCTTATTGACGATGAAACACAGAAATTGCATCGGAATTAAATACAAATGGCACAATGCCGGCTTAAGGACAAGGAGACTGACTCTTCTTACTGACTATGTTTTGAACCATTCCTGTGACACTAGTTAGGGATTCCGATGCTTCACTTCAGGTTTACTGTATCCCTCTGAGTATCTTATTAACGATGAAACACAGAAATTGAATCGGAATTAAATACAGGAGGCACAATGCCGACTTAATTACAAGAAGACTGACTCTTCTTACTGTCTATGTTTGAACCATTCCTGTGACACTAGTTATAGATTCCGATGCTTCACATCAGGTTTACTGTATCCCTCTCACCTTCATATTGACGGTGAAACACAGAAATTGCATCGGAATTAAATACGAAAGGCACAATGCCGACTTAAGTACAAGAAGACTGACTCTTCTTACTGACTATGATTTCAACCATTCTTGTGACACTAGTTACAGATTCCGATGCTTCACTTCAGGTTTACTGTATCCCTTGGACCTTCTTATTGATGATGAAACACAGAAATTGCATCGGAATTAAATACAAAAGGCACAATGCCGACTTAAGTACAAGAAGACTGACTCTTCTTACTGTCTATATTTAGAACCATTCCAGTGACACTAGTTATAGATTCCGATGCTTCACTTCAGGTTTACTGTATCCCTTGGACCTTCTTATTGACGATGAAACACAGAAATTTGCACGGAATTAAATACAAAAGGCACAATGCCGACTTAAGTACAAGAAGACTGACTCTTCTTACTGTCTATGTCTTGAACCATTACTGTGACTCTAGTTATAGATTCCGATGTTGCACTCCAGGTTTACTGTATCCCTTGGACCTTCTTATTGACGATGAAACACAGAAATTGCATCGGAATTAAATACAAAAGGCACAATGCCTACTTCAGGACAAGAAGACTGACTCATCTTACTGACTTTGTTTTGACCATTCCTGTGACACTAGTTAAGAATTCCGATGCTTCACTTCAGGTTTACTGTATCCCTCTGACCGTCTTATTGACGATGAAACACAGAAATTGCATCGGAATTAAATACGAAAGGTACAATGCCGACTTAAGTACAAGAAGACTGTCTCTTCTTACTGTCTGCGTTTGAACCATTCCTGTGACACTAGTTATAGTTTTCGATGCTTCACTTCAGGTTTACTGTGTCCCTCTGACCTTCATATTGACGGTGAAACACAGAAATTGCATCGGAATTAAATACGAAAGGCACAATGCCGACTTAAGTGCAAGAAGACTTACTATTCTTACTGACTATGTTCTGAACCATTCCTGTGACACTAGTTATAGATTCCGATGCTTCACTTCAGGTTTACTGTATCCCTTGGACCTTCTTATTGACGATGAAACACAGAAATTGCATCGGAATTAAATAGAAAAGGCAAAATGCCGACTTAAGTACACGAAGACTGACTCTTCTTACTCTCTATGTTTTGAACCATTCCTGTGACACTAGTTATAGATTCCGATGCTACACTCCAGGTTTACTGTATCCCTTGGACCTTCTTATTGACGAGGAATCACAGAAATTGCATCGGAATGAAATACAAAAGGCACAATGCCGAATTAAGTACAAGAAGACTGACTCTTCTTAGTGTCTACATTTTGTACCATTCCTGTGGCACTAGTTATGGATTCCGATGCTTCACTTCAGGTTTACTGTATCCCTCTGACCGTCTTATTGACGATGAAACACAGATATTGCATCGGAATTAAATACAAAAGGCACAATGCTGACTTAAGTACAAGAAGACTGAATCTTCTTACTGTCTATGTTTGAACCATTCCTGTGACACTAGTTGTAGTTTCCGATACTTCACTTCAGGTTTACTGTTTCCCTCTGACCTTCATATTGACGGTGAACCACAGAAATTGCATCGGAATTAAATACGAAAGGCACAATGCTGACTTAAGTACAAGAAGACTCACTCTTCTTACTGACTATGTTTTGAACCATTCCTGTGATACTAGTTATAGATTCCGATGCTTCACTTCAGGTTTACTGTATTCCTCTGCCTTTATATTGACGATGAAACACAGAAATTGCATCGGAATAAAATAGAAAAGGCACAATGCCGACTTAAGTACAAGAAGACTGACTCTCCTCACCGTCAATGTTTTTTCCAATCCTGTGACACTAGTTGTAGATTCCGATGCTTCACTTCAGGTTTACTGTATCCCTTGGACCTTCTTATTGACGATGAAACATAGAAATTGCCTCGGAATTAAATACAAAAGGCACAATGCCGACTTAAGTAAAAGAACACTGACTCTTCCTACTGTCTATGTTTTGAACCATTCCTGTGACACTAGTTATAGATTCCGATGCTTCACTTCATGTTCACTGTATCCCTTGTACCTTCTTATTGACGATGAAACACAGAAATTGCATCGGAATTAAATGCAAAAGGCACAATGGCAACTTAAGTACATGAAGACCGACTCTTCTTATTGACAATGATTTGAACTATTCCTGTGACACTAGTTATAGATTCTGATGCTACACTCCAGGTTTACTGTATCCCTTGGACCTTCTTATTGACGATGAGTCACAGACATTGCATGGGAATTAAATACAAAAGGCACAATGCCGACCTAAGGACAAGAAGACTGACTCTTGTTACTGACTTTGTTTTGAACCATTAGTGTGACACTAGTTATAGATTCCGAGGCTTCACCTCAGGTTTACTGTATCCCTTCGACCTTCTTATTGGCGATGTAACACAGAAATTGCATCGGAATTAAATACAAAGGGCACAATGCCGACTTGAGGACATGAAGACCGACTCTTCCTACTGACTATGCTTTGAACCATTCCTGTGACACTAGTTATAGATTCCGATGCTTCACTTGAGGTTTACTGTATCCCTTGGACCTTCTTGGTGACGATGAAACACTGAAATTGCATCGGAATTAAATACAAAGGCACAATGCCGACTTAAGTACAAGAACACTGACTCTTCTTACTGTCTATGTTTTGAACCATTCCTGTGGCACTAGTTATGGATTCCGAAGCTTCACTTCAGGTTTACTGTATCCCTGTGACCGTTTTATTGACGATGAAACACAGAAATAGCAGCGGAATTAAATACAAAAGGCACAATGCCGACTTAAGTACAAGAAGACTGACTCTTCTTACTGTCTATGTTTGAACCATTCCTGTGACACTAGTTATAGATTCCGATGCTACACTCCAGGTTTACTGTATCCCTTGGAAATTCTTATTGACGATGAATCACGGAATTTGCATCGTAATTAAATACAAAAGGCACAATGCCGACCTAAGGACAAGAAGACTGACTCTTCTTACTGACTTTGTTTTGAACCATTAGTGTTACACTTGTTATAGATTCCGATGCTTCACTTCAGGTTTACTGTATTCCATGGACCTTCTTATTGACGAAGAAACACAGAAATTGCATCGGAATTAAATACAAAAGGCACAATGCCGACTTAAGTACAACATGACTGACTCTTCCTACTGTCTATGTTTTGAACCATTCCTGTGACACTACTTATAGATTCCGATGCGTCACTTCAGGTTTACTGTATCCCTTCAACCTTCTTATTGGCGATGTAACACAGAAATTGCATCGGAAGTAAATACAAAGGGCACAATGCCGACTTAAGGACATGAAGACCGACTCTTCCTACTGACTATTTTTTGAACCATTCCTGTGACACTAGTTATAGATTAGTATGCTTCACTTGAGGTTTACTGTATCCCTAGGACCGTCTTATTGACGATGAAACACAGAAATTGCATCGGAATTAAATACAAAAGGCACAATGCCGACTTAAGTACAAGAAGACTGACTCTTCTTACTGTCTATGTTTTGAACCATTCCTGTGGCACTAGTTATGGATACCGATGCTTCACTTCAGGTTTACTGTATCCCTCTGACCTTCGTATTAACGGTGAAACACAGAAATTGCATCGGAATGAAATACGAAAGGCACAATGCCGACTTAAGTACAAGAAGACTTACTCTTCTTACTGACTATGCTTTGAACCATTGCTGTGACACTAGTTATAGATACCGATGCTTCACTTCAGGTTTACTGTATCCCTCTGATCTTTATATTGGCGATGAAACACAGAAATTGCATCGGAATAAAATAGAAAAGGCACAATGCCGACTTAAGTACAAGAAGACTGACACTTCTCAATGTCAATGTTTTGAACCAATCCTGTGACACTAGTTGTTGATTCCGATGCTTCACTTCAGGTTTACTGTATCCCTTGGACTTTCTAATTGACGATGAAACACACAAATTGCATCGGAATTAAATACAAATGGTACAATGCCGACTTAAGTACAAGAAGACTGACTCTTCTTACTGAATATGTTTTGAAACATTCCTGTGACACTAGTTATAGATTCCGATGCTTCGCTTCAGATTTACTGTATCCCTTGGACCTTCTTTTTGACGATGAAACACAGAAATTGCATCGGAATTAAATACAAAAGGCAAAATGCAGGCTTAAGTGCACGAAGACTGACTCTTCATACTCTCTATGTTTTGAACCATTCCTGTGACACTAGTTATAGATTCCGATGCTTCACTCCAGGTTCACTATATCCCTTGGACCTTGTTATTGACGATGAAACACAGAAATTACATCGGAATTAAATACAAAAGGCACAATGCCGACATAAGGACAAGAAGACTGACTCTTCTTACTGACCATGTTTTGAACCATTCCTGTTCCACTAGCTATAGATTCCGATGCTTCACTTCAGGTTTACTGTATCCCTCTGACTTTCTTATTGACGAAGAAACAAAGAAATGCCATCGGAATTAAATACAAAAAGCACAATGCCGACATAAGTACAAGAAGACTGACTCTTCTTACTGTCTATGATTTGAACCATTCCATTGACACTAGTTATAGATTCCGATGCCTCACTGCAGGTTTACTGTATCCCTTGGACCTTCCTTTTGACGATGAAACACAGAAATTGAATCGGAATTAAATACAAAAGGCAAAATGCCGACTTAAGTACACGAAGACTGACTCTTCTTACTGTCTATGATTTGAACCATTCCTGTGACACTAGTGATAGATTCCGATGCTTCACTCCAGGTTTTCTGTATCCCGTGGACCTTCTTATTGGCGATGAAACACAGACATTGCATCGGAATTAAATAGAAATTGCACAATGCCGACTTAAGTTCAAGAAGACTGACTCTTCTTTCTGACTATGTTTTGAACCATTCCAGTGACACTAGTTATAGATTCCGATGCTTCACTTCAGGTTTGCTGTATACCTTGGACCTTCTTAATGACGATGAAACACAGAAATTGCATCGGAATTAAATACAAAAGGCACAATGCCAACTTATGTACAAGAAGACCGACTCTTCCTACTGTCTATGTTATGATCCATTCCAGTGACACTAGTTTTGGATTCCGATGCTTCACTTCAGGTTTACTGTATCCCTCTGACCTTCTTATTGACGATGAAACACAGAAATTGCATCGGAATTAAATACAAAAGGCACAATGCCGACATTAGTACAAGAAGGCTGACTCTTCCTGCTGTCTGTGGTTTGAACGATTCCTGTGATACTTGTTATAGATTCCGATGCTTCCCTTCAGGTTTACTGTATCCCTTGGACATTCGTATTGACGATGAAACACAGGAATTGCATCGGAATAAAATACAAAAGGCACAATGCCGACTTAAGTACAAGAAGACTCACTCTTCCTATTGTCTATGTTTTGAACCATTCCTGTGACACTAGTTATAGATTCCGATGCTTCACTCCAGGTTTACTATATCCCTTGGATCTTCTTATTATCGATGAAACTCAGAAATAGCATCGGAATTAAATACAAATGGCACAATGCGCACTTAAGGGCAAGAAGACTGACTCTTCTTATTGACTATGTTTTGAACCATTCCTGTGACACTAGTTATAGATTCCGATGCTTCACTTCAGGTTTCCTGTATCCCTTGGACCTTCTTATTGGCGATGAGACACAGAAATTGCACCGGAATTAAATACAAAATGCAAAATGCCGCTTTAAGTACACGAAGACTGACTCTTCTTACTGTCTATGTTTTGGACAATTCCTGTGACACTAGTTATGGATTCCGATGCTACACTCCAGGTTTACTGTATCCCTTGGACCTCCTTATTGACGATGAAACACAGAAATTGCATCGGAAATAAAAACAAAAGGCACAATGCCGACTTAAGTACAAGAAGACTGACTCATCTTACTGACTATGTCTTGATCCGTTCCTGTGACACTAGTTATAGATTCCGATGCTTTACCTAAGGTGTACCGTATCCCTCTGACCTTCTTATTCACGATGAAACGCAGAACTTGAATCGGAATTACATACAAAAGGCACAATGCCTACTTAAGTACAAGAAGACTGACTCTTCTTACTGTCTATGTTTAGAACCATTCCTGTGACACTAGTTATAGATTCCTATGCTTCACTTCAGGTTTACTGTTTCCCTTGGACCTTCTTATTGACGATGTATCACAGATTTTGCGTCGGAATAAAATACAAAATCCACAATGCCGACTTTAGTACAAGAAGACTGACTCTTCTTACTGTCTATGTTTTAAACCATTCCTGTGACACTACTTATTGATTCCGATGCTTCACTCCAGGTTTACTGTATCCCTCTGACCTTCTTATTGACGGTGAAACACAGAAATTGCATCGGAATTAAATACAAATGGTACAATGCCGACTTAAGTACAAGAAGACTGACTCTTCTTACTGAATGTGCTTTGAACCATTCCTGTGACACTAGTTTTAGATTCCGATGCTTCACTTTAGGTTTACTGTATCCCTTCGACCTACTTATTGACGATGAAACACAGAAATTGCATCGGAGTTAAATACAAAAGGCAAAATGCCGACTTAAGTACATGAAGACTGACTCTTTTTACTATCTACGTTTTGAACCATTCCTGTGACACTAGTTATAGATTCCGATGCTTCACTTCAGGTTTACTGTATCCCTTGGACCTTCTTTTTGACGATGAAACACAGAAATTGCATCGGAATTAAATACAAAAGGCAAAATGCAGGCTTAAGTGCACGAAGACTGACTCTTCTTACTCTCTATGTTTTGAACCATTCCTGTGACACTAGTTATAGATTCCGATGCTTCACTTGAGGTTTACTGTATCACTTGGACCTTCTTATTGACGATGAAACACAGAAATTGCATCGGAATTAAATACAAATTCTCAATGCCGACATAAGTACAAGGAGACTGACTCTTCTTACTATCTATGTCTTGAACCATTCCTGTGGCACTAGTTATAGATTCCGATGCTTCACTCCAGGTTCACCGTATCCCTTGGACCTTGTTATTGACGATGAAACACAGAAATTGCATCGGAATTAAATACAAAAGGCACAATGACGACATAAGGACAAGAAGACTGACTCTTCTTACTGACCATGTTTTGAACCATTCCTGTTCCACTAGCTATAGATTCCGATGCTTCACTTCAGGTTTACTGTATCCCTCTGACTTTCTTATTGACGAAGAAACAAAGAAATGCCATCGGAATTAAATACAAAAAGCACAATGCCGACATAAGTACAAGAAGACTGACTCTTCTTACTGTCTATGATTTGAACCATTCCATTGACACTAGTTATAGATTCCGATGCCTCACTGCAGGTTTACTGTATCCCTTGGACCTTCCTTTTGACGATGAAACACAGAAATTGCATCGGAATTAAATACAAAAGGCAAAATGCCGACTTAAGTACACGAAGACTGACTCTTCTTACTGTCTATGATTTGAACCATTCCTGTGACACTAGTGATAGATTCCGATGCTTCACTCCAGGTTTTCTGTATCCCGTGGACCTTCTTATTGGCGATGAAACACAGACATTGCATCGGAATTAAATATAAAATGCACAATGCCGACTTAAGTTCAAGAAGACTGACTCTTCTTACTGACTATGTTTTGAACCATTCCAGTTACACTAGTTATAGATTCCGATGCTTCACTTCAGGTTTGCTGTTTACCTTGGACCTTCTTAATGACGATGAAACACAGAAATTGCATCGGAATTAAATACAAAAGGCACAATGCCGACTTATGTACAAGAAGACTGACTCTTCCTACTGTCTATGTTATGATCCATTCCAGTGACACTAGTTTTGGATTCCGATGCTTCACTTCAGGTTTACTGTATCCCTCTGACCTTCTTATTGACGATGAAACACAGAAATTGCATCGGAATTAAATACAAAAGGCACAATGCCGACATTAGTACAAGAAGGCTGACTCTTCCTGCTGTCTATGGTTTGAACGATTCCTGTGATACTTGTTATAGATTCCGATGCTTCCCTTCAGGTTTACTGTATCCCTTAGACATTCGTATTGACGATGAAACACATGAATTGCATCATAATAAAATACAAAAGGCACAATGCCGACTTAAGTACAAGAAGACTCACTCTTCCTATTGTCTATGTTTTGAACCATTCCTGTGACACTAGTTATAGATTCCGATGCTTCACTCCAGGTTTACTATATCCCTTGGATCTTCTTATTATCGATGAAACTCAGAAATAGCATCGGAATTAAATACAAATGGCACAATGCGCACTTAAGGGCAAGAAGACTGACTCTTCTTATTGACTATGTTTTGAACCATTCCTGTGACACTAGTTATGGATTCCGAAGCTTCACTTCAGGTTTACTGTATCCCTCTGACCTTCATATTGACGGTGAAACACAGAAATTGCAGCGGAATTAAATACAAAAGGCACAATGCCGACTTAAGTACAAGAAGACTGACTCTTCTTACTGTCTATGTTTGAACCATTCCTGTGACACTAGTTATAGATTCCGATGCTACACTCCAGGTTTACTGTATCCCTTGGAAATTCTTATTGACGATGAATCACGGAATTTGCATCGTAATTAAATACAAAAGGCACAATGCCGACCTAAGGACAAGAAGACTGACTCTTCTTACTGACTTTGTTTTGAACCATTAGTGTGACACTAGTTATAGATTCCGATGCTTCACTTCAGGTTTACTGTATTCCATGGACCTTCTTATTGACGAAGAAACACAGAAATTGCATCGGAATTAAATACAAAAGGCACAATGCCGACTTAAGTACAAGATGACTGACTCTTCCTACTGTCTATGTTTTGAACCATTCCTGTGACACTACTTATAGATTCCGATGCGTCACCTCAGGTTTACTGTATCCCTTCGACCTTCTTATTGGCGATGTAACACAGAAATTGCATCGGAATTAAATACAAAGGGCACAATGCCGACTTGAGGACATGAAGACCGACTCTTCCTACTGACTATGCTTTGAACCATTCCTGTGACACTAGTTATAGATTCCGATGCTTCACTTGAGGTTTACTGTATCCCTTGGACCTTCTTGTTGACGATGAAACACTGAAATTGCATCGGAATTAAATACAAAGGCACAATGCCGACTTAAGTACAAGAACACTGACTCTTCTTACTGTCTATGTTTTGAACCATTCCTGTGGCACTAGTTATGGATTCCGAAGCTTCACTTCAGGTTTACTGTATCCCTGTGACCGTTTTATTGACGATGAAACACAGAAATTGCAGCGGAATTAAATACAAAAGGCACAATGCCGACTTAAGTACAAGAAGACTGACTCTTCTTACTGTCTATGTTTGAACCATTCCTGTGACACTAGTTATAGTTTCCAATGCTTCACTTCAGGTTTACTGTATCCCTCTGACCTTCATATTGACGGTGAAACACAGAAATTGCAGCGGAATTAAATACAAAAGGCACAATGCCGACTTAAGTACAAGAAGACTGACTCTTCTTACTGTCTATGTTTGAACCATTCCTGTGACACTAGTTATAGATTCCGATGCTACACTCCAGGTTTACTGTATCCCTTGGAAATTCTTATTGACGATGAATCACGGAATTGGCATCGTAATTAAATACAAAAGGCACAATGCCGACCTAAGGACAAGAAGACTGACTCTTCTTACTGACTTTGTTTTGAACCATTAGTGTGACACTAGTTATAGATTCCGATGCTTCACTTCAGGTTTACTGTATTCCATGGACCTTCTTATTGACGAAGAAACACAGAAATTGCATCGGAATTAAATACAAAAGGCACAATGCCGACTTAAGTACAACATGACTGACTCTTCCTACTGTCTATGTTTTGAACCATTCCTGTGACACTACTTATAGATTCCGATGCGTCACTTCAGGTTTACTGTATCCCTTCAACCTTCTTATTGGCGATGTAACACAGAAATTGCATCGGAAGTAAATACAAAGGGCACAATGCCGACTTAAGGACATGAAGACCGACTCTTCCTACTGACTATGTTTTGAACCATTCCTGTGACACTAGTTATAGATTAGGATGCTTCACTTGAGGTTTACTGTATCCCTAGGACCGTCTTATTGACGATGAAACACAGAAATTGCATCGGAATTAGATACAAAAGGCACAATGCCGACTTAAGTACAAGAAGACTGACTCTTCTTACTGTCTATGTTTTGAACCATTCCTGTGGCACTAGTTATGGATACCGATGCTTCACTTCAGGTTTACTGTATCCCTCTGACCTTCGTATTAACGGTGAAACACAGAAATTGCATCGGAATGAAATACGAAAGGCACAATGCCGACATAAGGACAAGAAGACTGACTCTTCTTACTGACCATGTTTTGAACCATTCCTGTTCCACTAGCTATAGATTCCGATGCTTCACTTCAGGTTTGCTGTATCCCTCTGACTTTCTTATTGACGAAGAAACAAAGAAATGCCATCGGAATTAAATACAAAAAGCACAATGCCGACGTAAGTACAAGAAGACTGACTCTTCTTACTGTCTATGATTTGAACCATTCCATTGACACTAGTTATAGATTCCGATGCCTCACTGCAGGTTTACTGTATCCCTTGGACCTTCCTTTTGACGATGAAACACAGAAATTGAATCGGAATTAAATACAAAAGGCAAAATGCCGACTTAAGTACACGAAGACTGACTCTTCTTACTGTCTATGATTTGAACCATTCCTGTGACACTAGTGATAGATTCCGATGCTTCACTCCAGGTTTTCTGTATCCCGTGGACCTTCTTATTGGCGATGAAACACAGACATTGCATCGGAATTAAATAGAAAATGCACAATGCCGACTTAAGTTCAAGAAGACTGACTCTTCTTTCTGACTATGTTTTGAACCATTCCAGTGACACTAGTTATAGATTCCGATGCTTCACTTCAGGTTTGCTGTATACCTTGGACCTTCTTAATGACGATGAAACACAGAAATTGCATCGGAATTAAATACAAAAGGCCCAATGCCGACTTATGTACAAGAAGACTGACTCTTCCTACTGTCTATGTTATGATCCATTCCAGTGACACTAGTTTTGGATTCCGATGCTTCACTTCAGGTTTACTGTATCCCTTGGACTTTCTAATTGACGATGAAACACACAAATTGCATCGGAATTGAATACAAATGGTACAATGCCGACTTAAGTACAAGAAGACTGACTCTTCTTACTGAATATGTTTTGAACCATTCCTGTGACACTAGTTATAGATTCCGATGCTTCGCTTCAGATTTACTGTATCCCTTGGACCTTCTTTTTGACGATGAAACACAGAAATTGCATCGGAATTAAATACAAAAGGCAAAATGCAGGCTTAAGTGCACGAAGACTGACTCTTCATACTCTCTATGTTTTGAACCATTCCTGTGACACTAGTTATAGATTCCGATGCTTCACTCCAGGTTCACTATATCCCTTGGACCTTGTTATTGACGATGAAACACAGAAATTGCATCGGAATTAAATACAAAAGACACAATGCCGACATAAGGACAAGAAGACTGACTCTTGTTACTGACCATGTTTTGAACCATTCCTGTTCCACTAGCTATAGATTCCGATGCTTCACTTCAGGTTTGCTGTATCCCTCTGACTTTCTTATTGACGAAGAAACAAAGAAATGCCATCGGAATTAAATACAAAAAGCACAATGCCGACGTAAGTACAAGAAGACTGACTCTTCTTACTGTCTATGATTTGAACCATTCCATTGACACTAGTTATAGATTCCGATGCCTCACTGCAGGTTTACTGTATCCCTTGGACCTTCCTTTTGACGATGAAACACAGAAATTGAATCGGAATTAAATACAAAAGGCAAAATGCCGACTTAAGTACACGAAGACTGACTCTTCTTACTGTCTATGATTTGAACCATTCCTGTGACACTAGTGATAGATTCCGATGCTTCACTCCAGGTTTTCTGTATCCCGTGGACCTTCTTATTGGCGATGAAACACAGACATTGCATCGGAATTAAATAGAAAATGCACAATGCCGACTTAAGTTCAAGAAGACTGACTCTTCTTTCTGACTATGTTTTGAACCATTCCAGTGACACTAGTTATAGATTCCGATGCTTCACTTCAGGTTTGCTGTATACCTTGGACCTTCTTAATGACGATGAAACACAGAAATTGCATCGGAATTAAATACAAAAGGCACAATGCCGACTTATGTACAAGAAGACTGACTCTTCCTACTGTCTATGTTATGATCCATTCCAGTGACACTAGTTTTGGATTCCGATGCTTCACTTCAGGTATACTGTATCCCTCTGACCTTCTTATTGACGATGAAACACAGAAATTGCATCGGAATTAAATACAAAAGGCACAATGCCGACATTAGTACAAGAAGGCTGACTCTTCCTGCTGTCTGTGGTTTGAACGATTCCTGTGATACTTGTTATAGATTCCGATGCTTCCCTTCAGGTTTACTGTATCCCTTGGACATTCGTATTGACGATGAAACACAGGAATTGCATCGGAATAAAATACAAAAGGCACAATGCCGACTTAAGTACAAGAAGACTGACTCAACTTACTGACTATGTCTTGATCCGTTCCTGTGACACTAGTTATAGATTCCGATGCTTTACCTAAGGTTTACCGTATCCCTCTGACCTTCTTATTCACGATGAAACGCAGAACTTGAATCGGAATTACATACAAAAGGCACAATGCCTACTTAAGTACAAGAAGACTGACTCTTCTTACTGTCTATGTTTGGAACCATTCCTGTGACACTAGTTATAGATTCCTATGCTTCACTTCAGGTTTACTGTTTCCCTTGGACCTTCTTATTGACGATGAATCACAGATTTTGCGTCGGAATAAAATACAAAATCCACAATGCCGACTTTAGTACAAGAAGACTGACTCTTCTTACTGTCTATGTTTTAAACCATTCCTGTGACACTACTTATTGATTCCGATGCTTCACTCCAGGTTTACTGTATCCCTCTGACCTTCTTATTGACGGTGAAACACAGAAATTGCATCGGAATTAAATACAAATGGTACAATGCCGACTTAAGTACAAGAAGACTGACTCTTCTTACTGAATGTGCTTTGAACCATTCCTGTGACACTAGTTTTAGATTCCGATGCTTCACTTTAGGTTTACTGTATCCCTTCGACCTACTTATTGACGATGAAACACAGAAATTGCATCGGAGTTAAATACAAAAGGCAAAATGCCGACTTAAGTACATGAAGACTGACTCTTTTTACTATCTACGTTTTGAACCATTCCTGTGACACTAGTTATAGATTCCGATGCTTCACTTCAGGTTTACTGTATCCCTTGGACCTTCTTTTTGACGATGAAACACAGACATTGCATCGGAATTAAATAGAAAATGCACAATGCCGACTTAAGTTCAAGAAGACTGACTCTTCTTACTGACTACGTTTTGAACCATTCCAGTGACACTAGTTAAAGATTCCGATGCTTCACTTCAGGTTTGCTGTATACCTTGGACCTTCTTAATGACGATGAAACACAGAAATTGCATCGGAATTAAATACAAAAGGCACAATGCCGACTTATGTACAAGAAGACTGACTCTTCCTACTGTCTATGTTATGATCCATTCCAGTGACACTAGTTTTGGATTCCGATGCTTCACTTCAGGTTTACTGTATCCCTCTGACCTTCTTATTGACGATGAAACACAGAAATTGCATCGGAATTAAATACAAAAGGCACAATGCCGACATTAGTACAAGAAGGCTGACTCTTCCTGCTGTCTATGGTTTGAACGATTCCTGTGATACTTGTTATAGATTCCGATGCTTCCCTTCAGGTTTACTGTATCCCTTGGACATTCGTATTGACGATGAAACACAGGAATTGCATCGGAATAAAATACAAAAGGCACAATGCCGACTTAAGTACAAGAAGACTCACTCTTCCTATTGTCTATGTTTTGAACCATTGCTGTGACACTAGTTATAGATTCCGATGCTTCACTCCAGGTTTACTATATCCCTTGGATCTTCTTATTATCGATGAAACTCAGAAATAGCATCGGAATTAAATACAAATGGCACAATGCGCACTTAAGGGCAAGAAGACTGACTCTTCTTATTGACTATGTTTTTAACCATTCCTGTGACACTAGTAATAGATTCCGATGCTTCACTTCAGGTTTCCTGTATCCCTTGAACCTTCTTATTGACGATGAGACACAGAAATTGCACCGGAATTAAATACAAAAGGCAAAATGCCGCTTTAAGTACACGAAGACTGACTCTTCTTACTGTCTATGTTTTGGACAATTCCTGTGACACTAGTTATGGATTCCGATGCTACACTCCAGGTTTACTGTATCCCTTGGACCTCCTTATTGACGATAAAACACAGAAATTGCGTCGGAAATAAAAACAAAAGGCACAATGCCGACTTAAGTACAAGAAGACTGACTCATCTTACTGACTATGTCTTGATCCATTCCTGTGACACTAGTTATAGATTCCGATGCTTTACCTAAGGTTTACCGTATCCCTCTGACCTTCTTATTCACGATGAAACGCAGAACTTGAATCGGAATTACATACAAAAGGCACAATGCCTACTTAAGTACAAGAAGACTGACTCTTCATACTGTCTATGTTTGCAACCATTCCTGTGACACTAGTTATAGATTCCTATGCTTCACTCCAGGTTTACTGTATCCCTCTGACCTTCTTATTGACGGTGAAACACAGAAATTGCATCGGAATTAATTACAAAAATCACAATGCCGACTTAAGTACATGAAGACTGACTCTTCTTACTGATTATGTTTTGAACCATTCCTGTGACACTAGTTATAGATTCCGATGCTTCACTCCAGGTTTACTGTATCCCTTGGACCTTCTTATTGACGATTAAAGACAGAAATTGCATCGGAATTCAATAGAAAAGACACAATGCCGACTTAAGTACAAGAAGACTGACTCTTCTTACTGATTATAGTTTGAACCATTCCTGTGACACTAGGTATAGATTCCGATGCTTTACTTCAGGTTTACTGTATACCTTGGACCTTCTTATTGACGATGAAACACAGAAATTGCATCGGAATTAAATACAAAAGACACAATGCCGACTTTAGTACCAGAAGACTGACTCTTCCTACTGTCTATGTTTTGAACCATTCCTGTGACACTAGTTGTGGATTCCGATGCTTCACTTCAGGTTTACTGTATCCCTCTGACCTTCTTATTGACGATGAAACGCAGAAATTGCATTGGAATTAAATACAAATGGCAATATGCCGACTTAAGTACACGGAGACTGACTCTTCTTACTGATTATGTTTTGAACCATTCCTGTGACACTAGTTATAGATTCCAATGCTACACTCCAGGTTTATAGTATCCCTTGGACCTTCTTATTGACGATGAAACACAGAAATTGCATCGAAATTAAATACAAAAGGCACAATGCCGAATTAAGGATAAGAAGATTGACTCTTCTTACTGATTTGTTTTGAACAATTCCTGTGACACTAATTATAGATTCCGACGCTTCACTTCAGGTTTACTGTATCCCCCTGACCTTCTTATTGACGATGAAACACAGAAATTGCATCGGAATTAAATACAAAAGCCACAATGCCGACTTAAGTACAAGGAGACTGACTCTTCGTACTGTCTATGTTTGGAACCATTCCTGTGACACTAGTTATAGATTCCTATGCTTCACTTCAGGTTTACTGTTTCCCTTGGACCTTCTTATTGACGATGAATCACAGATTTTGCGTCGGAATAAAATACAAAATCCACAATGCCGACTTTAGTACAAGAAGACTGACTCTTCTTCCTGTCTATATTTTGAACCATTCCAGTGACACTAGTTATAGATTCCGATGCTTCAATTCAGGTTTACTGAATCCCTTGTACCTTCTTATTGACGATGAAACACAGAAATTGCATCCGAATTAAATACAAAAGGCACAATGCCGACATAAGTACATGAAGGCCGACTCTTCTTATTGACAATGATTTGAACCATTCCTGTGACACTAGTTATACATTCCGATGCTTCACTTCAGGTTTACTGTATCCCTTGGACATTCTTATTGACGATGAAACACAGAAATTGCATCGGAATTAAGTACAAAAGGCACAATGCCGACTTAAGTACAACAAGACTGACTCTTCTTACTGTCTAAGTTTGAACCATTCCTTTGACACTAGTTATAGATTCCGATGCTTCACTGCAGGTTTACTGTATCCCTCTGACCTTCTTATTGACGGTGAAACACAGCAATTGCATCGGAATTAAATACGAAAGGCACAATGCCGACTTAAGTACAAGAAGACTGACTCTTCTTACTGACTATGTTTTGAACCATTCCTGTGACACTAATTATAGATTCCGATGCTTCGCTTCAGGTTTACTGTATCACTCTGACCTTCTTATTGACGATGAAACAAAGAAATTGCATCGGAATTAAATAGAAAAGGCACAATGCCGACCTAAGTACAAGAAAACTGACTCTTCGTACTGTCTATGTTTTGAACCATTCCATTGACACTAGTTATAGATTCCGATGCTTCACTCCAGGTTTACTGTATCCCTTGGACCTTCTTATTGACGATGAAACACTGAAATTGCTTCGGAATTAACTAGAAAAGGCACAATGCCGACTTAAGTACATGAAGACTGACTCTTCTTACTGACTATGTTTTGAACCATTCCTGTAACACGTTATAGATTCCGATCCTTCACTTCAGGTTTACTGTATCCCTTGGACCTTCTTATTGACGATGAAACACAGAAATTGCATCGGAATTAAATACTGAAGGCTAAATGCCGACTTAAGTACACGAAGACTGACTCTTCTTACTGTCTATGATTTAAACCATTCCTGTGACACTACTTATTGATTCCGATGCTTCACTCCAGGTTTACTGTATCCCTCTGACCTTCTTATTGACGGTGAAACACAGAAATTGCATCGGAATTAATTACAAAAGGCACAATGCCGACTTAAGTACATGAAGACTGACTCTTCTTACTGATTATGTTTTGAACCATTCCTGTGACACTAGTTATAGATTCCGATACTTCAATTCAGGTTTACTGTATCCCTCTGACCTTCTTTGTTGTTGTTGTGGTCTTCAGTGCTGAGACTGGTTTGATGCAGCTCTCCATGCTACTCTATCCTGTGCAAGCTTTTTCATCTCCCAGTACCTATTGCAACCTACATCCTTCTGAATCTGCTTAGTGTATTCATCTCTTGGTCTCCCTCTACGATTTTTACCCTCCACGCTGCCCTCCAATACTAAATTGGTGATCCCTTGATGCCTCAGAACATGTCCTACCAACCGATCCCTTCTTCTGGTCAAGTTGTGCCACAAACTTCTCTTCTCCCCAATCCTATTCAATACTTCCTCATTAGTTATGTGATCTACCCATCTAATCTTCAGCATTCTTCTGTAGCACCACATTTCGAAAGCTTCTATTCTCTTCTTGTCCAAACTATTTATCGTCCATGTTTCACTTCCATACATGGCTACACTCCATACAAATACTTTCAGAAATGACTTCCTGACACTTAAATCAATACTGGATGTTAACAAATTTCTCTTCTTCAGAAACGCTTTCCTTGCCATTGCCAGCCTACATTTTATATCCTCTCTACTTCGACCATCATCAGTTATTTTGCTCCCCAAATAGCAAAACTCCTTTACTACTTTAAGTGCCTCATTTCCTAATCTAATTCCCTCAGCATCACCCGACTTAATTAGACTACATTCCATTATCCTTGTTTTGCTTTTGTTGATGTTCATCTTATATCCTCCTTTCAAGACACTGTCCATTCCATTCAACTGCTCTTCCAAGTCCTTTGCTGTCTCTGACAGAATTACAATGTCATCGGCGAACCTCAAAGTTTTTATTTCTTCTCCATGAATTTTAATACCTACCCCGAATTTTTCTTTTGTTTCCTTTACTGCTTGCTCAATATACAGATTGAACAACATCGGGGAGAGGCTACAACCCTGTCTTACTCCCTTCCCAACCACTGCTTCCCTTTCATGTCCCTCGACTCTTATAACTGCCATCTGGTTTCTGTACAAATTGTAAATAGCCTTTCGCTCCCTGTATTTTACCCCTGCCACCTTCAGAATTTGAAAGAGAGTATTCCAGTCAACATTGTCAAAAGCTTTCTCTAAGTCTACAAATGCTAGAAACGTAGGTTTGCCTTTCCTTAATCTTTCTTCTAAGATAAGTCGTAAGGTCAGTATTGCCTCACGTGTTCCAGTGTTTCTACGGAATCCAAACTGATCTTCCCCGAGGTTGGCTTCTACTAGTTTTTCCATTCGTCTGTAAAGAATTCGTGTTAGTATTTTGCAGCTGTGGCTTATTAAACTGATTGTTCGGTAATTTTCACATCTGTCAACACCTGCTTTCTTTGGGATTGGAATTATTATATTCTTCTTGAAGTCTGAGGGTATTTCGCCTGTTTCATACATCTTGCTCACCAGATGGTAGAGTTTTGTCAGGACTGGCTCTCCCACGGCCGTCAGTAGTTCCAATGGAATATTGTCTACTCCGGGGGCCTTGTTTCGACTCAGGTCTTTCAGTGCTCTGTCAAACTCTTCACGCAGTATCGTATCTCCCATTTCATCTTCATCTACATCCTCTTCCATTTCCATAATATTGTCCTCAAGTACATCGCCCTTGTATAGACCCTCTATATACTCCTTCCACCTTTCTGCTTTCCCTTCTTTGCTTAGAACTGGGTTTCCATCTGAGCTCTTGATATTCATACAAGTCGTTCTCTTATCTCCAAAGGTCTCTTTAATTTTCCTGTAGGCGGTATCTATCTTACCCCTAGTGAGATAGGCCTCTACATCCTTACATTTGTCCTCTAGCCATCCCTGTTTAGCCATTTTGCACTCCCTGTCGATCTCGTTTTTGAGACGTTTGTATTCCTTTTTGCCTGTTTCACTTACCGCATTTTTATATTTTCTCCTTTCATCAATTAAATTCAATATTTCTTCTGTTACCCAAGGATTTCTACTAGCCCTCGTCATTTTACCTACTTGATCCTCTGCTGCCTTCACTACTTCATCCCTCAAAGCTACCCATTCTTCTTCTACTGTATTTATTTCCCCCATTCCTGTCAATTGCTCCCTTATGCTCTCCCTGAATCTCTGTACAACCTCTGGTTCTTTCAGTTTATCCAGGTCCCATCTCCTTAAATTCCCACCTTTTTGCAGTTTCTTCAGTTTTAATCTACAGGTCATAACCAATAGATTGTGGTCAGAGTCCACATCTGCCCCTGGAAATGTCTTACAATTTAAAACCTGGTTCCTAAATCTCTGTCTTACCATTATATAATATATCTGATACCTTTTAGTATCTCCAGGGTTCTTCCATGTATACAACCTTCTTTCATGATTCTTAAACCAAGTGTTAGTTATGATTATGTTGTGCTCTGTGCAAAATTCTACCAGGCGGCTTCCTCTTTCATTTCTGTCCCCCAATCCATATTCACCTACCATGTTTCCTTCTCTCCCTTTTCCTACACTCGAATTCCAGTCACCCATGACTATTAAATTTTCGTCTCCCTTCACAATCTGAATAATTTCTTTTATTTCATCATGCATATCTTCAATTTCTTCGTCATCTGCAGAGCTAGTTGGCATATAAACTTGTACTACTGTAGTAGGTGTGGGCTTCGTATCTATCTTGGCCACAATAATGCGTTCACTATGCTGTTTGTAGTAGCTTACCCGCATTCCTATTTTCCTATTCATTATTAAACCTACTCCTGCATTACCCCTATTTGATTTTGTGTTTATAACCCTGTAGTCACCTGACCAGAAGTCTTGTTCCTCCTGCCACCGAACTTCACTAATTCCCACTATATCTAACTTCAACCTATCCATTTCCCTTTTTAAATTTTCTAACCTACCTGCCCGATTAAGGGATCTGACATTCCACGCTCCGATCCGTAGAACGCCAGTTTTCTTTCTCCTGATAACGACATCCTCTTGAGTAGTCCCCGCCCGGAGATCCGAATGGGGGACTATTTTACCTCCGGAATATTTTATCCAAGAGGACGCCATCATCATGTAATCATACAGTAAAGCTGCATGCCCTCGGGAATAATTACGGCTGTAGTTTCCCCTTGCTTTCAGCCGTTCGCAGTACCAGCACAGCAAGGCCGTTTTGGTTATTGTTACAAGGCCAGATCAGTCAATCATCCAGACTGTTGCCCTTGCAACTACTGAAAAGGCTGCTGCCCCTCTTCAGGAACCACACGTTTGTCTGGCCTCTCAACAGATACCCCTCCGTTGTGGTTGCACCTACGGTACGGCTATCTGTATCGCTGAGGCACGCAAGCCTCCCCACCATCGGTAAGGTCCATGGTTCATGGGGGGGGCTGACCTTCTTATTGACGATGAAACATTGAAATTGCATCGGATTTAAATAGAAAAAGCACAATGCCTACTCAAGTACAAGAAGACTGACTCTTCTTACTGTCTATGTTTTGAACCATTCCTGTGACACTAGTTATAGATTCCGATGCTTCACTCCAGGTTTACTGTATCCCTTGGACCTTCTTATTGACGATGAAACACAGAAATTGCATCGGAATTAAATAGAAAAGGCACAATGCCGACTTGAAAACAAGAAGACTGACTCTTCCTACTGATTATAGTTTGAACCATTCCTGTGACACTAGTTATAGATTCCGATGCTTTACTTCAGGTTTACTGTGCACCTTGGACCTTCTTATTGACGATGAAACTTAGAAATTGCATCGGAATTAAATACAAAAGGCAGAATGCCGACTTAAGTACAAGAAGACTGACTCTTCCTACTGTCTATGTTTTGAGCCATTCATGTGACACTAGTTGTGGATTCCGATGCTTCACTTCAGGTTTACTGTATCCCTCTGACCTTCTTTTTGACGATGAAAGACAGAAATTGCATCGGCATTAAATACAAAAGTCACAATGCCAACTTAAGGGCGAGAAGACTGACTCTTCTTACTGACTGTGATTTGAACCAGTCCTGTGACACTAGTTATAGATTCCGATGCTTCACTCAAGCTTAACTGTATGCCTTGGACCTTGTTATTGACGATGAAACACAGAAATTGCATCCGAATTAATTAGAAACGGCACAATGACGACATAAGTACAAGAAGACTGACTCTTCTTACTGACTATGTTTTGAACCATTCCTGTGACACTAGTTATAGATTCCGATGCTTCACTTCAGGTTTACTGTATCCCTTGGACATTCTTATTGACGATGAAACACAGAAATTTCATCGGAATTAAATACAAAAGGCAAAATTCCGACTTAAGGACAAGAAGACTGACTCTTCTTACTGACTTTGTTTTAAACCATTCCTGTAACACTAATTATAGATTCCGATGCGTCACTTCAGTTTTATTGTATCCCTCTGACCTTCTTATTGACGACGAAACACATGAACTGCATCGGAATTAAATAGAAAAGGCACAATGCCGACTTAAGTACATGAAGACCGACTCTTCTCATTGACAATTATTTGAACCATTCCTTTGACACTAGTAATAGATTCCGATGCGTCACTTCAGGTTTACTGTATGCCTTGGACCTTCTTATTGACGATGAAACACTGAAATTGCATCGGAATTAAATAGAAAAGGCACAATGCCCACTTAAGTGCAAGAAAATTGACTCTTCATACTGACTATGTTTTGAACCATTCCTGTGACACTAGTTATAGATTCCGATGCTTCACTTCAGGTTTACTGTATCCCTTGGACCATCTTATTGACGATGAAACACAGAAATTGCATCGGAATTAAATGCAAAAGGCTAAATGCCGACTTAAGTACACGAGGACTGACTCTTCTTACTGTCTATGTTTTGACCCATTCCTGTGACACTAGATATAGATTCCGATGTTACACTTCAGGTTTACTATATCCCTTGGACCTTTTTATTGACGATGAAACACAGAAATTTCACCGAAATTAAATACAAAAGGTACAATGCCAATTTAAGTACAAGACGACCGTCTCTTCTTACTGACTATGTTCTGAACCATTCCTGTGACACAAGTTATAGATTCCGATGCTTCACTTCAGGTTTACTGTATCCCTCTGACCTTCTTATTGACGATGAAACACAGAAATTGCATCGGAACTAAATAGAAAACGCACAATGCCGACCTAAGTACAAGAAGACTGACTCTTCTAAGTGTCTATGTTTTGAACCATTCCTGTGACACTAGTTATTCATTCCGATGCATCACTCCAGGTTGACTGTATCCCTTCGACATTCTTATTGACGATGATACACAGAAATTGCATCGGAATTAAATAGAAAAGGCACAATGCCGACTTAAGTACATGAAGACCGACTCTTCTTATTGACAATGATTTGAACCATTCCTGTGACACTAGTTATAGATTCCGATGCTTCACTTCAGGTTTACTGTATCCCTTGGACATTCTTATTGACGATGAAACACAGATATTGCATCGGAATTAAATACAAAAGGCACAATGCCGACTTAAGTACAAGAAGACTGACTCCTTACTGTCTATGTTTTGAACCTTTCCTGTGACACTAGTTATTGATTCCGATGCTTCACTCCAGGTTTACTGTATCCCTCTGACCTTCTTATTGACGGTGAAACACAGAAATTCCATCGGAATTAAATACAAAAGGCACAATGCCGACTTAAGTACATGAAGGCCGACTCTTCTTATTGACAATAATTTGAACCATACCTGTGACAGTAGTTATAGATTCCGATGCTTCACTTCAGGTTTACTGTATCCCTTGGACATTCTTATTGACGATGAAACACAGAAATTGCATCGGAATTAAATACAAAAGGCACAATGCCGACTTAAGTACAACAAGACTGACTCTTCTTACTGTCTATGTTTGAACCATTCCTTTGACACTAGTTATAGATTCCGATGCTTCACTGAAGATTTACTGTATCCCTCTAACCTTCTTATTGACGGTGAAACACAGAAATTGCATCGGAATTAAATAGAAAAGGCACAGTGCCGACTTAAGTACATGAAGACTGACTCTTCTTACTGACTATGTTTGGAACCATTCCTGTAACACTAGTTATAGATTCCGATGCTTCACTTCAGGTTTACTGTATCCCTTGGACCTTCTTATTGACGAAGAAACACAGAAATTTCATCGGAATTAAATACTGAAGGCAAAATGCCGACTTAAGTACACGAAGACTGACTCTTCTTACTGTCTATGTTTTAAACCATTCCTGTGACACTACTTATTGATTCCGATGCTACACTCCAGGTTTACTGTATCCCTCTGACCTTCTTATTGACGGTGAAACACAGAAATTGCTTCGGAATTAAATACAAAAGGCACAATGCCGACTTAAGTACATGAAGGCCGACTCTTCTTATTGACAATGATTTGAACCATTCCTGTGATACTAGTTATAGATTCCGATGCTTCACTTCAGGTTTACTGTATCCCTGTGACCTTCTTATTGACGATGAAACAAAGAAATTTCATCGGAATTAAATAGAAAAGGCACAATGCCGACCTAAGTACAAGAAAACTGACTCTTCGTACTGTCTATGTTTTGAACCATTCCATTGGCACTAGTTATAGATTCCGATGCTTCACTCCAGGTTTACTGTATCCCTTGGACCTTCATATTGACGATGTAACACAGAAATTGCTTCGGAATTAACAAGAAATGGCACAATGCCGACTGAAGTACATAAAGACTGACTCTTCTTACTGACTATGTTTTGAACCATTCCTGTAACACTAGTTATAGATTCCGATGCTTCACTTCAGGTTTACTGTATCCCTTGGACCTTCTTATTGACGATGAAACACAAAAATTGCATCATAATTAAATACTAAAGGCAAAATGCCGTCTTAAGTACACGAAGACTGACTCTTCTTACTGTCTATGTTTTGAACCATTCCTGTGACACTAGTTATAGATTCCGATGCTACACTCAAGGTTTACTTTATCCCTTGGTCCATCTTATTGACGATGAAACACAGAAATTGCATCGGAATTAAATACAAAAGGCACAATGCCGACTTAAGTACAAGAAGACTGATTCTTCTTACTGACTGTGTTTTGAACCATTCCTGTGACACTAGTTATAGATTCCGATGCTTCACTCCAGGTTTACTGTATCCCTTGGACCCTCTTATTGACGATGAAACACAGAAATTGCATCGGAATTAAATAGAAAATGCACCTTGCCGACTTAAAATCAAGAATACTGACTCTTCTTACTGATTATAGTTTGAACCATTCCTGTGACACTAGTTATAGATTCCGATGCTTTACTTCAGGTTTACTGTATACCTTGGACCTTGTTATTGGCGACGAAACTTTGAAGTTGCATCGGAATTATATACAAAAGGCAGAATGCCGACTTAAGTACAAGAAGACTGACTCTTCTTACTGACTGTGATTTGAACCATTCCTATGACACTAGTTACAGATTCCAATGCTACACTCCAGCTTAACTGTATCCCTTGGACCTTGTTATTGACGATGAAACACAGAAATTGCATCGGAATTAATTAGAAAAGGCACAATTACGACTTAAGTACAAGACGACTGACTCTTCTTACTGACTATGTTTTGAACCATTCCGGTGACACTAGTTATAGATTCCGATGCTCCACTTCAGGTTTACTGTATCCCTTGGACCTTCTTATTGACGATGAAACACAGAAATTTCATCGTAATTAAATACAAAAGGCAAAATTCCGACTTAAGGACAAGAAGACTGACTCATCTTACTGACTTTGTTTTGAACCATTCCTGTAACACTAATTATAGATTCCGATGCTTCACTTCAGGTTTATTGTATCCCTCTGACCTTCTTATTGACGATGAAACACAGAAATTGCATCGGAATTTAATACAAAAGGCACAATGCCCACATAAGGACAAGAATACTGACTCATATTACTGACTATGTTTGAACTATTCCTGTGACACTAGTTATAGATTCCGATGCTTCACTCCAGGTTTACTGTATCCCTTGGACATTCTTATTGACGATGATACACAGAAATTGCATCGGAATTAAATAGAAAAGGCACAATGCCGACCTAAGTACAAGAAGACTGACTCTTCTTACTGACTATGGTTTGAACCATTCCTGTGACACTAGTTATAGATTGCGATGCTTCACTTCAGGTTTACTGTATCCCTTGTACCTTCTTATTGACGATGAAACACAGAAGTTGCATCGGAATTAAATACATAAGGCACAATGCCGACTTTAGTACAAGGAGACTGACTCTTCCTACTGTTTATGTTTTGAACCATTCCTGTGTCACTAGTTGTGGATTCCGATGCTTCACGTCTGGTTTACTGTATCCCTCTGACCTTCTTATGGACGATGAAACACAGAAATTGCATCGGAATTAAATACAAAAGGCAAAATGCCGACCTAAGTACACGGAGACTGACACTTCTTACTGTCTATGTTTTGAACCATTACTGTGACACTAGTTATAGATTCCGGTGCTTCACTCAGGGTTTACTGTATCCTATGGACCATCTTATTGACGATGAAACACAGAAACTGCATCGGAATTAAATACAATAGGCACAATGCCGACTTAATTACAAGAAGACTGACTCTTCTTACTGACTATGTTGTGAACAATTCCTGTGACACTAGTTATAGATTCCGATGCTTCACTGCAGGTTTACTGTATCCCTCTGACCTTTTTATTGACGATGAAACACAGAAATTGCATCGGAATTAATAACAAAAGGCAGAATGCCGACTTAAGTACAAGAAGACTGACTCTTCTTACTGTCTATGTATGAACCTATGCTGTGACACTAGTTGTAGATTCCGATGCTTCACTTCAGGTTTACTGTATCCCCTGGACCTTCTTATTGACGATGAAACACAGAAATTGCATCGGAAATAAATACAAAAGGCACAATGCCGACTTAAGTACAAGAACACTGACTCTTCCTACTCTCTATGTTTTGGACCATTCCTGTGACACTAGTTATAGATTCCGACGCTTTACTTCAGGTTTACTGTATCCCTTGTACCTTCTCATTGACGATGAAATACAGAAATTGCATCGGAATTAAATACAAAAGCCACAATGCCGACTTAAGTACATGAAGACCGACACTTCTTATTGACAATGATATGAAACACTCCTGTGACACTAGTTATAGATTCCGATGCTTCACTTCAGGTTTACTGTATCCCTTGGACATTCTTATTGACGATGAAACACAGAAATTGCATCGGAATTAAATACAAATGACAAATTGCAGGATTAAGTACACGAAGACTGACTCTTCTTACTGTCTATGTTTTGAACCATTCCTGTGACACTACTTGAAGTTTCCGATGCTCCACTTCAGGTTTACTATATCCCTTGGACCTTCTAATTGACGATGAATCACAGAAAATGCATCGGAATTAAATAAAAAAGGTACAATGCCAACTTAAGTACAAGAAGACTGTCTCTTCTTTTTGACTATGTTCTGAACCATTAATGTGACACAAGTTATAGATTCCGATGCTTCACTTCAGGTTTACTGTATCCCTCTGACCTTCTTATTGACGATGAAACACAGAGATTGCATCGAAATTAAATACAAAAGGCACAATGCCAACATAAGGACAAGAATACTGTCTCATATTACTGACTATGTTTGAACTATTTCTGTGACACTAGTTATAGATTCCGATGCTTCACTCCAGGTTTACTGCATCCCTTGGACCTTCTTATTGACGATGAAATAAAGAAATTGCATCGGAATTAAATAGAAAAGGCACAATGCCGCCCTAAGTACAAGAAGACTGACTCTTCTTACTGACTATGTTTTGAACCATTCCTGTGACACTAGTTATAGATTCCGATGCTACACTCCAGGTTTACTGTATCACTTGGAAATTCTTATTGACGATGAATAACGGAATTTGCATCGTAATTAAATACAAAAGGCACAATGCCGACCTAAGGACAAGAAGACTGACTCTTCTTACTGACTTTGTTTTGAACCATTAGTGTGACACTAGTTATAGATTCCGATGCTTCACTTCAGGTTTACTGTATTCCATGGACCTTCTTATTGACGAAGAAACACAGAAATTGCATCGGAATTAAATACAAAAGGCACAATGCCGACTTAAGTACAACATGACTGACTCTTCCTACTGTCTATGTTTTGAACCATTCCTGTGACACTACTTATAGATTCCGATGCGTCACTTCAGGTTTATTGTATCCCTTCAACCTTCTTATTGGCGATGTAACACAGAAATTGCATCGGAAGTAAATACAAAGGGCACAATGCCGACTTAAGTACAAGAAGACTGACTCTTCTTACTGTCTATGTTTTGAACCATTCCTGTGGCACTAGTTATGGATTCCGATGCTTCACTTCAGGTTTACTGTATCCCTCTGACCTTCTTATTGACGGTGAAACACAGAAATTGCTTCGGAATTAAATACAAAAGGCACAATGCCGACTTAAGTACATGAAGGCCGACTCTTCTTATTGACAATGATTTGAACCATTCCTGTGATACTAGTTATAGATTCCGATGCTTCACTTCAGGTTTACTGTATCCCTGTGACCTTCTTATTGACGATGAAACAAAGAAATTTCATCGGAATTAAATAGAAAAGGCACAATGCCGACCTAAGTACAAGAAAACTGACTCTTCGTACTGTCTATGTTTTGAACCATTCCATTGGCACTAGTTATAGATTCCGATGCTTCACTCCAGGTTTACTGTATCCCTTGGACCTTCATATTGACGATGTAACACAGAAATTGCTTCGGAATTAACAAGAAATGGCACAATGCCGACTGAAGTACATAAAGACTGACTCTTCTTACTGACTATGTTTTGAACCATTCCTGTAACACTAGTTATAGATTCCGATGCTTCACTTCAGGTTTACTGTATCCCTTGGACCTTCTTATTGACGATGAAACACAAAAATTGCATCATAATTAAATACTAAAGGCAAAATGCCGTCTTAAGTACACGAAGACTGACTCTTCTTACTGTCTACGTTTTGAACCATTCCTGTGACACTAGTTATAGATTCCGATGCTACACTCAAGGTTTACTTTATCCCTTGGTCCATCTTATTGACGATGAAACACAGAAATTGCATCGGAATTAAATACAAAAGGCACAATGCCGACTTAAGTACAAGAAGACTGATTCTTCTTACTGACTGTGTTTTGAACCATTCCTGTGACACTAGTTATAGATTCCGATGCTTCACTCCAGGTTTACTGTATCCCTTGGACCCTCTTATTGACGATGAAACACAGAAATTGCATCGGAATTAAATAGAAAATGCACCTTGCCGACTTAAAATCAAGAATACTGACTCTTCTTACTGATTATAGTTTGAACCATTCCTGTGACACTAGTTATAGATTCCGATGCTTGACTTCAGGTTTACTGTATACCTTGGACCTTGTTATTGGCGACGAAACTTTGAAGTTGCATCGGAATTATATACAAAAGGCAGAATGCCGACTTAAGTACAAGAAGACTGACTCTTCTTACTGACTGTGATTTGAACCATTCCTATGACACTAGTTACAGATTCCAATGCTACACTCCAGCTTAACTGTATCCCTTGGACCTTGTTATTGACGATGAAACACAGAAATTGCATCGGAATTAATTAGAAAAGGCACAATTACGACTTAAGTACAAGACGACTGACTCTTCTTACTGACTATGTTTTGAACCATTCCGGTGACACTAGTTATAGATTCCGATGCTCCACTTCAGGTTTACTGTATCCCTTGGACCTTCTTATTGACGATGAAACACAGAAATTTCATCGTAATTAAATACAAAAGGCAAAATTCCGACTTAAGGACAAGAAGACTGACTCATCTTACTGACTTTGTTTTGAACCATTCCTGTAACACTAATTATAGATTCCGATGCTTCACTTCAGGTTTATTGTATCCCTCTGACCTTCTTATTGACGATGAAACACAGAAATTGCATCGGAATTTAATACAAAAGGCACAATGCCCACATAAGGACAAGAATACTGACTCATATTACTGACTATGTTTGAACTATTCCTGTGACACTAGTTATAGATTCCGATGCTTCACTCCAGGTTTACTGTATCCCTTGGACATTCTTATTGACGATGATACACAGAAATTGCATCGGAATTAAATAGAAAAGGCACAATGCCGACCTAAGTACAAGAAGACTGACTCTTCTTACTGACTATGGTTTGAACCATTCCTGTGACACTAGTTATAGATTGCGATGCTTCACTTCAGGTTTACTGTATCCCTTGTACCTTCTTATTGACGATGAAACACAGAAGTTGCATCGGAATTAAATACATAAGGCACAATGCCGACTTTAGTACAAGGAGACTGACTCTTCCTACTGTTTATGTTTTGAACCATTCCTGTGTCACTAGTTGTGGATTCCGATGCTTCACGTCTGGTTTACTGTATCCCTCTGACCTTCTTATGGACGATGAAACACAGAAATTGCATCGGAATTAAATACAAAAGGCAAAATGCCGACTTAAGTACACGGAGACTGACACTTCTTACTGTCTATGTTTTGAACCATTACTGTGACACTAGTTATAGATTCCGGTGCTTCACTCAGGGTTTACTGTATCCTATGGACCATCGTATTGACGATGAAACACAGAAACTGCATCGGAATTAAATACAATAGGCACAATGCCGACTTAATTACAAGAAGACTGACTCTTCTTACTGACTATGTTGTGATCAATTCCTGTGACACTAGTTATAGATTCCGATGCTTCACTGCAGGTTTACTGTATCCCTCTGACCTTTTTATTGACGATGAAACACAGAAATTGCATCGGAATTAATAACAAAAGGCAGAATGCCGACTTAAGTACAAGAAGACTGACTCTTCTTACTGTCTATGTATGAACCTATGCTGTGACACTAGTTGTAGATTCCGATGCTTCACTTCAGGTTTACTGTATCCCCTGGACCTTCTTATTGACGATGAAACACAGAAATTGCATCGGAAATAAATACAAAAGGCACAATGCCGACTTAAGTACAAGAACACTGACTCTTCCTACTCTCTATGTTTTGGACCATTCCTGTGACACTAGTTATAGATTCCGACGCTTTACTTCATTTTTACTGTATCCCTTGTACCTTCTCATTGACGATGAAATACAGAAATTGCATCGGAATTAAATACAAAAGCCACAATGCCGACTTAAGTACATGAAGACCGACACTTCTTATTGACAATGATATGAAACACTCCTGTGACACTAGTTATAGATTCCGATGCTTCACTTCAGGTTTACTGTATCCCTTGGACATTCTTATTGACGATGAAACACAGAAATTGCATCGGAATTAAATACAAATGACAAATTGCAGGATTAAGTACACGAAGACTGACTCTTCTTACTGTCTATGTTTTGAACCATTCCTGTGACACTACTTGAAGTTTCCGATGCTCCACTTCAGGTTTACTATATCCCTTGGACCTTCTAATTGACGATGAATCACAGAAAATGCATCGGAATTAAATAAAAAAGGTACAATGCCAACTTAAGTACAAGAAGACTGTCTCTTCTTTTTGACTATGTTCTGAACCATTAATGTGACACAAGTTATAGATTCCGATGCTTCACTTCAGGTTTACTGTATCCCTCTGACCTTCTTATTGACGATGAAACACAGGGATTGCATCGAAATTAAATACAAAAGGCACAATGCCAACATAAGGACAAGAATACTGTCTCATATTACTGACTATGTTTGAACTATTTCTGTGACACTAGTTATAGATTCCGATGCTTCACTCCAGGTTTACTGCATCCCTTGGACCTTGTTATTGACGATGAAATAAAGAAATTGCATCGGAATTAAATAGAAAAGGCACAATGCCGCCCTAAGTACAAGAAGACTGACTCTTCTTACTGACTATGTTTTGAACCATTCCTGTGACACTAGTTATAGATTCCGATGCTACACTCCAGGTTTACTGTATCACTTGGAAATTCTTATTGACGATGAATAACGGAATTTGCATCGTAATTAAATACAAAAGGCACAATGCCGACCTAAGGACAAGAAGACTGACTCTTCTTACTGACTTTGTTTTGAACCATTAGTGTGACACTAGTTATAGATTCCGATGCTTCACTTCAGGTTTACTGTATTCCATGGACCTTCTTATTGACGAAGAAACACAGAAATTGCATCGGAATTAAATACAAAAGGCACAATGCCGACTTAAGTACAACATGACTGACTCTTCCTACTGTCTATGTTTTGAACCATTCCTGTGACACTACTTATAGATTCCGATGCGTCACTTCAGGTTTATTGTATCCCTTCAACCTTCTTATTGGCGATGTAACACAGAAATTGCATCGGAAGTAAATACAAAGGGCACAATGCCGACTTAAGGACATGAAGACCGACTCTTCCTACTGACTATGTTTTGAACCATTCCTGTGACACTAGTTATAGATTCCGATGCTTCACTTGAGGTTTACTGTATCCCATAGACCTTCATATTGACGATGATACACAGAAAAGTGCATCGGAATTAAATACAGCAGGCACAATGCCGACTTAAGTACAAGAAGACTGACTCTTCTTACTGTCTATGTTTTGAACCATTCCTGTGGCACTAGTTATGGATTCCGATGCTTCACTTCAGGTTTACTGTATCCCTCTGACCTTCTTATTGACGGTGAAACACAGAAATTGCTTCGGAATTAAATACAAAAGGCACAATGCCGACTTAAGTACATGAAGGCCGACTCTTCTTATTGACAATGATTTGAACCATTCCTGTGATACTAGTTATAGATTCCGATGCTTCACTTCAGGTTTACTGTATCCCTGTGACCTTCTTATTGACGATGAAACAAAGAAATTTCATCGGAATTAAATAGAAAAGGCACAATGCCGACCTAAGTACAAGAAAACTGACTCTTCGTACTGTCTATGTTTTGAACCATTCCATTGGCACTAGTTATAGATTCCGATGCTTCACTCCAGGTTTACTGTATCCCTTGGACCTTCATATTGACGATGTAACACAGAAATTGCTTCGGAATTAACAAGAAATGGCACAATGCCGACTTAAGTACATAAAGACTGACTCTTCTTACTGACTATGTTTTGAACCATTCCTGTAACACTAGTTATAGATTCCGATGCTTCACTTCAGGTTTACTGTATCCCTTGGACCTTCTTATTGACGATGAAACACAAAAATTGCATCATAATTAAATACTAAAGGCAAAATGCCGTCTTAAGTACACGAAGACTGACTCTTCTTACTGTCTATGTTTTGAACCATTCCTGTGACACTAGTTATAGATTCCGATGCTACACTCAAGGTTTACTTTATCCCTTGGTCCATCTTATTGACGATGAAACACAGAAATTGCATCGGAATTAAATACAAAAGGCACAATGCCGACTTAAGTACAAGAAGACTGATTCTTCTTACTGACTGTGTTTTGAACCATTCCTGTGACACTAGTTATAGATTCCGTTGCTTCACTCCAGGTTTACTGTATCCCTTGGACCCTCTTATTGACGATGAAACACAGAAATTGCATCGGAATTAAATAGAAAATGCACCTTGCCGACTTAAAATCAAGAATACTGACTCTTCTTACTGATTATAGTTTGAACCATTCCTGTGACACTAGTTATAGATTCCGATGCTTTACTTCAGGTTTACTGTATACCTTGGACCTTGTTATTGGCGACGAAACTTTGAAGTTGCATCGGAATTATATACAAAAGGCAGAATGCCGACTTAAGTACAAGAAGACTGACTCTTCTTACTGACTGTGATTTGAACCATTCCTATGACACTAGTTACAGATTCCAATGCTACACTCCAGCTTAACTGTATCCCTTGGACCTTGTTATTGACGATGAAACACAGAAATTGCATCGGAATTAATTAGAAAAGGCACAATTACGACTTAAGTACAAGACGACTGACTCTTCTTACTGACTATGTTTTGAACCATTCCGGTGACACTAGTTATAGATTCCGATGCTCCACTTCAGGTTTACTGTATCCCTTGGACCTTCTTATTGACGATGAAACACAGAAATTTCATCGTAATTAAATACAAAAGGCAAAATTCCGACTTAAGGACAAGAAGACTGACTCATCTTACTGACTTTGTTTTGAACCATTCCTGTAACACTAATTATAGATTCCGATGCTTCACTTCAGGTTTATTGTATCCCTCTGACCTTCTTATTGACGATGAAACACAGAAATTGCATCGGAATTTAATACAAAAGGCACAATGCCCACATAAGGACAAGAATACTGACTCATATTACTGACTATGTTTGAACTATTCCTGTGACACTAGTTATAGATTCCGATGCTTCACTCCAGGTTTACTGTATCCCTTGGACATTCTTATTGACGATGATACACAGAAATTGCATCGGAATTAAATAGAAAAGGCACAATGCCGACCTAAGTACAAGAAGACTGACTCTTCTTACTGACTATGGTTTGAACCATTCCTGTGACACTAGTTATAGATTGCGATGCTTCACTTCAGGTTTACTGTATCCCTTGTACCTTCTTATTGACGATGAAACACAGAAGTTGCATCGGAATTAAATACATAAGGCACAATGCCGACTTTAGTACAAGGAGACTGACTCTTCCTACTGTTTATGTTTTGAACCATTCCTGTGTCACTAGTTGTGGATTCCGATGCTTCACGTCTGGTTTACTGTATCCCTCTGACCTTCTTATGGACGATGAAACACAGAAATTGCATCGGAATTAAATACAAAAGGCAAAATGCCGACTTAAGTACACGGAGACTGACACTTCTTACTGTCTATGTTTTGAACCATTACTGTGACACTAGTTATAGATTCCGGTGCTTCACTCCGGGTTTACTGTATCCTATGGACCATCTTATTGACGATGAAACACAGAAACTGCATCGGAATTAAATACAATAGGCACAATGCCGACTTAATTACAAGAAGACTGACTCTTCTTACTGACTATGTTGTGAACAATTCCTGTGACACTAGTTATAGATTCCGATGCTTCACTGCAGGTTTACTGTATCCCTCTGACCTTTTTATTGACGATGAAACACAGATATTGCATCGGAATTAATAACAAAAGGCAGAATGCCGACTTAAGTACAAGAAGACTGACTCTTCTTACTGTCTATGTATGAACCTATGCTGTGACACTAGTTGTAGATTCCGATGCTTCACTTCAGGTTTACTGTATCCCCTGGACCTGCTTATTGACGATGAAACACAGAAATTGCATCGGAAATAAATACAAAAGGCACAATGCCGACTTAAGTACAAGAACACTGACTCTTCCTACTCTCTATGTTTTGAACCATTCCTGTGACACTAGTTATAGATTCCGACGCTTTACTTCAGGTTTACTGTATCCCTTGTACCTTCTCATTGACGATGAAATACAGAAATTGCATCGGAATTAAATACAAAAGCCACAATGCCGACTTAAGTACATGAAGACCGACACTTCTTATTGACAATGATATGAAACACTCCTGTGACACTAGTTATAGATTCCGATGCTTCACTTCAGGTTTACTGTATCCCTTGGACATTCTTATTGACGATGAAACACAGAAATTGCATCGGAATTAAATACAAATGACAAATTGCAGGATTAAGTACACGAAGACTGACTCTTCTTACTGTCTATGTTTTGAACCATTCCTGTGACACTACTTGATGTTTCCGATGCTCCACTTCAGGTTTACTATATCCCTTGGACCTTCTAATTGACGATGAATCACAGAAATTGCATCGGAATTAAATAAAAAAGGTACAATGCCAACTTAAGTACAAGAAGACTGTCTCTTCTTTTTGACTATGTTCTGAACCATTAATGTGACACAAGTTATAGATTCCGATGCTTCACTTCAGGTTTACTGTATCCCTCTGACCTTCTTATTGACGATGAAACACAGAGATTGCATCAAAATTAAATACAAAAGGCACAATGCCAACATAAGGACAAGAATACTGTCTCATATTACTGACTATGTTTGAACTATTTCTGTGACACTAGTTATAGATTCCGATGCTTCACTCCAGGTTTACTGCATCCCTTGGACCTTGTTATTGACGATGAAATAAAGAAATTGCATCGGAATTAAATAGAAAAGGCACAATGCCGCCCTAAGTACAAGAAGACTGACTCTTCTTACTGACTATGTTTTGAACCATTCCTGTGACACTAGTTATAGATTCCGATGCTACACTCCAGGTTTACTGTATCACTTGGAAATTCTTATTGACGATGAATAACGGAATTTGCATCGTAATTAAATACAAAAGGCACAATGCCGACCTAAGGACAAGAAGACTGACTCTTCTTACTGACTTTGTTTTGAACCATTAGTGTGACACTAGTTATAGATTCCGATGCTTCACTTCAGGTTTACTGTATTCCATGGACCTTCTTATTGACGAAGAAACACAGAAATTGCATCGGAATTAAATACAAAAGGCACAATGCCGACTTAAGTACAACATGACTGACTCTTCCTACTGTCTATGTTTTGAACCATTCCTGTGACACTACTTATAGATTCCGATGCGTCACTTCAGGTTTATTGTATCCCTTCAACCTTCTTATTGGCGATGTAACACAGAAATTGCATCGGAAGTAAATACAAAGGGCACAATGCCGACTTAAGGACATGAAGACCGACTCTTCCTACTGACTATGTTTTGAACCATTCCTGTGACACTAGTTATAGATTCCGATGCTTCACTTGAGGTTTACTGTATCCCATAGACCTTCATATTGACGATGATACACAGAAAAGTGCATCGGAATTAAATACAGCAGGCACAATGCCGACTTAAGTACAAGAAGACTGACTCTTCTTACTGTCTATGTTTTGAACCATTCCTGTGGCACTAGTTATGGATTCCGATGCTTCACTTCAGGTTTACTGTATCCCTGTGACCGTTTTATTGACGATGAAACACAGAAATTGCAGCGGAATTAAATACAAAAGGCACAATGCCGACTTAAGTACAAGAAGACTGACTCTTCTTACTGTCTATGTTTGAACCATTCCTGTGACACTAGTTATAGTTTCCGATGCTTCACTTCAGGTTTACTGTATCCCTCTGACCTTCATATTGACGGTGAAACACAGAAATTGCAGCGGAATTAAATACAAAAGGCACAATGCCGACTTAAGTACAAGAAGACTGACTCTTCTTACTGTCTATGTTTGAACCATTCCTGTGACACTAGTTATAGATTCCGATGCTACACTCCAGGTTTACTGTATCCCTTGGAAATTCTTATTGACGATGAATCACGGAATTTGCATCGTAATTAAATACAAAAGGCACAATGCCGACCTAAGGACAAGAAGACTGACTCTTCTTACTGACTTTGTTTTGAACCATTAGTGTGACACTAGTTATAGATTCCGATGCTTCACTTCAGGTTTACTGTATTCCATGGACCTTCTTATTGACGAAGAAACACAGAAATTGCATCGGAATTAAATACAAAAGGCACAATGCCGACTTAAGTACAACATGACTGACTCTTCCTACTGTCTATGTTTTGAACCATTCCTGTGACACTACTTATAGATTCCGATGCGTCACTTCAGGTTTACTGTATCCCTTCAACCTTCTTATTGGCGATGTAACACAGAAATTGCATCGGAAGTAAATACAAAGGGCACAATGCCGACTTAAGGACATGAAGACCGACTCTTCTCACTGACTACGTTTTGAACCATTCCTGTGACACTAGTTATAGATTCCGATGCTTCACTTGAGGTTTACTGTATCCCATGGACCTTCATATTGACGATGATACACAGAAAAGTGCATCGGAATTAAATACAGCAGGCACAATGCCGACTTAAGTACAAGAAGACTGACTCTTCTTACTGTCTATGTTTTGAACCATTCCTGTGGCACTAGTTATCTATTCCGATGCTTCACTTCAGGTTTACTGTACCCCTCTGACCGTATTATTGACGATGAAACACAGAAATTGCATCGGAATTAAATACGAAAGGCACAATGCCGACTTAAGTACAAGAAGACTGACTCTTCTTACTGACTATGTTTTGAACCATTCCTGTGACACTAGTTATAGATTCCGATGCTACACTTCAGGTTTACTGTATCCCTCTGACCTTTATATTGACGATGAAACACAGAAATTGCATCGGAATAAAATAGAAAAGGCACAATGCCGACTTAAGTACAAGAAGACTGACTCTTCTCACTGTCAATGGTTTGACTCTTCCTACTGTCTATGTTTTGAACCATTCCTGTGACACTAGTTATAGATTCCGATGCTACACTCCAGGTTTACTGTATCCCTTGGACATTCTTATTGACGTTGAAACACAGAAATTGCATCGGAATTAAATACAAATGGTACAATGCCGACTTAAGTACAAGAAGACTGACTCTTCTTACTGAATGTGCTTTGAACCATTCCTGTGACACTAGTTTTAGATTCCGATGCTTCACTTTAGGTTTACTGTATCCCTTCGACCTACTTATTGACGATGAAACACAGAAATTGCATCGGAGTTAAATACAAAAGGCAAAATGCCGACTTAAGTACATGAAGACTGACTCTTTTTACTATCTACGTTTTGAACCATTCCTGTGACACTAGTTATAGATTCCGATGCTACACGCCATGTTTACTGTATCCCTTGGACCTTCTTATTGACGATGAATCACAGAAATTGCATCGGAATTAAATACAAAAGGCAAAATGCCGACGTAAGGACAAGAAGAGTGACTCTTCTTACTGACTTTGTTTTGCACCATTAGTGTGACACTAGTTATACATTCCGATGCTTCACTTCAGTTTTACTGTATTCCTTGTACCTTCTTATTGACGATGAAACACTAAAATTGCATCGGAATTAAATACAAAAGGCACAATGCTGACTTAAGTACAAGATGACTGACTCTTCCTACTGTCTATGTTTTGAACCATTCCTATGACACTACTTATAGATTCCGATGCGTCACCTCTGGTTTACTGTATCCCTTCGACCTTCTTATTGGCGATGAAACACAGAAATTGCATCGGAATTAAATACAAAGGGCACAATGCCGACTTAAGGACATGAAGACCGACTCTTCCTACTGACTATGTTTTGAACCATTCCTGTGACACTAGTTATAGATTAGGATGCTTCGCTTGAGGTTTACTGTATCCCTAGGACCGTCTTATTGACGATGAAACACAGAAATTGCATCGGAATTAAATACAAAAGGCACAATGCCGACTTAAGTACAAGAAGACTGACTCTTCTTACTGTCTATGTTTTCAACCATTCCTGTGGCACTAGTTATGGATACCGATGCTTCACTTCAGGTTTACTGTATCCCTCTGACCTTCGTATTGACGGTGAAACACAGAAATTGCATCGGAATGAAATACGAAAGGCACAATGCCGACTTAAGTACAAGAAGACTTACTCTTCTTACTGACTATGCTTTGAACCATTGCTGTGACACTAGTTATAGATTCCGATGCTTCACTTCAGGTTTACTGTATCCCTCTGATCTTTATATTGGCGATGAAACACAGAAATTGCATCGGAATAAAATAGAAAAGGCACAATGCCGACTTAAGTACAAGAAGACTGACTCTTCTCAATGTCAATGTTTTGAACCTATCCTGTGACACTAGTTGTTGATTCCGATGCTTCACTTCAGGTTTACTGTATCCCTTGGACATTCTTATTGACGATGAAACACAGAAATAGCATCGGAATTAAATACAAATGGTACAATGCCGACTTAAGTACAAGAAGACTGACTCTTCTTACTGAATATGTTTTGAACCATTCCTGTGACACTAGTTATAGATTCCGATGCTTCACTTCAGGTTTACTGTATCCCTTGGACCTTCTTTTTGACGATGAAACACAGAAATTGCATCGGAATTAAATACAAAAGGCAAAATGCAGGCTAAAGTGCACGAAGACTGACTCTTCTTACTCTCTATGTTTTGTACCATTCCTGTGACACTAGTTATAGATTCCGATGCTTCACTTGAGGTTTACTGTATCACTTGGACCTTCTTATTGACGATGAAACACAGAAATTGCATCGGAATTAAATACAAATGCTCAATGCCGACTTAAGTACAAGGAGACTGACTCTTCTTACTATCTATGTCTTGAACCATTCCTGTGGCACTAGTTATAGATTCCGATGCTTCACTCCAGGTTCACTGTATCCCTAGGACCTTGTTATTGACGATGAAACACAGAAATTGCATCGGAATTAAATACAAAAGGCACAATGCCGACGTAAGTACAAGAAGACTGACTCCTCTTACTGTCTATGATTTGAACCATTCCATTGACACTAGTTATAGATTCCGATGTCTCACTGCAGGTTTACTGTATCCCTTGGACCTTCCTTTTGACGATGAAACACAGAAATTGCATCGGAATTAAATACAAAAGGCAAAATGCCGACTTAAGTACACGAAGACTGACTCTTCTTACTGTCTATGATTTGAACCATTCCTGTGACACTAGTGATAGATTCCGATGCTTTTCTCCAGGTTTTCTGTATCCCGTGGACCTTCTTATTGGCGATGAAACACAGACATTGCATCGGAATTAAATAGAAAATGCACAATGCCGACTTAAGTTCAAGAAGACTGACTCTTCTTACTGACTATGTTTTGAACCATTCCAGTGACACTAGTTATAGATTCCGATGCTTCACTTCAGGATTGCTGTATACCTTGGACCTTCTTAATGATGATGAAACACAGAAATTGCATCGGAATTAAATACAAAAGGCACAATGCCGACTTATGTACAAGAAGACTGACTCTTCCTACTGTCTATGTTATGATCCATTCCAGTGACACTAGTTTTGGATTCCGATGCTTCACTTCAGGTTTACTGTATCCCTCTGACCTTCTTATTGACGATGAAACACAGAAATTGCATCGGAATTAAATACAAAAGGCACAATGCCGACATTAGTACAAGAAGGCTGACTCTTCCTGCTGTCTATGGTTTGAACGATTCCTGTGATACTTGTTATAGATTCCGATGCTTCCCTTCAGGTTTACTGTATCCCTTGGACATTCGTATTGACGATGAAACACAGGAATTGCATCGGAATAAAATACAAAAGGCACAATGCCGACTTAAGTACAAGAAGACTCACTCTTCCTATTGTCTATGTTTTGAACCATTCCTGTGACACTAGTTATAGATTCCGATGCTTCACTCCAGGTTTACTATATCCCTTGGATCTTCTTATTATCGATGAAACTCAGAAATAGCATCGGAATTAAATACAAATGGCACAATGCGCACTTAAGGGCAAGAAGACTGACTCTTCTTATTGACTATGTTTTGAACCATTCCTGTGATACTAGTTATAGATTCCGATGCTTCACTTCAGGTTTCCTGTATCCCTTGGACCTTCTTATTGACGATGAGACACAGATATTGCACCGGAATTAAATACAAAAGGCAAAATGGCGCTTTAAGTACACGAAGACTGACTCTTCTTACTGTCTATGTTGTGGACAATTCCTGTGACACTAGTTATGGATTCCGATGCTACACTCCAGGTTTACTGTATCCCTTGGACCTCCTTATTGACGATGAAACACAGAAATTGCATCGGAAATAAAAACAAAAGGCACAATGCCGACTTAAGTACAAGAAGACTGACTCATCTTACTGACTATGTCTTGATCCATTCCTGTGACACTAGTTATAGATTCCGATGCTTTACCTAAGGTTTACCGTATCCCTCTGACCTTCTTATTCACGATGAAACGCAGAACTTGAATTGGAATTACATACAAAAGGCACAATGCCTACTTAAGTACAAGAAGACTGACTCTTCTTACTGTCTATGTTTGGAACCATTCCTGTGACACTAGTTATAGATTCCTATGCTTCACTTCAGGTTTTCTGTTTCCCTTGGACCTTCTTATTGACGATGAATCACAGATTTTGCGTCGGAATAAAATACAAAATCCACAATGCCGACTTTAGTACAAGAAGACTGACTCTTCTTACTGTCTATGTTTTAAACCATTCCTGTGACACTACTTATTGATTCCGATGCTTCACTCCAGGTTTACTGTATCCCTCTGACCTTCTTATTGACGGTGAAACACAGAAATTGCATCGGAATTAAATACAAATGGTACAATGCCGACTTAAGTACAAGAAGACTGACTCTTCTTACTGAATGTGCTTTGAACCATTCCTGTGACACTAGTTTTAGATTCCGATGCTTCACTTTAGGTTTACTGTATCCCTTCGACCTACTTATTGACGATGAAACACAGAAATTGCATCGGAGTTAAATACAAAAGGCAAAATGCCGACTTAAGTACATGAAGACTGACTCTTTTTACTATCTACGTTTTGAACCATTCCTGTGACACTAGTTATAGATTCCGATGCTTCACTTCAGGTTTACTGTATCCCTTGGACCTTCTTTTTGACGATGAAACACAGAAATTGCATCGGAATTAAATACAAAAGGCAAAATGCAGGCTTAAGTGCACGAAGACTGACTCTTCTTACTCTCTATGTTTTGAACCATTCCTGTGACACTAGTTATAGATTCCGATGCTTCACTTGAGGTTTACTGTATCACTTGGACCTTCTTATTGACGATGAAACACAGAAATTGCATCGGAATTAAATACAAATGCTCAATGCCGACTTAAGTACAAGGAGACTGACTCTTCTTACTATCTATGTCTTGAACCATTCCTGTGGCACTAGTTATAGATTCCAATGCTTCACTCCAGGTTCACTGTATCTCTTGGACCTTGTTATTGACGATGAAACACAGAAATTGCATCGGAATTAAATACAAAAGGCACAATGCCGACATAAGGACAAGAAGACTGACTCTTCTTACTGACCATGTTTTGAACCATTCCTGTTCCACTAGCTATAGATTCCGATGCTACACTTCAGGTTTACTGTATCCCTCTGACTTTCTTATTGACGAAGAAACAAAGAAATGCCATCGGAATTAAATACAAAAAGCACAATGCCGACATAAGTACAAGAAGACTGACTCTTCTTACTGTCTATGATTTGAACCTTTCCATTGACACTAGTTATAGATTCCGATGCCTCACTGCAGGTTTACTGTATCCCTTGGACCTTCCTTTTGACGATGAAACACAGAAATTGCATCGGAATTAAATACAAAAGGCAAAATGCCGACTTAAGTACACGAAGACCGACTCTTCTTACTGTCTATGATTTGAACCATTCCTGTGACACTAGTGACAGATTCCGATGCTTCACTCCAGGTTTTCTGTATCCCGTGGACCTTCTTATTGGCGATGAAACACAGACATTGCATCGGAATTAAATAGAAAATGCACAATGCCGACTTAAGTTCAAGAAGACTGACTCTTCTTACTGACTATGTTTTGAACCATTCCAGTGACACTAGTTATAGATTCCGATGCTTCACTTGAGGTTTGATGTATACCTTGGACCTTCTTAATGACGATGAAACACAGAAATTGCATCGGAATTAAATACAAAAGGCACAATGCCGACTTATGTACAAGAAGACTGACTCTTCCTACTGTCTATGTTATGATCCATTCCAGTGACACTAGTTTTGGATTCCGATGCTTCACTTCAGGTTTACTGTATCCCTCTGACCTTCTTATTGACGATGAAACACAGAAATTGCATCGGAATTAAATACAAAAGGCACAATGCCGACATTAGTACAAGAAGGCTGACTCTTCCTGCTGTCTATGGTTTGAACGATTCCTGTGATACTTGTTATAGATTCCGATGCTTCCCTTCAGGTTTACTGTATCCCTTGGACATTCGTATTGACGATGAAACACAGGAATTGCATCGGAATAAAATACAAAAGGCACAATGCCGACTTAAGTACAAGAAGACTCACTCTTCCTATTGTCTATGTTTTGAACCATTCCTGTGACACTAGTTATAGATTCCGATGCTTCACTCCAGGTTTACTATATCCCTTGGATCTTCTTATTATCGATGAAACTCAGAAATAGCATCGGAATTAAATACAAATGGCACAATGCGCACTTAAGGGCAAGAAGACTGACTCTTCTTATTGACTATGTTTTGAACCACTCCTGTGACACTAGTTATAGATTCCGATGCTTCACTTCAGGTTTCCTGTATCCCTTGGACCTTCTTATTGACGATGAGACACAGAAATTGCACCGGAATTAAATACAAAAGGCAAAATGCCGCTTTAAGTACACGAAGACTGACTCTTCTTACTGTCTATGTTTTGGACAATTCCTGTGACACTAGTTATGGATTCCGATGCTACACTCCAGGTTTACTGTATCCCTTGGACCTCCTTATTGACGATGAAACACAGAAATTGCATCGGAAATAAAAACAAAAGGCACAATGCCGACTTAAGTACAAGAAGACTGACTCATCTTACTGACTATGTCTTGATCCATTCCTGTGACACTAGTTATAGATTCCGATGCTTTACCTAAGGTTTACCGTATCCCTCTGACCTTCTTATTCACGATTAAACGCAGAACTTGAATCGGAATTACATACAAAAGGCACAATGCCTACTTAAGTACAAGAAGACTGACTCTTCTTACTGTCTATGTTTGGAACCATTCCTGTGACACTAGTTATAGATTCCTATGCTTCACTTCAGGTTTACTGTTTCCCTTGGACCTTCTTATTGACGATGAATCACAGATTTTGCGTCGGAATAAAATACAAAATCCACAATGCCGACTTTAGTACAAGAAGACTGACTCTTCTTACTGTCTATGTTTTAAACCATTCCTGTGACACTACTTATTGATTCCGATGCTTCACTCCAGGTTTACTGTATCCCTCTGACCTTCTTATTGACGGTGAAACACAGAAATTGCATCGGAATTAATTACAAAAATCACAATGCCGACTTAAGTACATGAAGACTGACTCTTCTTACTGATTATGTTTTGAACCATTCCTGTGACACTAGTTATAGATTCCGATGCTTCACTCCAGGCTTACTGTATCCCTTGGACCTTCTTATTGACGATTAAACACAGAAATTGCATCGGAATTCAATAGAAAAGACACAATGCCGACTTAAGTACAAGAAGACTGACTCTTCTTACTGATTATAGTTTGAACCATTCCTGTGACACTAGGTATAGATTCCGATGCTTTACTTCAGGTTTACTGTATACCTTGGACCTTCTTATTGACGATGAAACACAGAAATTGCATCGGAATTAAATACAAAAGACACAAGGCCGACTTTAGTACCAGAAGACTGACTCTTCCTACTGTCTATGTTTTGAACCATTCCTGTGACACTAGTTGTGGATTCCGATGCTTCACTTCAGGTTTACTGTATCCCTCTGACCTTCTTATTGACGATGAAACACAGAAATTGCATTGGAATTAAATACAAATGGCAATATGCCGACCTAAGTACACGGAGACTGACTCTTCTTACTGATTATGTTTTGAATTATTCCTGTGACACTAGTTATAGATTCCAATGCTACACTCCAGGTTTATAGTATCCCTTGGACCTTCTTATTGACGATGAAACACAGAAATTGCATCGAAATTAAATACAAAAGGCACAATGCCGAATTAAGGATAAGAAGATTGACTCTTCTTACTGATTTGTTTTGAACAATTCCTGTGACACTAATTATAGATTCCGACGCTTCACTTCAGGTTTACTGTATCCCCCTGACCTTCTTATTGACGATGAAACACAGAAATTGCATCGGAATTAAATACATAAGCCACAATGCCGACTTAAGTACAAGGAGACTGACTCTTCGTACTGTCTATGTTTGGAACCATTCCTGTGACACTAGTTATAGATTCCTATGCTTCACTTCAGGTTTACTGTTTCCCTTGGACCTTCTTATTGACGATGAATCACAGATTTTGCGTCGGAATATAATACAAAATCCACAATGCCGACTTTAGTACAAGAAGACTGACTCTTCTTCCTGTCTATATTTTGAACCATTCCAGTGACACTAGTTATAGATTCCGATGCTTCACTTCAGGTTTACTGAATCCCTTGTACCTTCTTATTGACGATGAAACACAGAAATTGCATCCGAATTAAATACAAAAGGCACAATGCCGACATAAGTACATGAAGGCCGACTCTTCTTATTGACAATGATTTGAACCATTCCTGTGACACTAGTTATACATTCCGATGCTTCACTTCAGGTTTACTGTATCCCTTGGACATTCTTATTGACGATGAAACACAGAAATTGCTTCGGAATTAAGTACAAAAGGCACAATGCCGACTTAAGTACAACAAGACTGACTCTTCTTACTGTCTAAGTTTGAACCATTCCTTTGACACTAATTATAGATTCCGATGCTTCGCTTCAGGTTTACTGTATCACTCTGACCTTCTTATTGACGATGATACACAGAAATTGCATCGGAATTAAATAGAAAAGGCACAATGCCGACCTAAGTACAAGAAGACTGACTCTTCTTACTGACTATGTTTTGAACCATTCCTGTGACACTAGTTATAGATTGCGATGCTTCACTTCAGGTTTACTGTATCCCTTGTACCTTCTTATTGACGATGAAACACAGAAGTTGCATCGGAATTAAATACATAAGGCACAATGCCGACTTTAGTACAAGGAGACTGACTCTTCCTACTGTTTATGTTTTGAACCATTCCTGTGTCACTAGTTGTGGATTCCGATGCTTCACGTCTGGTTTACTGTATCCCTCTGACCTTCTTATGGACGATGAAACACAGAAATTGCATCGGAATTAAATACAAAAGGCAAAATGCCGACTTAAGTACACGGAGACTGACACTTCTTACTGTCTATGTTTTGAACCATTACTGTGACACTAGTTATAGATTCCGGTGCTTCACTCCAGGTTTACTGTATCCCATGGACCATCTTATTGACGATGAAACACAGAAACTGCATCGGAATTAAATACAATAGGCACAATGCCGACTTAATTACAAGAAGACTGACTCTTCTTACTAACTATGTTGTGAACAATTCCTGTTACACTAGTTATAGATTCCGATGCTTCACTGCAGGTTTACTGTATCCCTCTGACCTTTTTATTGACGATGAAACACAGAAATTGCATCGGAATTAATTACAAAAGGCAGAATGCCGACTTAAGGTCAAAAAGACTGACTCTTCTTACTGTCTATGTTTGAACCTTTCCTGTGACACTAGTTGTAGATTCCGATGCTTCACTTCAGGTTTACTGTATCCCCTGGACCTTCTTATTGACGATGAAACACAGAAATTGCATCGGAAATAAATACAAAAGGCACAATGCCGACTTAAGTACAAGAACACTGACTCTTCCTACTCTCTATGTTTTGAACCATTCCTGTGACACTAGTTATAGATTCCGACGCTTTACTTCAGGTTTACTGTATCCCTTGTACCTTCTCATTGACGATGAAACACAGAAATTGCATCGGAATTAAATACAAAAGCCAAAATGCCGACTTAAGTACATGAAGACCGACACTTCTTATTGACAATGATATGAAACACTCCTGTGACACTAGTTATAGATTCCGATGCTTCACTTCAGGTTTACTGTATCCCTTGGACATTCTTATTGACGATGAAACACAGAAATTGCATCGGAATTAAATACAAATGACAAATTGCCGGATTAAGTACACGAAGACTGACTCTTCTTACTGTCTATGTTTTGAACCATTCCTGTGACACTACTTGAAGTTTCCGATGCTACACTTCAGGTTTACTATATCCCTTGGACCTTCTAATTGACGATGAATCACAGAAATTGCATCGGAATTAAATACAAAAGGTACAATGCCAACTTAAGTACAAGAAGACTGACTCTTCTTTTTGACTATGTTCTGAACCATTAATGTGACACAAGTTATAGATTCCGATGCTTCACTTCAGGTTTACTGTATCCCTCTGACCTTCTTATTGACGATGAAACACAGAGATTGCATCGAAATGAAATACAAAAGGCACAATGCCAACATAAGGACAAGAATACTGTCTCATATTACTGACTATGTTTGAACTATTCCTGTGACACTAGTTATAGATTCCGATGCTTCACTCCAGGTTTACTGTATCCCTTGGACCTTGTTATTGACGATGAAATCAAGAAATTGCATCGGAATTAAATAGAAAAGGCACAATGCCGCCCTAAGTACAAGAAGACTGACTCTTCTTACTGACTATGTTTAGAACCATTCCTGTGACACTAGTTATAGATTCCGATGCTTCACTTCAGGTTTACTGTATTCCTTGTACCTTCTTATTGACGATGAAACACAGAAATTGCATCGGAATTAAATACAGAAGGCACAATGCAGACTTTAGTACAAGAAGACTACCTCTTCCTACTGTCTATGTTTTGAACCATTCCTGTGTCACTAGTTGTGGATTCCAATGCTTCACGTCAGGTTTACTGTATCCCTCTGACCTTCTTATGGACGATGAAAAACAGAAATTGCATCGGAATTAAATACAAAAGGCAAATTTCCGACTTAAGTACACGGAGACTGACTCTTCTTACTGTTTATGTTTTGAACCATTCCTGTGACACTAGTTATAGATTCCGATGCTACACTCTAGGTTTATAGTATCCCTTGGACCTTCTTATTAACACTGAAACACAGAAATTGCATCGGAATTAAATACAAAAGGCACAATTCCGACTTAAGGATAAGAAGACTGACTCTTCTTACTGACTTTGTTTCGAACAATTCCTTTCACACTAATTATAGATTCCGATGCTTCACTTCTGGTTTACTGTATCCCTCTAAACTTCTTATTGACGATGAAACACAGAAATTGCATCGGAATTAAATACAAGAGCCACAATGCCGACTTAAGTACAAGAAGACTGGCTCTTCGTACTGTCTATGCTTTGAATCATTCGTGTGACACTAGTTATAGATTCCGATGCTGCACTTCAGGTTTACTGTTTCCCTTGGACCTTCTTATTGACGATGAATCATAGAAATTGCATCGGCATTAGATACAAAATCCACATTACCGACTTAAGTACAAGAAGACTGACTCTTCTTCCTGTCTATATTTTGAACCGTTCCAGTGACACTAGTTATAGATTCCGATGCCTCACTTCAGGTTTACTGTATCCCTTGGACCTTCTTACTGACGATGAAACACAGAAACTGCATCGGAATTAAATACAATAGGCACAATGCCGACTTAATTACAAGAAGACTGACTCTTCTTACTGACTATGTTGTGAACCATTCCTGTGACACTAGTTATAGATTCCGATGCTTCACTGCAGGTTTACTGTATCCCTCTGACCTTTTTATTGACGATGAAACACAGAATTTGCATCGGAATTAAATACAAAAGGCACAATGCCGACTTATGTACAAGAAGACTGACTCATCTTACTGTCTATGCTTTGAACCATTACTGTGACACTAGTTATAGATTCCGGTGCTTCACTCCAGGTTTACTGTATCCCATGGACCATCTTATTGACGATGAAACACAGAAACTGCATCGGAATTAAATACAATAGGCACAATGCCGACTTAATTACAAGAAGACTGACTCTTCTTACTGACTATGTTGTGAACCATTCCTGTGACACTAGTTATAGATTCCGATGCTTCACTGCAGGTTTACTGTATCCCTCTGACCTTTTTATTGACGATGAAACACAGAATTTGCATCGGAATTAATTACAAAAGGCAGAATGCCGACTTAAGTACAAGAACACTGACTCTTCCTACTCTCTATGTTTTGAACCATTCCTGTGACACTAGTTATAGCTTACGACGCTTTACTTCAGGTTTACTGTATCCCTTGTACCTTCTCATTGACGATGATACACAGATATTGCATCGGAATTAAATACAAAAGCCACAATGCCGACTTAAGTACATGAAGACCGACACTTCTTATTGACAATGATATGAAACACTCCTGTGACACTAGTTATAGATTCCGATGCTTCACTTCAGGTTTACTGTATCCCTTGGACATTCTTATTGACGATGAAACACAGAAATTGCATCGGAATTAAATACAAATGACAAATTGCCGAAATAAGTACACGAAGACTGACTCTTCTTACTGTCTATGTTTTGAACCATTCCTGTGACACTACTTGAAGTTTCCGATGCTACACTTCAGGTTTACTATATCCCTTGGACCTTCTAATTGACGATGAATCACAGAAATTGCATCGGAATTAAATACAAAAGGTACAATGCCAACTTAAGTACAAGAAGACTGTCTCTTCTTACTGACTATGTTCTGAACCATTCCTGTGACACAAGTTATAGATTCCGATGCTTCACTTCAGGTTTACTGTATCCCTCTGACCTTCTTATTGACGATGAAACACAGAGATTGCATCGGAATTAAATACAAAAGGCACAATTCCAACATAAGGACAAGAATACTGACTCATATTACTGACTATGTTTGAACTATTCCTGTGACACTAGTTATAGATTCCGATGCTTCACTCCAGGTTTACTGTATCCCTTGGACCATGTTATTGACGATGAAATAAAGAAATTGCATCGGAATTAAATAGAAAAGGCACAATGCCGACCTAAGTACAAGAAGACTGACTCTTCTTACTGACTATGTTTTGAATCATTCCTGTGACACTAGTTACAGATTCCGATGCTTCACTTCAGGTTTACTGTATCCCTTGGACATTCTTATTGACGATGAAACACAGAAATTTCATCGGAATTAAATACAAAAGGCAAAATTCCGACTTAAGGACAAGAAGACTGACTCTTCTTACTGACTTTGTTTTAAACCATTCCTGTAACACTAATTATAGATTCCGATGCGTCACTTCAGTTTTATTGTATCCCTCTGACCTTCTTATTGACGACGAAATACATGAATTGCATCGGAATTAAATAGAAAAGGCACAATGCCGACTTAAGTACATGAAGACCGACTCTTCTCATTGACAATTATTTGAACCATTCTTTTGGCACTAGTAATAGATTCCGATGCGTCACTTCAGGTTTACTGTATGCCTTGGACCTTCTTATTGACGATGAAACACTGAAATTGCATCGGAATTAAATAGAAAAGGCACAATGCCCACTTAAGTGCAAGAAAATTGACTCTTCATACTGACTATGCTTTGAACCATTCCTGTGACACTAGTTATAGATTCCGATGCTTCACTTCAGGTTTACTGTATCCCTTGGACCATCTTATTGACGATGAAACACAGAAATTGCATCGGAATTAAATGCAAAAGTCTAAATGCCGACTTAAGTACACGAGGACTGACTCTTCTTACTGTCTATGTTTTGACCCATTCCTGTGACACTAGATATAGATTCCGATGTTACACTTCAGGTTTACTATATCCCTTGGACCTTTTTATTGACGATGAAACACAGAAATTTCACCGAAATTAAATACAAAATGTACAATGCCAATTTAAGTACAAGACGACCGTCTCTTCTTACTGACTATGTTCTGAACCATTCCTGTGACACAAGTTATAGATTCCGATGCTTCACTTCAGGTTTACTGTATCCCTCTGACCTTCTTATTGACGATGAAACACAGAAATTGCATCGGAACTAAATAGAAAACGCACAATGCCGACCTAAGTACAAGAAGACTGACTCTTCTAAGTGTCTATGTTTTGAACCATTCCTGTGACACTAGTTATTCATTCCGATGCTTCACTCCAGGTTTACTGTATCCCTTCGACATTCTTATTGACGATGATACACAGAAATTGCATCGTAATTAAATAGAAAAGGCACAATGCCGACTTAAGTACATGAAGACCGACTCTTCTTATTGACAATGATTTGAACCATTCCTGTGACACTAGTTATAGATTCCGATGCTTCACTTCAGGTTTACTGTATCCCTTGGACATTCTTATTGACGATGAAACACAGATATTGCATCGGAATTAAATACAAAAGGCACAATGCCGACTTAAGTACAAGAAGACTGACTCCTTACTGTCTATGTTTTGAACCATTCCTTTGACACTAGTTATAGATTCCGATGCTTCACTGCAGATTTACTGTATCCCTCTGACCTTCTTATTGACGGTGAAACACAGAAATTGCATCGGAATTAAATAGAAAAGGCACAGTGCCGACTTAAGTACATGAAGACTGACTCTTCTTACTGACTATGTTTGGAACCTTTCCTGTAACACTAGTTATAGATTCCGATGCTTCACTTCAGGTTTACTGTATCCCTTGGACCTTCTTATTGACGAGAAACACAGAAATTTCATCGGAATTAAATACTGAAGGCAAAATGCCGACTTAAGTACACGAAGACTGACTCTTCTTACTGTCTATGTTTTAAACCATTCCTGTGACACTACTTATTGATTCCGATGCTACACTCCAGGTTTACTGTACCCCTCTGACCTTCTTATTGACGGTGAAACACAGAAATTGCTTCGGAATTAAATACAAAAGGCACAATGCCGACTTAAGTACATGAAGGCCGACTCTTCTTATTGACAATGATTTGAACCATTCCTGTGATACTAGTTATAGATTCCGATGCTTCACTCAGGTTTACTGTATCCCTGTGACCTTCTTATTGACGATGAAACAAAGAAATTTCATCGGAATTAAATAGAAAAGGCACAATGCCGACCTAAGTACAAGAAAACTGACTCTTCGTACTGTCTATGTTTTGAACCATTCCATTGGCACTAGTTATAGATTCCGATGCTTCACTCCAGGTTTACTGTATCCCTTGGACCTTCTTATTGACGATGTAACACAGAAATTGCTTCGGAATTAACAAGAAATGGCACAATGCCGACTTAAGTACATAAAGACTGACTCTTCTTACTGACTATGTTTTGAACCATTCCTGTAACACTAGTTATCGATTCCGATGCTTCACTTCAGGTTTACTGTATCCCTTGGACCTTCTTATTGACGATGAAACACAGAAATTGCATCGGAATTAAATAGAAAATGCACCTTGCCGACTTAAAATCAAGAATACTGACTCTTCTTACTGATTATAGTTTGAACCATTCCTGTGACACTAGTTATAGATTCCGATGCTTTACTTCAGGTTTACTGTATACCTTGGACCTTGTTATTGGCGACGAAACTTTGAAGTTGCATCGGAATTATATACAAAAGGCAGAATGCCGACTTAAGTACAAGAAGACTGACTCTTCTTACTGACTGTGATTTGAACCATTCCTGTGACACTAGTTACAGATTCCAATGCTTCACTCCAGCTCAACTGTATCCCTTGGACCTTGTTATTGACGATGAAACACAGAAATTGCATCGGAATTAATTAGAAAAGGCACAATTACGACTTAAGTACAAGACGACTGACTCTTCTTACTGACTATGTTTTGAACCATTCCGGTGACACTAGTTATAGATTCCGATGCTCCACTTCAGGTTTACTGTATCCCTTGGACCTTCTTATTGACGATGAAACACAGAAATTTCATCGTAATTAAATACAAAAGGCAAAATTCCGACTTAAGGACAAGAAGACTGACTCATCTTACTGACTTTGTTTTGAACCATTCCTGTAACACTAATTATAGATTCCGATGCTTCACTTCAGGTTTATTGTATCCCTCTGACCTTTTTATTGACGATGAAACACAGAAATTGCATCGGAATTAAATACAAAAGGCACAATGCCAACATAAGGACAAGAATACTGACTCATATTACTGACTATGTTTGAACTATTCCTGTGACACTAGTTATAGATTCCGATGCTTCACTCCAGGTTTACTGTATCCCTTGGACATTCTTATTGACGATGATACACAGAAATTGCATCGGAATTAAATAGAAAAGGCACAATGCCGACCTAAGTACAAGAAGACTGACTCTTCTTACTGACTATGTTTTGAACCATTCCTGTGACACTAGTTATAGATTGCGATGCTTCACTTCAGGTTTACTGTATCCCTTGTACCTTCTTATTGACGATGAAACACAGAAGTTGCATCGGAATTAAATACATAAGGCACAATGCCGACTTTAGTACAAGGAGACTGACTCTTCCTACTGTTTATGTTTTGAACCATTCCTGTGTCACTAGTTGTGATTTCCGATGCTTCACGTCTGGTTTACTGTATCCCTCTGACCTTCTTATGGACGATGAAACACAGAAATTGCATCGGAATTAAATACAAAAGGCAAAATGCCGACTTAAGTACACGGAGACTGACACTTCTTACTGTCTATGTTTTGAACCATTACTGTGACACTAGTTATAGATTCCGGTGCTTCACTCCAGGTTTACTGTATCCCATGGACCATCTTATTGACGATGAAACACAGAAACTGCATCGGAATTAAATACAATAGGCACAATGCCGACTTAATTACAAGAAGACTGACTCTTCTTACTTACTATGTTGTGAACAATTCCTGTTACACTAGTTATAGATTCCGATGCTTCACTGCAGGTTTACTGTATCCCTCTGACCTTTTTATTGACGATGAAACACAGAAATTGCATCGGAATTAATTACAAAAGGCAGAATGCCGACTTAAGTACAAAAAGACTGACTCTTCTTACTGTCTATGTTTGAACCTTTCCTGTGACACTAGTTGTAGATTCCGATGCTTCACTTCAGGTTTACTGTATCCCCTGGACCTTCTTATTGACGATGAAACACAGAAATTGCATCGGAAATAAATACAAAAGGCACAATGCCGACTTAAGTACAAGAACACTGACTCTTCCTACTCTCTATGTTTTGAACCATTCCTGTGACACTACTTATAGATTCCGACGCTTTACTTCAGGTTTACTGTATCCCTTGTACCTTCTCATTGACGATGAAACACAGAAATTGCATCGGAATTAAATACAAAAGCCAAAATGCCGACTTAAGTACATGAAGACCGACACTTCTTATTGACAATGATATGAAACACTCCTGTGACACTAGTTATAGATTCCGATGCTTCACTTCAGGTTTACTGTATCCCTTGGACATTCTTATTGACGATGAAACACAGAAGTTGCATCGGAATTAAATACATAAGGCACAATGCCGACTTTAGTACAAGGAGACTGACTCTTCCTACTGTTTATGTTTTGAACCATTCCTGTGTCACTAGTTGTGATTTCCGATGCTTCACGTCTGGTTTACTGTATCCCTCTGACCTTCTTATGGACGATGAAACACAGAAATTGCATCGGAATTAAATACAAAAGGCAAAATGCCGACTTAAGTACACGGAGACTGACACTTCTTACTGTCTATGTTTTGAACCATTACTGTGACACTAGTTATAGATTCCGGTGCTTCACTCCAGGTTTACTGTATCCCATGGACCATCTTATTGACGATGAAACACAGAAACTGCATCGGAATTAAATACAATAGGCACAATGCCGACTTAATTACAAGAAGACTGACTCTTCTTACTTACTATGTTGTGAACAATTCCTGTTACACTAGTTATAGATTCCGATGCTTCACTGCAGGTTTACTGTATCCCTCTGACCTTTTTATTGACGATGAAACACAGAAATTGCATCGGAATTAATTACAAAAGGCAGAATGCCGACTTAAGTACAAAAAGACTAACTCTTCTTACTGTCTATGTTTGAACCTTTCCTGTGACACTAGTTGTAGATTCCGATGCTTCACTTCAGGTTTACTGTATCCCCTGGACCTTCTTATTGACGATGAAACACAGAAATTGCATCGGAAATAAATACAAAAGGCACAATGCCGACTTAAGTACAAGAACACTGACTCTTCCTACTCTCTATGTTTTGAACCATTCCTGTGACACTAGTTATAGATTCCGACGCTTTACTTCAGGTTTACTGTATCCCTTGTACCTTCTCATTGACGATGAAACCCAGAAATTGCATCGGAATTAAATACAAGAGCCAAAATGCCGACTTAAGTACATGAAGACCGACACTTCTTATTGACAATGATATGAAACACTCCTGTGACACTAGTTATAGATTCCGATGCTTCACTTCAGGTTTACTGTATCCCTTGGACATTCTTATTGACGATGAAACACAGAAATTGCATCGGAATTAAATACAAATGACAAATTGCCGGATTAAGTACACGAAGACTGACTCTTCTTACTGTCTATGTTTTGAACCATTGCTGTGACACTACTTGAAGTTTCCGATGCTACACTTCAGGTTTACTATATCCCTTGGACCTTCTAATTGACGATGAATCACAGAAATTGCATCGGAATTAAATACAAAAGGTACAATGCCAACTTAAGTACAAGAAGACTGTCTCTTCTTTTTGACTATGTTCTGAACCATTAATGTGACACAAGTTATAGATTCCGATTCTTCACTTCAGGTTTACTGTATCCCTCTGACCTTCTTATTGACGATGAAACACAGAGATTGCATCGAAATGAAATACAAAAGGCACAATGCCAACATAAGGACAAGAATACTGTCTCATATTACTGACTATGTTTGAACTATTCCTGTGACACTAGTTATAGATTCCGATGCTTCACTCCAGGTTTACTGTATCCCTTGGACCTTGTTATTGACGATGAAATCAAGAAATTGCATCGGAATTAAATAGAAAAGGCACAATGCCGCCCTAAGTACAAGAAGACTGACTCTTCTTACTGACTATGTTTTGAACCATTCCTGTGACACTAGTTATAGATTCCGATGCTTCACTTCAGGTTTACTGTATTCCTTGTACCTTCTTATTGACGATGAAACACAGAAATTGCATCGGAATTAAATACAGAAGGCACAATGCAGACTTTAGTACAAGAAGACTACCTCTTCCTACTGTCTATGTTTTGAACCATTCCTGTGTCACTAGTTGTGGATTCCAATGCTTCACGTCAGGTTTACTGTATCCCTCTGACCTTCTTATGGACGATGAAAAACAGAAATTGCATCGGAATTAAATACAAAAGGCAAATTTCCGACTTAAGTACACGGAGACTGACTCTTCTTACTGTTTATGTTTTGAACCATTCCTGTGACACTAGTTATAGATTCCGATGCTACACTCTAGGTTTATAGTATCCCTTGGACCTTCTTATTAACACTGAAACACAGAAATTGCATCGGAATTAAATACAAAAGGCACAATTCCGACTTAAGGATAAGAAGACTGACTCTTCTTACTGACTTTGTTTCGAACAATTCCTTTCACACTAATTATAGATTCGGATGCTTCACTTGTGGTTTACTGTATCCCTCTAAACTTCTTATTGACGATGAAACACAGAAATTGCATCGGAATTAAATACAAGAGCCACAATGCCGACTTAAGTACAAGAAGACTGACTCTTCGTACTGTCTATGCTTTGAATCATTCGTGTGACACTAGTTATAGATTCCGATGCTGCACTTCAGGTTTACTGTTTCCCTTGGACCTTCTTATTGACGATGAATAATAGAAATTGCATCGGCATTAGATACAAAATCCACATTACCGACTTAAGTACAAGAAGACTGACTCTTCTTCCTGTCTATATTTTGAACCGTTCCAGTGACACTAGTTATAGATTCCGATGCCTCACTTCAGGTTTACTGTATCCCTTGGACCTTCTTACTGACGATGAAACACAGAAACTGCATCGGAATTAAATACAATAGGCACAATGCCGACTTAATTACAAGAAGACTGACTCTTCTTACTGACTATGTTGTGAACCATTCCTGTGACACTAGTTATAGATTCCGATGCTTCACTGCAGGTTTACTGCATCCCTCTGACCTTTTTATTGACGATGAAACACAGAATTTGCATCGGAATTAAATACAAAAGGCACAATGCCGACTTATGTACAAGAAGACTGACTCATCTTACTGTCTATGCTTTGAACCATTACTGTGACACTAGTTATAGATTCCGGTGCTTCACTCCAGGTTTACTGTATCCCATGGACCATCTTATCGACGATGAAACACAGAAACTGCATCGGAATTAAATACAATAGGCACAATGCCGACTTAATTACAAGAAGACTGACTCTTCTTACTGACTATGTTGTGAACCATTCCTGTGACACTAGTTATAGATTCCGATGCTTCACTGCAGGTTTACTGTATCCCTCTGACCTTTTTATTGACGATGAAACACAGAATTTGCATCGGAATTAATTACAAAAGGCAGAATGCCGACTTAAGTACAAGTAGACTGACTCTTCTTACTGTCTATGTTTGAACCAATCCTGTGACACTAGTTGTAGATTCCGATGTTTCACTTCAGGTTTACTATATCCCCTGGACCTTCTTATTGACGTTGAAACACAGAAATTGCATCGGAAATAAATACAAAAGGCACAATGCCGACTTAAGTACAAGAACACTGACTCTTCCTACTCTCTATGTTTTGAACCATTCCTGTGACACTAGTTATACCTTACGACGCTTTACTTCAGGTTTACTGTATCCCTTGTACCTTCTCATTGACGATGATACACAGATATTGCATCGGAATTAAATACAAAAGCCACAATGCCGACTTAAGTACATGAAGACCGACACTTCTTATTGACAATGATATGAAACACTCCTGTGACACTAGTTATAGATTCCGATGCTTCACTTCAGGTTTACTGTATCCCTTGGACATTCTTATTGACGATGAAACACAGAAATTGCATCGGAATTAAATACAAATGACAAATTGCCGAAATAAGTACACGAAGACTGACTCTTCTTACTGTCTATGTTTTGAACCATTCCTGTGACACTACTTGAAGTTTCCGATGCTACACTTCAGGTTTACTATATCCCTTGGACCTTCTAATTGACGATGAAACACAGAATTTGCATCGGAATTAAATACAAAAGGCACAATGCCGACCTATGTACAAGAAGACTGACTCATCTTACTGTCTATGCTTTGAACCATTACTGTGACACTAGTTATAGATTCCGGTGCTTCACTCCAGGTTTACTGTATCCCATGGACCATCTTATTGACGATGAAACACAGAAACTGCATCGGAATTAAATACAATAGGCACAATGCCGACTTAATTACAAGAAGACTGACTCTTCTTACTGACTATGTTGTGAACCATTCCTGTGACACTAGTTATAGATTCCGATGCTTCACTTCTGGTTTACTGTATTCCTTGTACCTTCTTATTGACGATGAAACACTGAAATTGCATCGGTATTAAATACAGAAGGCACAATGCCGACTTTAGTACAAGAAGACTGACTCTTCCTACTGTCTATGTTTTGAACCATTCCTGTGTCACTAGTTGTGGATTCCGATGCTTCACGTCACGTTTACTGTATCCCTCTGACCTTCTTATGGACGATGAAACACAGAAATTGCATCGGAATTAAATACAAAAGGCAAATTTCCGACTTAAGTACACGGAGACTGACTCTTCTTACTGTTTATGTTTTGAACCATTCCTGTTACACTAGTTATAGATTCCGATGCTACACTCTAGGTTTATAGTATCCCTTGGACCTTCTTATTGACGATGAAACACAGACATTGCATCGGAATTAAACTCAAAAGGCACAATTCCGACTTAAGGATAAGAAGACTGACTCTTCTTACTGACTTTGTTTTGAACAATTCCTGTCACACTAATTATAGATTCCGATGCTTCACTTCTGGTTTACTGTATCCCTCTAAACTTCTTATTGACGATGACACACAGAAATTGCATCGGAATTAAATACAAAAGCCACAATGCCGACTTAAGTACAAGAAGACTGACTCTTCGTACTGTCTATGTTTTGAACCATTCGTGTGACACTAGTTATAGATTCCGATGCTGCACTTCAGGCTAACTGTTTCCCTTGGACCTTCTTGTTGGCGATGAATCTCAGAAATTGCATCGGAATTTAATACAAAATCCACAATACCGACTTAAGTACAAGAAGACTGACTCTTCTTCCTGTCTATATTTTGAACCGTTCCAGTGTCACTAGTTATAGATTCCGATGCTTCACTTCAGGTTTACTGTATCCCTTGGACCATCTTATTGACGATGAAACACAGAAACTGCATCGGAATTAAATACAAATGGCACAATGCCGACCTATGTACGAGAAGACTGACACATCTTACTGTCTATGTTTTGAACCATTACTGTGACACTAGTTATAGATTCCGGTGCTTCACTCCAGGTTTACTGTATCCCTTGGACCATCTTATTGACGATGAAACACAGAAACTGCATCGGAATTAAATACAATAGGCACAATGCCGACTTAATTACAAGAAGACTGACTCTTCTTACTGACTATGTTTTGAACCAATCCTGTGACACTAGTTATAGATTCCGATGCTTCACTGCAGGTTTACTGTATCCCTCTGACCTTTTTATTGACGATGAAACACATAAATTGCATCGGAATTAAATACAAAAGGCAGAATGCCGACTTAAGTACAAGAAGACTGACTCTTCTTACTGACTATGTTTGAACCATTCCTGTGACACTAGTTATAGATTCCGATGCTTCACTTCAGGTTTACTGTATCCCTCTGACCTTCTTATTGACGGTGAAACACAGATATTGCATCGGAATTAAATACGAAAGGCACTATGCCGACTTAAGTACAAGATGACTGACTCTTCTTACTGTCTATGTTTTGAGTCAATCCTGTGACACTAGTTGTAGATTCCGATGCTTCACTTCAGGTTTACTGTATCCCCTGGACCTTCTTAGTGACGTTGAAACACAGAAATTGCATCGCAAATAAATGCAAAAGGCACAATGCCGACATAAGTACAAGAACACTGACTCTTCCTACTGTCTATGTTTTGAACCATTCCTGTGACACTAGTTATAGATTCCGACGCTTTACTTCAGGTTTACTGTATCCCTTGTACCTTCTCATTGACGATGAAACACAGAAATTGCATCGGAATTAAATACAAAAGCCACAATGCCGACTTTAGTACATGAAGAAAGACACTTCTTATTGACAATGATATGAAACACTCCTGTGACACTAGTTTTAGATTCCGATGCTTCACTTCAGGTTTACTGTATCCCTTGGACATTCTTATTGACGATGAAACATAGAAATTGCATCGGAATTAAATACAAAAGGCACAATGCCGACTTAAGGATAAGAAGACTGACTCTTCTTACTGACTTTGTTTTGAACAATTCCAGTCACACTAATTATAGATTCCGATGCTTCACTTCTGGTTTACTGTATCCCTCTAAACTTCTTATTGACGATGAAACACAGAAATTGCATCGGAATTAAATACAAAACCCACAATGCCGACTTAAGTACAAGACGACTGACTCTTCGTACTGTCTATGATTTGAACCATTCGTGTGACACTAGTTATAAATTCCGATGCTGCACTTCAGGTTTACTGTTTCCCTTGGACCTTCTTATTGACGATGAATCACAGAAATTGCATCGGAATTAATTAGAAAAGGCACAATTACGACTTAAGTACAAGACGACTGACTCTTCTTACTGACTATGTTTTGAACCATTCCGGTGACACTAGTTATAGATTCCGATGCTCCACTTCAGGTTTACTGTATCCCTTGGACCTTCTTATTGACGATGAAACACAGAAATTTCATCGTAATTAAATACAAAAGGCAAAATTCCGACTTAAGGACAAGAAGACTGACTCATCTTACTGACTTTGTTTTGAACCATTCCTGTAACACTAATTATAGATTCCGATGCTTCACTTCAGGTTTATTGTATCCCTCTGACCTTTTTATTGACGATGAAACACAGAAATTGCATCGGAATTAAATACAAAAGGCACAATGCCAACATAAGGACAAGAATACTGACTCATATTACTGACTATGTTTGAACTATTCCTGTGACACTAGTTATAGATTCCGATGCTTCACTCCAGGTTTACTGTATCCCTTGGACATTCTTATTGACGATGATACACAGAAATTGCATCGGAATTAAATAGAAAAGGCACAATGCCGACCTAAGTACAAGAAGACTGACTCTTCTTACTGACTATGTTTTGAACCATTCCTGTGACACTAGTTATAGATTGCGATGCTTCACTTCAGGTTTACTGTATCCCTTGTACCTTCTTATTGACGATGAAACACAGAAGTTGCATCGGAATTAAATACATAAGGCACAATGCCGACTTTAGTACAAGGAGACTGACTCTTCCTACTGTTTATGTTTTGAACCATTCCTGTGTCACTAGTTGTGATTTCCGATGCTTCACGTCTGGTTTACTGTATCCCTCTGACCTTCTTATGGACGATGAAACACAGAAATTGCATCGGAATTAAATACAAAAGGCAAAATGCCGACTTAAGTACACGGAGACTGACACTTCTTACTGTCTATGTTTTGAACCATTACTGTGACACTAGTTATAGATTCCGGTGCTTCACTCCAGGTTTACTGTATCCCATGGACCATCTTATTGACGATGAAACACAGAAACTGCATCGGAATTAAATACAATAGGCACAATGCCGACTTAATTACAAGAAGACTGACTCTTCTTACTTACTATGTTGTGAACAATTCCTGTTACACTAGTTATAGATTCCGATGCTTCACTGCAGGTTTACTGTATCCCTCTGACCTTTTTATTGACGATGAAACACAGAAATTGCATCGGAATTAATTACAAAAGGCAGAATGCCGACTTAAGTACAAAAAGACTGACTCTTCTTACTGTCTATGTTTGAACCTTTCCTGTGACACTAGTTGTAGATTCCGATGCTTCACTTCAGGTTTACTGTATCCCCTGGACCTTCTTATTGACGATGAAACACAGAAATTGCATCGGAAATAAATACAAAAGGCACAATGCCGACTTAAGTACAAGAACACTGACTCTTCCTACTCTCTATGTTTTGAACCATTCCTGTGACACTAGTTATAGATTCCGACGCTTTACTTCAGGTTTACTGTATCCCTTGTACCTTCTCATTGACGATGAAACACAGAAATTGCATCGGAATTAAATACAAAAGCCAAAATGCCGACTTAAGTACATGAAGACCGACACTTCTTATTGACAATGATATGAAACACTCCTGTGACACTAGTTATAGATTCCGATGCTTCACTTCAGGTTTACTGTATCCCTTGGACATTCTTATTGACGATGAAACACAGAAGTTGCATCGGAATTAAATACATAAGGCACAATGCCGACTTTAGTACAAGGAGACTGACTCTTCCTACTGTTTATGTTTTGAACCATTCCTGTGTCACTAGTTGTGATTTCCGATGCTTCACGTCTGGTTTACTGTATCCCTCTGACCTTCTTATGGACGATGAAACACAGAAATTGCATCGGAATTAAATACAAAAGGCAAAATGCCGACTTAAGTACACGGAGACTGACACTTCTTACTGTCTATGTTTTGAACCATTACTGTGACACTAGTTATAGATTCCGGTGCTTCACTCCAGGTTTACTGTATCCCATGGACCATCTTATTGACGATGAAACACAGAAACTGCATCGGAATTAAATACAATAGGCACAATGCCGACTTAATTACAAGAAGACTGACTCTTCTTACTTACTATGTTGTGAACAATTCCTGTTACACTAGTTATAGATTCCGATGCTTCACTGCAGGTTTACTGTATCCCTCTGACCTTTTTATTGACGATGAAACACAGAAATTGCATCGAAATTAATTACAAAAGGCAGAATGCCGACTTAAGTACAAAAAGACTAACTCTTCTTACTGTCTATGTTTGAACCTTTCCTGTGACACTAGTTGTAGATTCCGATGCTTCACTTCAGGTTTACTGTATCCCCTGGACCTTCTTATTGACGATGAAACACAGAAATTGCATCGGAAATAAATACAAAAGGCACAATGCCGACTTAAGTACAAGAACACTGACTCTTCCTACTCTCTATGTTTTGAACCATTCCTGTGACACTAGTTATAGATTCCGACGCTTTACTTCAGGTTTACTGTATCCCTTGTACCTTCTCATTGACGATGAAACCCAGAAATTGCATCGGAATTAAATACAAGAGCCAAAATGCCGACTTAAGTACATGAAGACCGACACTTCTTATTGACAATGATATGAAACACTCCTGTGACACTAGTTATAGATTCCGATGCTTCACTTCAGGTTTACTGTATCCCTTGGACATTCTTATTGACGATGAAACACAGAAATTGCATCGGAATTAAATACAAATGACAAATTGCCGGATTAAGTACACGAAGACTGACTCTTCTTACTGTCTATGTTTTGAACCATTGCTGTGACACTACTTGAAGTTTCCGATGCTACACTTCAGGTTTACTATATCCCTTGGACCTTCTAATTGACGATGAATCACAGAAATTGCATCGGAATTAAATACAAAAGGTACAATGCCAACTTAAGTACAAGAAGACTGTCTCTTCTTTTTGACTATGTTCTGAACCATTAATGTGACACAAGTTATAGATTCCGATTCTTCACTTCAGGTTTACTGTATCCCTCTGACCTTCTTATTGACGATGAAACACAGAGATTGCATCGAAATGAAATACAAAAGGCACAATGCCAACATAAGGACAAGAATACTGTCTCATATTACTGACTATGTTTGAACTATTCCTGTGACACTAGTTATAGATTCCGATGCTTCACTCCAGGTTTACTGTATCCCTTGGACCTTGTTATTGACGATGAAATCAAGAAATTGCATCGGAATTAAATAGAAAAGGCACAATGCCGCCCTAAGTACAAGAAGACTGACTCTTCTTACTGACTATGTTTTGAACCATTCCTGTGACACTAGTTATAGATTCCGATGCTTCACTTCAGGTTTACTGTATTCCTTGTACCTTCTTATTGACGATGAAACACAGAAATTGCATCGGAATTAAATACAGAAGGCACAATGCAGACTTTAGTACAAGAAGACTACCTCTTCCTACTGTCTATGTTTTGAACCATTCCTGTGTCACTAGTTGTGGATTCCAATGCTTCACGTCAGGTTTACTGTATCCCTCTGACCTTCTTATGGACGATGAAAAACAGAAATTGCATCGGAATTAAATACAAAAGGCAAATTTCCGACTTAAGTACACGGAGACTGACTCTTCTTACTGTTTATGTTTTGAACCATTCCTGTGACACTAGTTATAGATTCCGATGCTACACTCTAGGTTTATAGTATCCCTTGGACCTTCTTATTAACACTGAAACACAGAAATTGCATCGGAATTAAATACAAAAGGCACAATTCCGACTTAAGGATAAGAAGACTGACTCTTCTTACTGACTTTGTTTCGAACAATTCCTTTCACACTAATTATAGATTCGGATGCTTCACTTGTGGTTTACTGTATCCCTCTAAACTTCTTATTGACGATGAAACACAGAAATTGCATCGGAATTAAATACAAGAGCCACAATGCCGACTTAAGTACAAGAAGACTGACTCTTCGTACTGTCTATGCTTTGAATCATTCGTGTGACACTAGTTATAGATTCCGATGCTGCACTTCAGGTTTACTGTTTCCCTTGGACCTTCTTATTGACGATGAATAATAGAAATTGCATCGGCATTAGATACAAAATCCACATTACCGACTTAAGTACAAGAAGACTGACTCTTCTTCCTGTCTATATTTTGAACCGTTCCAGTGACACTAGTTATAGATTCCGATGCCTCACTTCAGGTTTACTGTATCCCTTGGACCTTCTTACTGACGATGAAACACAGAAACTGCATCGGAATTAAATACAATAGGCACAATGCCGACTTAATTACAAGAAGACTGACTCTTCTTACTGACTATGTTGTGAACCATTCCTGTGACACTAGTTATAGATTCCGATGCTTCACTGCAGGTTTACTGCATCCCTCTGACCTTTTTATTGACGATGAAACACAGAATTTGCATCGGAATTAAATACAAAAGGCACAATGCCGACTTATGTACAAGAAGACTGACTCATCTTACTGTCTATGCTTTGAACCATTACTGTGACACTAGTTATAGATTCCGGTGCTTCACTCCAGGTTTACTGTATCCCATGGACCATCTTATCGACGATGAAACACAGAAACTGCATCGGAATTAAATACAATAGGCACAATGCCGACTTAATTACAAGAAGACTGACTCTTCTTACTGACTATGTTGTGAACCATTCCTGTGACACTAGTTATAGATTCCGATGCTTCACTGCAGGTTTACTGTATCCCTCTGACCTTTTTATTGACGATGAAACACAGAATTTGCATCGGAATTAATTACAAAAGGCAGAATGCCGACTTAAGTACAAGTAGACTGACTCTTCTTACTGTCTATGTTTGAACCAATCCTGTGACACTAGTTGTAGATTCCGATGTTTCACTTCAGGTTTACTATATCCCCTGGACCTTCTTATTGACGTTGAAACACAGAAATTGCATCGGAAATAAATACAAAAGGCACAATGCCGACTTAAGTACAAGAACACTGACTCTTCCTACTCTCTATGTTTTGAACCATTCCTGTGACACTAGTTATACCTTACGACGCTTTACTTCAGGTTTACTGTATCCCTTGTACCTTCTCATTGACGATGATACACAGATATTGCATCGGAATTAAATACAAAAGCCACAATGCCGACTTAAGTACATGAAGACCGACACTTCTTATTGACAATGATATGAAACACTCCTGTGACACTAGTTATAGATTCCGATGCTTCACTTCAGGTTTACTGTATCCCTTGGACATTCTTATTGACGATGAAACACAGAAATTGCATCGGAATTAAATACAAATGACAAATTGCCGAAATAAGTACACGAAGACTGACTCTTCTTACTGTCTATGTTTTGAACCATTCCTGTGACACTACTTGAAGTTTCCGATGCTACACTTCAGGTTTACTATATCCCTTGGACCTTCTAATTGACGATGAAACACAGAATTTGCATCGGAATTAAATACAAAAGGCACAATGCCGACCTATGTACAAGAAGACTGACTCATCTTACTGTCTATGCTTTGAACCATTACTGTGACACTAGTTATAGATTCCGGTGCTTCACTCCAGGTTTACTGTATCCCATGGACCATCTTATTGACGATGAAACACAGAAACTGCATCGGAATTAAATACAATAGGCACAATGCCGACTTAATTACAAGAAGACTGACTCTTCTTACTGACTATGTTGTGAACCATTCCTGTGACACTAGTTATAGATTCCGATGCTTCACTTCTGGTTTACTGTATTCCTTGTACCTTCTTATTGACGATGAAACACTGAAATTGCATCGGTATTAAATACAGAAGGCACAATGCCGACTTTAGTACAAGAAGACTGACTCTTCCTACTGTCTATGTTTTGAACCATTCCTGTGTCACTAGTTGTGGATTCCGATGCTTCACGTCACGTTTACTGTATCCCTCTGACCTTCTTATGGACGATGAAACACAGAAATTGCATCGGAATTAAATACAAAAGGCAAATTTCCGACTTAAGTACACGGAGACTGACTCTTCTTACTGTTTATGTTTTGAACCATTCCTGTTACACTAGTTATAGATTCCGATGCTACACTCTAGGTTTATAGTATCCCTTGGACCTTCTTATTGACGATGAAACACAGACATTGCATCGGAATTAAACTCAAAAGGCACAATTCCGACTTAAGGATAAGAAGACTGACTCTTCTTACTGACTTTGTTTTGAACAATTCCTGTCACACTAATTATAGATTCCGATGCTTCACTTCTGGTTTACTGTATCCCTCTAAACTTCTTATTGACGATGACACACAGAAATTGCATCGGAATTAAATACAAAAGCCACAATGCCGACTTAAGTACAAGAAGACTGACTCTTCGTACTGTCTATGTTTTGAACCATTCGTGTGACACTAGTTATAGATTCCGATGCTGCACTTCAGGCTAACTGTTTCCCTTGGACCTTCTTGTTGGCGATGAATCTCAGAAATTGCATCGGAATTTAATACAAAATCCACAATACCGACTTAAGTACAAGAAGACTGACTCTTCTTCCTGTCTATATTTTGAACCGTTCCAGTGTCACTAGTTATAGATTCCGATGCTTCACTTCAGGTTTACTGTATCCCTTGGACCATCTTATTGACGATGAAACACAGAAACTGCATCGGAATTAAATACAAATGGCACAATGCCGACCTATGTACGAGAAGACTGACACATCTTACTGTCTATGTTTTGAACCATTACTGTGACACTAGTTATAGATTCCGGTGCTTCACTCCAGGTTTACTGTATCCCTTGGACCATCTTATTGACGATGAAACACAGAAACTGCATCGGAATTAAATACAATAGGCACAATGCCGACTTAATTACAAGAAGACTGACTCTTCTTACTGACTATGTTTTGAACCAATCCTGTGACACTAGTTATAGATTCCGATGCTTCACTGCAGGTTTACTGTATCCCTCTGACCTTTTTATTGACGATGAAACACAGATATTGCATCGGAATTAAATACGAAAGGCACTATGCCGACTTAAGTACAAGATGACTGACTCTTCTTACTGTCTATGTTTTGAGTCAATCCTGTGACACTAGTTGTAGATTCCGATGCTTCACTTCAGGTTTACTGTATCCCCTGGACCTTCTTAGTGACGTTGAAACACAGAAATTGCATCGCAAATAAATGCAAAAGGCACAATGCCGACATAAGTACAAGAACACTGACTCTTCCTACTGTCTATGTTTTGAACCATTCCTGTGACACTAGTTATAGATTCCGACGCTTTACTTCAGGTTTACTGTATCCCTTGTACCTTCTCATTGACGATGAAACACAGAAATTGCATCGGAATTAAATACAAAAGCCACAATGCCGACTTTAGTACATGAAGAAAGACACTTCTTATTGACAATGATATGAAACACTCCTGTGACACTAGTTTTAGATTCCGATGCTTCACTTCAGGTTTACTGTATCCCTTGGACATTCTTATTGACGATGAAACATAGAAATTGCATCGGAATTAAATACAAAAGGCACAATGCCGACTTAAGGATAAGAAGACTGACTCTTCTTACTGACTTTGTTTTGAACAATTCCAGTCACACTAATTATAGATTCCGATGCTTCACTTCTGGTTTACTGTATCCCTCTAAACTTCTTATTGACGATGAAACACAGAAATTGCATCGGAATTAAATACAAAACCCACAATGCCGACTTAAGTACAAGACGACTGACTCTTCGTACTGTCTATGATTTGAACCATTCGTGTGACACTAGTTATAAATTCCGATGCTGCACTTCAGGTTTACTGTTTCCCTTGGACCTTCTTATTGACGATGAATCACAGAAATTGCATCGGAATTATATACAAAATCCACAATACCGACTTAAGTACAAGAAGACTTACTCTTCTTCCTGTCTATATTTTGAACCGTTCCAGTGACACTAGTTATAGATTCCGATGCTTCACTTCAGGTTTACTGTATCCCTTGGACCTTCTTACTGACGATGAAACACAGAAATTGCATCGGAATTAAATACAATAGGCACAATGCCGACTTAATTACAAGAAGACTGACTCTTCTTACTGACTATGTTGTGTACCATTCCTGTGACACTAGCTATAGATTCCGATGCTTCACTGCAGGTTTACTGTATCCCTCTGACCTTTTTATTGACGATGAAACAAAGAAATTGCATCGGAATTAAGTACAAAAGGCAGAATGCCGACTTAAGTACAAGAAGTCTGACTCTTCTTACTGTCTATGTTTTGAACCATTCCTGTGACACTACTTATAGATTCCGATGCTACACTTCAGGTTTACTATATCCCTTGGACCTTCTTATTGACGATGAATCACAGAAATTGCATCGTAATTAAATGCAAAAGGTACAATGCCAACTTAAGTACAAGAAGACTGTCTCTTCTTACTGACTATGTTCTGAACCATTCCTGTGACACATGTTATAGATTCCGATGCTACACTTCAGGTTTACTGTATCCCTCTGACCTTCTTATTGACGATGAAACAAAGGAATTGCATCGGAATTAAATACAGAAGGCATAATGCCAACATAAGGACAAGAATACTGACTCATATTACTGACTGTGTTTGAACTATTCCTGTGACACTTGTTATAGATTCCGATGCTACACTCCAGGTTTACTGTATCCCTTGGACCTTGTTATTGACGATGAAATAAAGAAATTGCATCGGAATTAAATAGAAAAGGCACAATGCCGACCTAAGTACAAGAAGACTGACTCTTCTTACTGACTATGTTTTGAACCATTCCTGTGACACTAGTTATAGATTCCGATTCTTCACTTCAGGTTTACTGTATCCCTTGTACCTTCTTATTGACGATGAAACACAGAAATTGCATCGGAATTAAATACAGAAGGCACAATGCCGACTTTAGTACAAGAAGACTGGCTCTTCCTACTCTCTATGCTTTGAAGAATTCCTGTGTCACTAGTTGTGGAACACGATGCTTCACGTCAGGTTTACTGTATCCCTCTGACCTTCTTATGGACGATGAAACACAGAAATTGCATCGGAATTAAATACAAAAGGCAAAATGCCGTTTTAAGTACACGGAGACTGACTCTTCTTACTGTTTGTGTTTTGAACCATTCCTGTGACACTAGTTATAGATTCCGATGCTACACTCCAGGTTTATACTATCCCTTGGACCTTCTTATTAACGATGAAACACAGAAATTGCATCGGAATTAAATACAAAAGGCACAATGCCGACTTAAGGATAAGAAGATTGACTCTTCTTACTGACATTGTTTTGAACAATTCCTGTCACACTAATTATAGATTCCGATGCTTCACTTCTGGTTTACTGTATCGCTCTAAACTTCTTATTGATGATGAAACACAGAAATTGCATCTGTATTAAATACAAAAGCCACAACGTCGACTAAAGTACAAGAAGACTGACTCTTCGTACTGTCTATGTTTTGAACCATTCGTGTGACACTAGTTATAGATTCCGATGCTGCACTTCAGGTTTACTGTTTCCCTTGGACCTTCTTATTGACGATGAATCACAGAAATTGCATCGGAATTAAATACAAAATCCACAATACCGACTTAAGTACAAGACGACTGACTCTTCTTCCTGTCTATATTTTGAACCGTTGCAGTGACACTAGTTATAGATTCCGATGCTTCACATCAGGTTTACTGTATCCCTTGGTCCTTCTTACTGACGATGAAACACAGAAATTGCATCGGAATTAAAAACAAAAGGCACAATGCCGACTTATGTACAAGAAAACTGACACATCTTACTGTCTATGTTTTGAACCATTACAGTGACACTAGTTATAGATTCCGGTGCTTCTCTCCAGATTTACTGTATCCCTTGGACCATCTTATTGACGATGAAACACAGAAACTGCATCGGAATTAAATACAATAGGCACAATGCCGACTTAATTACAAGAGGACTGACTCTTCTTACTGACTATGTTTTGAACCATTCCTGTGGCACTAGTTATAGATTCCGATGCTTCACTGCAGGTTTACTGTATCCCTCTGAACTTTTTATTGACGGTGAAACACAGAAATTGCATCGGAATTAAATACGAAAGGCACAATGCCGACTTAAGTACAAGATGACTGACTTATCTTACTGTCTATGTTTTGAACCATTCCTGTGACACTAGTTATGGATTCCGACGCTTTACTTCAGGTTTACTGTATCCCTTGTACCTTCTCATTGACGATGAAACACAGAAATTGCATCGGAATTAAATACAAAAGGCACAATGCCGACTTAAGTACATGAAGACCGACACTTCTTATTGACAATGATATGAAACACTCCTTTGACACTAGTTATAGATTCCGATGCTTCACTTCAGGTTTACTATATCCCTTGGACATTCTTATTGACGATGAAACACAGAAATTGCATCGGAATTAAATACAAAAGGCACATTGCCGACTTAAGGATAAGAAGACTGACTCTTCCTACTGACTTTGTTTTGAACAATTCCTGTCACACTAATTATGGATTCCGATGGTTCACTTCCGGTTTACTGTATCCCTCTAAACTTCTTATTGACGATGAAACACAGAAATTGCATCGGAATTAAATACAAAAGCCACAATGCCGACTTAAGTACAAGAAGACTGACTCTTCGTACTGTCTATGATTTGAACCATTCGTGTGACACTAGTTATAGATTCCGATGCTGCACTTCAGGTTTACTGTTTCCCTTGGACCTTCTTATTGACGATGAATCACAGAAATTGCATCGGAATTAAATACAAAAACCACAACACCGACTTAAGTACAAGAAGATTTACTCTTCTTCCTGTCTATTGTTTGAACCGTTCCAGTGACACTAGTTATAGATTCCGATGCTTCACTTCAGTTTTACTGTATCCCTTGGACCTTCTTACTGACGATGAAACACAGAAATTGCATCGGAATTAAATACAAAAGGCACAATGCCGACTTATGTACAAGAAGACTGACTCATCCTAGTGTCTATGTTTTGAACCATAACTGTGACACTAGTTATTGATTCCGGTGCTTCACTCCAGGTTTACTGTATCCCTTGGACCATCTTATTGACGATGAAACACAGAAACTGCATCGGAATTAAATACAATAGGCACAATGCCGACTTAATTACAAGAAGACTGACTCTTCTTGCTGACTATGTTGTGAACCATTCCTGTGACACTAGCTATAGATTCCGATGCTTCACTGCAGGTTTACTGTATCCCTCTGACCTTTTTATTGACGATGAAACAAAGAAATTGCATCGGAATTAAATACAAAAGGCAGAATGCCGACTTAAGTACAAGAAGACTGACTCTTCTTACTGTCTATGTTTGAAACATTCCTGTGACACTAGTTACAGATTCCGATGCTTCACTTCAGGTTTACTGTATCCCTTGTACCTACTCATTGACGATGAAACACAGAAATTGCATCGGAATTAAATACAAATGGCAAATTGCCAAATTAAGTACACGAAGACTGACTCTTCTTACTGTCTATGTTTTAACCATTCCTGTGACACTTCTTATAGATTCCGATGCTACACTTCAGGTTTACTATATCCCTTGGACCTTCTTATTGACGATGAATCACAGAAATTGCATCGTAATTAAATACAAAAGGTACAATGCCAACTTAAGTACAAGAAGACTGTCTCTTCTTACTGACTATGTTCTGAACCATTCCTGTGACACATGTTATAGATTCCGATGCTTCACTTCAGGTTTACTGTATCTCTCTGACCTTCTTATTGACGATGAAACAAAGGAATTGCATCGGAATTAAATGCAAAAGGCACAATGCCAACATAAGGACAAGAATACTGACTCATATTACTGACTATGTTTGAACTATTCCTGTGACACTTGTTATGGATTCCGATGCTATACTCCATGTTTACTGTATCCCTTGGACCTTGTTATTGACGATGAAATAAAGAAATTGCATCGGAATTAAATAGAAAAAGCACAATGCCGACCTAAATACAAGAAGACTGACTCTTCTTTCTGACTATGTTTTGAACCATTCCTGTGACACTAGTTATAGATTCCGACTCTTCACTTTAGGTTTACTGTATCCCTTGTAATTTCTTATTGACGATGAAACACAGAAATTGCATCGGAATTAAATACAGAAGGCACAATGCCGACTTTAGTACAAGAAGACTGGCTCTTCCTACTCTCTATGCTTTGAAGAATTCCTGTGTCACTAGTTGTGGAATACGATGCTTCACGTCAGGTTTACTGTATCGCTCTGACCTTCTTATGGACGATGAAACACAGAAATTGCATCGGAATTAAATACAAAAGGCAAAATGCCGTTTTAAGTACACGGAGACTGACTCTTCTTTCTGTTTGTGTTTTGAACCATTCCTGTGACACTAGTTATAGATTCCGATGCTACACTCCAGGTTTATACTATCCCTTGGACCTTCTTATTAACGATGAAACACAGAAATTGCATCGGAATTAAATACAAAAGGCATAATGCCGACTTAAGGATAAGAAGATTGACTCTTCTTACTGATATTGTTTTGAACAATTCCTGTCCCACTAATTAAAGATTCCGATGCTTCACTTCTGGTTTACTGCATCCCTCTAAACTTCTTATTGACGATGAAACACAGAAATTGCATCTGAATTAAATACAAAAGCCATAATGTCGACTTAAGTACAAGAAGACTGACTCTTCGTACTGTCTATGTTTTGAACCATTCGTGTGACACTAGTTATAGATTCCGATGCTGCACTTCAGGTTTACTGTTTCCCTTGGACCTTCTTATAGACGATGAATCACAGAAATTGCATCGGAATTAAATACAAAATCCACAATACCGACTTAAGTACAAGAAGACTGACTCTTCTTCCTGTCTATATTTTGAACCGTTGCAGTGACACTAGTTATAGATTCCGATACTTAACTTCAGGTTTACTGTATCCCTTGGTCCTTCTTACTGACGATGAAACAGAGAAATTGCATCGGAATTAAAAACAAAAGTCACAATGGCGACTTATGTACAAGAAGACTGACACATCTTACTGTCTATGTTTTGAACCATTACAGTGACACTAGTTTTAGATTCCGGTGCTTCACTCCAGATTTACTGTATCCCTTGGACCATCTTATTGACGATGAAACACAGAAACTGCATCGGAATTAAATACAATAGGCACAATGCCGACTTAATTACAAGAGGACTGACTCTTCTTACTGACTATGTTTTGAACCATTCCTGTGACACTAGTTATAGATTCCGATGCTTCACTGCAGGTTTACTGTATCCCTCTGAACTTTTTATTGACGATGAAACACAGAAATTGCATCGGAATTAAATACAAAAGGCAGAATGCCGACTTAGGTACAAGAAGACTGACTCTTCTTACTGTCTATGTTTGAACCATTCCTGTGACACTAGTTATAGATTCCGATGCTTCACTTCAGGTTTACTGTATCCCTCTGACCATCTTATTGACGGTGAAACACAGAGATTGCATCGGAAATAAATACAAAAGGCACAATGCCGACTTAAGTACAAGAACACTGACTCTTCCTACTGTCTATGTTTTGAACCATTCCTGTGACACTAGTTATAGATTCCGACGCTTTACTTCAGGTTTACTGTATCCCTTGTACCTTCTCATTGACGATGAAACACAGAAATTGCATCGGAATTAAATACAAAAGGCACAATGCCGACTTAAGTACATGAAGACCGACACTTCTTATTGACAATGATATGAAACACTCCTTTGACACTAGTTATAGATTCCGACGCTTCACTTCAGGTTTACTGTTTCCCTTGGACCTTCTTATTGACGATGAATCACAGAAATTGCATCGGAATTAAATACAGAATCCACAATACCGACTTAAGTACAAGAAGACTGACTCTTCTTCCTGTCTTTATTTTGAACCGTTCCAGTGACACTACTTATAGATTCCGATGCTTAACTTCAGGTTTACTGTATCCCTTGGACCTTCTTACTGACGATGATACACAGAAATTGCATGGGAATTAAATACAAAAGGCACAATGCCCAATTATGTACAAGAAGACTGACTCATCTTACTGTCTATGTTTTGAACCATTACTGTGACACTAGTTATAGATTCCGGTGCTTCACTCCAGGTTTACTGTATCCCTTGGACCATCTTATTGACGATGAAACACAGAAACTGCATCGGAATTAAATACAATAGGCACAATGCCGACTTAATTACAAGTAGACTGACTCTTCTTACTGACTATGTTGTGAACCATTCCAGTGACACTAGTTATAGATTCCGACGCTTTACTTCAGGTTTACTGTAACCCTTGTACCTTCTCATTGACGATGAAACACAGAGATTGCATCGGAATTAAATACAAAAGGCACAATGCCGACTTAAGTACATGAAGACCGACACTTCTTATTGACAATGATATGAAACACTCCTGTGACACTAGTTATAGATTCCGATGCTTCACTGCAGGTTTACTGTATACCTCTGAACTTTTTATTGACGATGAAACACAGAAATTGCATCGGAATTAAATACAAAAGGCAGAATGCCGACTTAGGTACAAGAAGACTGACTCTTCTTACTGTCTATGTTTGAACCATCCCTGTGACACTAGTTATAGATTCCGATGCTTCACTTCAGGTTTACTGTATCCCTTGGACATTCTTATTGACGATGAAACACAGAAATTGCATCGGAATTAAATACAAATGGCAAATTGCCGAATTAAATACACGAAGACTGACTCTTCTTACTGTCTATGTTTGAACCATTCCTGTGGCACTACTTATAGATTCCGATGCTACACTTCAGGTTTACTATATCCCTTGGACCTTCTTATTGACGATGTATCACAGAAATTGCATCGGAATTAAATACAAAAGGTACAATGCCAACTTAAGTACAAGAAGACTGTCTCTTCTTGCTGTCTATGTTCTGAACCATTCCTGTGACACAAGTTATAGATTCCGATGCTTCACTTCTGGTTTACTGTATCCCTCTGACCTTCTTATTGACGATGAAACACAGAAATTGCATCGGAATTAAATACAAAAGGCACAATGCCAACATAAGGACAAGAATACTGACTCATATTACTGACTATGTTTGAACTATTCCTGTGACACTAGTTATAGATTCAGATGCTTCACTCCAGGTTTACTGTATCCCTTGGACCATGTTATTGACGATGAAATAAAGAAATTGCAATGGAATAAAATAGAAAAGGCACAATGCCGACCTAAGTACAAGAAGACTGACTCTTCTTACTGACTATGTTTTGAAAAATTCCTGTGACACTAGTTATAGATTCCGATGCTTCACTTCAGGTTTACTGTATCCCTTGTAATTTCTTATTGACGATGAAACACAGAAATTGCAACGGAATTAAATATAGAAGGTACAATGCCGACTTTAGTACAACAACACTGACTCTTCCTACTGTCTATGTTTTGAACCATTCCTGTGTCACTAGTTGTGGATTCCGAAGCTTCAGGTCGGGTTTACTGTATTCCTCTGACCTTTTTATTGACGATGAAACACAGAAATTGCGTCGGAATTAAATACAAAAGGCACAATGCCAACATAAGTACAAGAATACTGACTCATATTACTGACTATGTTTGAACTATTCCTGTGACACTAGTTATAGATTCCGATGCTTCACTTCAGGTTTACTGTATCCCTCTGACCATCTTATTGACGGTGAAACACAGAATTTGCATCGGAATTAAATACGAAAGGCACAATGCCGACTTAAGTACAAGATGACTGACTTACCTTACTGTCTATGTTTTGAACCAATCCTGTGACACTAGTTGTAGATTCCGATGCTTCACTTCAGGTTTACTGTATCCCCTGGACCTTCTTATTGACGTTGAAACACAGAAATTGCATCGGAAATAAATACAAAAGGCACAATGCCGACTTAAGTACAAGAACACTGACTCTTCCTACTGTCTATGTTTTGAACCATTCCTGTGACACTAGTTATAGATTCCGACGCTTTACTTCAGGTTTACTGTATCCCTTGTACCTTCTCATTGACGATGAAACACAGAAATTGCATCGGAATTAAATACAAAAGCCACAATGCCGACTTAAGTACATGAAGACCGACACTTCTTATTGACAATGATATGAAACACTCCTTTGACACTAGTTATAGATTCCGATACTTCACTTCAGGTTTACTGTATCCCTTGGACATTCTTATTGTCGATGAAACACAGAAATTGCATCGGAATCAAATACAAAAGGCACAATGCCGACTTAAAGATAAGAAGACTGACTCTTCTTACTGACTTTGTTTTGAACAATTCCTAACACACTAATTATAGATTCCGATGCTTCACTTCTGGTTTACTGTATCCCTCTGAACTTCTTATTGACGATGAAACACAGAAATTGCATCGGAATTAAATACAAAAGCCACAATGCCGACTTAAGTACAAGAAGACTGACTCTTCGTACTGTCTATGTTTTGAACCATTCGTGTGACACTAGTTATAGATTCCGATGTTGCACTTCAGGTTTACTGTTTCCCTTGGACCTTCTTATTGACGATGAATCACAGAAATTGCATCGGAATTAAATACAAAATCCACAATACCGACTTAAGTACAAGAAGACTGACTCTTCTTCCTGTCTATATTTTGAACCTTTCCAGTGACACTAGTTATAGATTCCGATGCTTCACTTCAGGTTTACTGTATCCCTTGGACCTTCTTACTGACGATGAAACACAGAAATTGCATAGGAATTAAATACATAAGGCACAATGCCGACTTATGTACAAGAAGACTGACTCATCTTACTGTCTATGTTTGAACTATTCCTGTGACACTAGTTATAGATTCAGATGCTTCACTCCAGGTTTACTGTATCCCTTGGACCTTGTTATTGACGATGAAATAAAGAAATTGCAATGGAATAAAATAGAAAAGGCACAATGCCGACCTAAGTACAAGAAGACTGACTCTTCTTACTGACTATGTTGTGAACCATTCCTGTGACACTAGTTATAGATTCCGATGCTTCACTGCAGGTTTACTGTATCCCTCTGACCGTATTATTGACGATGAAACAAAGAAATTGCATCGGAATTAAATACAAAAGACCGAATGCCGACTTAATTACAAGAAGACTGACTCTTCTTACAGTCTATGTTTGAACCATTGCAATGACACTAGTTATAGATTCCGATGCTACACTTCAGGTTTACTGTATCCCTCTGACCTTCTTCTTGACGGTGAAACACAGAAATTGCATCGGAATTAAACACGAAAGGCACGATGCCGACTCAAGTACAAGAAGACTGACTCTTCTTACTGTCTATGTTTTGAACCAATCCTGTGACACTAGTTGTAGACTCCGCTGCTTCACTTCAGGTTTACTGTATCCCCTGGACCTTCTTATTGACGTTGAAACACAGAAATTGCATCGGAAATAAATATAAAAGGCACAATGCCGACTTAAGTACAAGAACACTGACTCTTCCTACTGTCTATGTTTTGAACCATTCCTGTGACACTAGTTATAGATTCCGACGCTTTACTTCAGGTTTACTGTATCCCTTGTACCTTCTCATTGACGATGAAACACAGAAATTGCATCGGAATTAAATAGAAAAGGCACAATGCCGACTTAAGTACATGAAGACCGACACTTCTTATTGACAATGATATGAAACACTCCTGTGACACAAGTTATAGATTCCGATGCTTCACTTCAGGTTTACTGTATCCCTCTGACCTTCTTATTGACGATGAAACACAGAAATTGCATCGGAATTAAATACAAAAGGCACAATGCCAACATAAGGACAAGAATACTGACTCATTTTACTGACTATGTTTGAACTATTCCTGTGTCACTAGTTATAGATTCAGATGCTTCACTCCAGGTTTACTGTATCCCTTGGACCTTGTTATTGACGATGAAATAAAGAAATTGCAATGGAATAAAATAGAAAAGGCACAATGCCGACCTAAGTACAAGAAGACTGACCCTTCTTACTGACTATGTTTTGAACCATTCCTGTGACACTAGTTATAGATTCCGATGCTTCACTTCAGGTTTACTGTATCCCTTGTACCTTCTTATTGACGATGAAACACAGAAATTGCAACGGAATTAAATACAGAAGGCACAATGCCGACTTTAGTACAAGATCACTGACTCTTCCTACTGTCTATGTTTTGAACCATTCCTGTGTCACTAGTTGTGGATTCCGATGCTTAACGTCAGGTTTACTGTATCCCTCTGACCTTTTTATTGACGATGAAACACAGAAATTGCATCGGAATTAAATACAAAAGGCACAATGCCAACATAAGGACAAGAATACTGACTCATATTACTGACTATGTTTGAACTATTCCTGTGACACTAGTTATAGATTCCGTTGCTACACTCAAGGTTTATAGTATCCCCTGGACCTTCTTATTGACGATGAAACACAAAAATTGCATCGGAATTATATAAAAAAGGCACAATGCCGACTTAAGGATAAGAAGACTGACTCTTCGTACTGACTTTGTTTTGAACAATTCCTGTCACACTAATTATAGATTCCGATGCTTCACTTCTGGTTTACTGTATCCCTCTAAACTTCTTATTGACGATGAAACACAGAAGTTGCATCGGAATTTAACACAAAAGCCACAATGCCGACTTAAGTACAAGAAGACTGACTCTTCTTACTGACTATGTTTTGAACCACTCCTGTGACACTAGTTATAGATTCCGATGCTTCACTGCAGGTTTACTGTATCCCTCTGACCTTTTTATTGACGATGAAACACAGAAATTGCATCGGGATTAAAAACAAGAGGCAGAATGCCGACTTAAGTACAAGAAGACTGACCCTTCTTACTGTCTATGTTTGAACCATTCCTGTGACACTAGTTATAGATTCCGACGCTTTACTTCAGGTTCAATGTATCCCTTGTACCTTCTCATTGACGATGAAACACTGAAATTGCATCGGAATTAAATACAAAAGGCACAATGCCGACTTAAGTACATGAAGACCGACACTTCTTATTGACAGTGATATGAAACACTCCTGTGACACAAGTTATAGATTCCGATGCTTCACTTCAGGTTTACTGTATCCCTCTGACCTTCTTATTGACGATGAAACACAGAAATTGCATCGGAACTAAATAGAAAACGCACAATGCCGACTTAAGTACAAGAAGCCTGACTCTTCTTACTGTCTATGTTTTGAACCATCCCTGTGACACTAGTTAATGATCCCGATGCTTCACTCCAGGTTTACTGTATCCCTTGGACATTCTTATTGACGATGAAACACAGAAACTGCATCGGAATTAAATAGAAAATGCACAATGCCGACTTAAGTACAAGAAGACTGACTCTTCCTAATGTCTATGTTTTGAACCATTCCTGTGACACTAGTTGTGGATTCCGATGCTACACTTCTGGTTTACTGTATCCCTCTGACCTTCTTATTGACGATGAAACACAGAAATTGCATCGGAATTAAATACAAAAGGCACAATGCCAACTTAAGGACAAGATTACTGACTCTTATAACTGACTATGCTTTGAACCATTCCTGTGACACTAGTTATAGATTCCGATGCTTCACTCCAGGTTTACTGTATCCCTTGGACCTTGTTATTGACGATGAAACAAAGAAATTGCATCGGAATTAAATAGAAAAGGCACAATGCAGCCCTAAGTACAAGAAGACTGACTCTTCTTACTGACTATGTTTTGAACCATTCCTGTGACACTAGTTATAGATTCCGATGCTTCGCTTCAGGTTTACTGTATCCCCTGGACCTTCTTATTGACGTTGAAACACAGAAATTGCATCGGAAATAAATACAAATGGCACAATGCCGACTTAAGTACAAGAACACTGACTCTTCCTACTGTCTATGTTTTTGAACCATTCCTGTGACACTAGTTATAGATTCCGACGCTTTACTTCAGGTTTACTGTATCCCTTGTACCTTCTCATTGACGATGAAACACAGAAATTGCATCGTAATTAAATACAAAAGGCACAATGCCGACTTAAGTACATGAAGACCGACACTTCTTATTGACAATGATATGAAACACTCCTGTGACACTAGTTATAGATTCCGATGCTTCACTTCAGGTTTACTGTATCCCTTGGACATTCTTATTGACGATGAAACACAGAAATTGCATCGGAATTAAATACAAAAGGTACAATGCCAACTTAAGTACAAGAAGACTGTCTCTTCTTCCGGACTATGTTCTGAACCATTCCTGTGACACAAGTTATAGATTCCGATGCTTCACTTCAGGTTTACTGTATCCCTCTGACCTTCTTATTGACGATGAAACACAGAAATTGCATCGGAATTAAATACAAAAGGCACAATGCCAACATAAGGACAAGAATACTGACTCATATTACTGACTATGTTTGAACTATTCCTGTGACACTAGTTATAGATTCAGATGCTTCACTCCAGGTTTACTGTATCCCTTGGACCTTGTTATTGACGATGAAACAAAGAAATTGCAATGGAATAAAATAGAAAAGGCACAATGCCGACCTAAGTACAAGAAGACTGACTCTTCTTACTGACTATGTTTTGAACCATTCCTGTGACACTAGTTTTAGATTCCGATGCTTCACTTCAGGTTTACTGTGTCCCTTGTACCTTCTAGTTGACGATGAAACACAGATATTGCAACGGAATTAAATATAGAAGGCACAATGCCGACTTTAGTACAAGATCACTGACTCTTCCTACTGTCTATGTTTTGAACCATTCCTGTGTCACTAGTTGTGGATTCCGATGCTTAACGTCAGGTTTACTATATCCCTCTGAAATTTTTATTGACGATGAAACACAGAAATTGCATCGGAATTAAATACAAAAGGCAGAATGCCGACTTAAGTACAAGAAGACTGACCCTTCTTACTGTCTATGTTTGAACCATTCCTGTGACACTAGTTATAGATTCCGACGCTTTACTTCAGGTTTAATCTATCCCTTGTACCTTCTCATTGACGATGAAACACAGAAATTGCATCGGAATTAAATACAAAAGGCACAATGCCGACTTAAGTACATGAAGACCGACACTTCTTATTGACAGTGATATGAAACACTCCTGTGACACAAGTTATAGATTCCGATGCTTCACTTCAGGTTTACTGTATCCCTCTGACCTTCTTATTGACGATGAAACACAGAAATTGCATCGGAACTAAATAGAAAACGCACAATGCCGACTTAAGTACAAGAAGACTGACTCTTCTTACTGTCTATGTTTTGAACCATTCCTGTGACACTAGTTAATGATTCCGATGCTTCACTCCAGGTTTACTGTATCCCTTGGACATTCTTATTGACGATGAAACACAGAAGTTGCATCGGAATTAAATAGAAAATGCACAATGCCGACTTAAGTACAAGAAGACTGACTCTCCCTAATGTCTATGTTTTGAACCATTCCTGTGACACTAGTTGTGGATTCCGATGCTACACTTCTGGTTTACTGTATCCCTCTGACCTTCTTATTGACGATGAAACACAGAAATTGCATCGGAATTAAATACAAAAGGCACAATGCCAACTTAAGGACAAGATTACTGACTCTTATAACTGACTATGCTTTGAACCATTCCTGTGACACTAGTTATAGATTCCGATGCTTCACTCCAGGTTTACTGTATCCCTTGGACCTTGTTATTGACGATGAAACAAAGAAATTGCATCGGAATTAAATAGAAAAGGCACAATGCAGACCTAAGTACAAGAAGACTGACTCTTCTTACTGACTATGTTTTGAACCATTCCTGTGACACTAGTTATAGATTCCGATGTTTATTTCAGGTTTACTGTATCCCTTGTACCATCTTATTGACGATGAAACACAGAAATTGAATCGGAGTTAGATACAAAAGGCACAATGCTGACTTTAGTACAAGAAGACTGACTCTTTATACTGTCTATGTTTTGAACCAATCCTGTGACACTAGTTGTGGATTCCGATGCTTCACTTTAGGTTTACTGTATCCCTCTGACCTTCCTATTGACGATGAAACACAGAAATTGCATCGGAATTAAATACAAAATCCACAATACCGACTTAAGTACAAGAAGTCTGACTCTTCTTCCTGTCTATATTTTGAACCATTCTAGTGACACTAGTTATAGATTCCGATGCTTCATTTCAGGTTTACTGTATCCCTTGGACCTTGTTGCTGATGATGAATCACAGAAATTGCATCGGAATTAAATACATAAGGCACAATGCCGACTTAAGGACAAGAAGACTGACTCTTCTTGCTGACTATGTTTTGAACCATTCCTGTGACACAAGTTATAGATTCCGATGCTTCACTTCAGGTTTACTGTATACCTCTGACCTTCTTATTGACGTTGAAACACAGAAATTGCTTCGTAATTGAATACAAAAGGCACATTGCCGACTTAAATACAAGAACACTGACTCTTCCTACTGTCTATGTTTTGAACCATTCCTGTGACACTAGTTATAGAGTCCGACGCTTTACTTCAGGTTTACTGTATCCCTTGTACCTTCTTATTGACGATGAAACACAGAAATTGCATCGGAATTAAATACAAAAGGCATAATGCCGACTTAAGTACATGAAGACCGACTCTTCTTATTGACAATGATTTGAACCATTCCTGTGACACTAGTTATTGATTCCGATGTTTCACTCCAGGTTTACTGTATCCCTCTGACCTTCTTATTGACGGTGAAACACAGAAATTGCATCGGAATTAAATACAAAAGGCACAATGCCGACTTAAGTACATGAAGACCGACTCTTCTTATTGACAATGATTTGAACCATTCCTGTGACACTAGTTATAGGTTCCGATGCTTCACTTCAGGTTTACTGTATCCCTTGCACATTCTTATTGACGATGAAACACAGAAATTGCATCGGAATTAAATACAAAAGGCACAATGCCGAGTTAAGTACAAGACTGACTCTTCCTACTGTCTATGTTTGAACCATTCCTGTGACACTAGTTATACATTCCGATGCTTCACTTCAGGTTTACTGTATCCCTCTGACCTTCTTACTGACGGTGAAACACAGAAATTGCATCGGAATTAAATACGAAAGACACAACGCCGACTTAAGCACAAGAAGACTGACTCATCTTACTGACTATGTTTTGAATTATTCCTGTGACACTAATTATATATTCCGATGCTTCACTTCAGGTTTACTGTATCCCTCTGACCTTCTTATTGACGATGAAACAAAGAAATTGCATCGGAATTAAATAGAAAATGCACAATGCCGACTTAAGTATAAGAAAGCTGACTCTTCTTACTGTCTATGTTTTGAACCATTCCATTGACACTAGTTATAGATTCCGATCCTACACTCAAGGTTTACTGTATCCCTTGGACCTTCTTATTGACGACGAAACACAGAAATTGCATCGGAATTAATTACAAAAGGCACAATGCCGACTTAAGTACAAGAAGACTGATTCTTCTTACTGATTATAGTTTGAACTATCCCTGTGACACTAGTTATAGATTCCGATGCTTTACTTCAGGTTTACTGTATACCTTGGACCTTCTTGTTCACGAAGAAACACAGAAATTGCATCGGAATTAAATACAAAAGGCAGAATGCCGACTTAAGTACAAGAAGACTGACTCTTCCTACTGTCTATGTTTGAACCATTCATGGGACACTAGTTGTGGATTCCGATGCTTCACTTCAGGTTTACTGTATCCCTCTGACCTTCTTATTGATGATGAAACACAGAAGATGCATCGGAATTAAGTACAAAAGGCACAATGCCGACTTAAGTACAAGAAAACTGACTCTTCTTACTGACTATGTTTTGAACCATTCCTGTGACACTAGTTATGGATTCCGATGCTTCACTTCAGGTTTACTGTATCCCTTGGACCTTCTTATTAACGATGAAACACAGAGATTGCATCGGAAGTAAATAGAAGAGGCACAATGCCGACTTAAGTACATGAAGACCGACCCTACTTATTGACAATGATTTGAACCATTCCTGTGACACTAGTTATGGATTCCGATGCTTCACTTCAGGTTTACTGTATCCCTTGGACCTTCTTATTGACGATGAAACACAGAAATTGCATCGGAATTAAATAGAAAAAGCACAATGCCGACTTAAGTACAAGAAGGCTGACTCTTCTTACTATCTTTGTTTTGAACCATTCCTGTGACACTAGTTATAGATTCCGATGCTTCACTTCATTTTTACTGTATCCCTCTGATCTTCTTATTGACGATGAAACTCAGAAATTGCATCGGAATTAATTACAAAAGGCAAAATTCCGAATTAAGTACACGAAGACAGACTCTTCTTCCTGTCTATGCTTTGAACCATTCCTGTGACACTAGTTATAGATTCCGATGCTACACTCCAGGTTTATTGTATCCCTTGGACTTTCTTATTGACGATGAAACACAGAAATTGTATCGGAAATAAATAGAAAATGCACAATGTCGACTTAAGTACAATAAGACTGATTCTTCTTACTGTCTATGTTTTGAACCATTCTTGTGACACTAGTTATAGATTCCGATGCTTCACTCCAGGGATACTGTATCCCTTGGACCTTCTTATTGACGATGAAACACAGAGATTGCATCCGAAGTAAATAGAAGAGGCACAATGCCGACTTAAGTACATGAAGACCGACCCTACTTATTGACAATGATTTGAACCATTCCTGTGACACTAGTTACAGATTCCGATGCTTCACTTCAGGTTTACTGTATCCCTCTGATCTTCTTATTGACGATGAAACACAGAAATTGCATCGGAATTAAATAGAAAAAGCACAATGCCGACTTAAGTACAAGAAGGCTGACTCTTCTTACTACCTTTGCTTTGAACCATTCCTGTGACACTAGTTATAGATTCCGATGCTTCACTCCAGCATCACTATATCCCTTGGACCTTGTTATTGACGATGAAACACAGAAATTGCATCGGAATTAGTTAGAAGAGGCACAATGCCGACTTAAGTACAAGAAGACTGACTCTTCTTACTGACTATGTTTTGAACCATTCCTGTGACACTAGTTATGGATTCCGATGCTTCACTTCAGGTTTACTGTATCCCTTGGACCTTCTTATTGACGATGAAACACAGAAATTGCATCGGAATTAAATACAAAAGGCACAATGCCGACTTAAGTACAAGAAGACTGATTCTTCTTACTGACAGTGTTTTGAACCATTCCTGTGACACTAGTTATAGATTCTGATGCTACACTCAAAGTTTACTGTATCCCTTGGACCTTCTTATTGACGATGAAACACAGAAATTGCATCGGAATTATATACAAAAGGCACAATGCCGACTTAAGTACAAGAAGACTGATTCTTCTTACTGACTGTGTTTTGAACCATTCCTGTGACACTAGTTATAGATTCCGATGCTTCACTTCAGGTTTACTGTATCCCTCTGATCTTCTTATTGACAATGAAACACAGAAATTGCATCGGAATTAAATAGAAAAAGTACAATGCCGACTTAAGTACAAGAAGGCTGACTCTTCTTACTATCTATGTTTTGAACCATTCCTGTGACACTAGTTATAGATTCCGATGCTTCACTACAGGTTTACTGTATCCCTTGGACCATCTTATTGACGTTGAAACACAGAAATTGCATCGGAATTAAATACAAAAGGCACATTGCTGACTTAAATACAAGAACACTGACTCTTCCTACTGTCTATGTTTTGAACCATTCCTGTGACACTAGTTATAGATTCCGACGCTTTACTTCAGGTTTACTGTATCCCTTGTACCTTCTTATTGACGATGAAACACAGAAATTGCATCGGAATTAAATACAAAAGGCACAAAGCCGACTTATGTACATGAAGACCGACTCTTCTTACTGTGTATGTTTTGAACCATTCCATTGACACTAGATATAGATTCCGATGTTTCACTCCACGTTTACTGTACCCCTTGGACCTTCTTATTGACGATGAAACACAGAAATTGCTTCGGAATTAACTAGAAAAGGCACAATGCCCACTGAAGTACATGAAGACTGACTCTTCTTACTGACTATGTTTTGAACCATTCCTGTGACACTAGTTATAGATTCCGATGCTTCACTTAAGGTTTACTGTATCCCTTGGACCTTCTTATTGACGATGAAACACAGAAATTGCATCCGAATTAAATGCAAAAGGCAATATGCCGACTTAAGTACACGAAGACTGACTCTTCTTACTGTCTATGTTTTGAACCATTCCTGTGACACTAGTTATAGATTCCGACGCTGCACTCAAGGTTTACTGTATCCCTTGGACCTTCTTATTAACGATGAAACACAGAAATTGCATCGGAATGAAATACAAAAGGCACAATGCCGACTTAAGTACAAGAAGACTGATTCTTCTAACTGACTGTGTTTTGAACCATTCCTGCGACACTAGTTATAGATTCCGATTCTTCACTTCAGGGTTACTGTATCCCCCTCACCTTCTTATTGACGATGAAACACAGAAATTGCTTCGGAATTAAATAGAAAATGCACAATGCCGGATTAAATACAAGAACACTTACTCTTCTTACTGTCTATGCTTTGAACCATTCCTGTGACACTAGTTATAGATTCCGATGCTGCACTCCAGGTTTACTGTATCCCTCTGACCTTCTTATTGACGATGAAACACAGAAATTGCATCGGAAGTAAATACAAAAGGCACAATGCCAACTTAAGGACAAGAAGACTGACTCTTCTTACTGACTGTGTTTTGAACCATTCCTGTGACACTAGTCATAGATTCCGATGCTTCACTCCAGCTTCACTGTATCCCTTGGACCTCCTTATTGACGATGAAACACAGAAATTGCATCGGAATTAATTAGAAGAGGCACAATGCCGACTTAAGTACAAGAAGACTGACTCTTCTTACTGACTATGTTTTGAACCATTCCCGTGACACTAGTTGTGGATTCCGATGAATCACTTCAGGTTATCTGTATCCCACTGACCTTCTTATTGACGATGAAACACAGAAATTGCATCGGAATTAAATACAAAAGGCACAATGCCGTCTTAAGTACAAGAAGACTGATTCTTTTTACTGACTGTGATTTGAACCATTCCTGTGACACTAGTTATAGATTCCGATGCTACACTCCAGGTTTATAGTATCCCTTGGACCTTCTTATTGACGATGAAACACAGAAATTGCATCGGAATTAAATAGAAAAGGCACAATGCCGACTTAAGAACAAGAAAACTGACCCTTCTTACTGATTATAGTTTGAACCATTCCTGTGACACTAGTTATAGATTCCGATGCTTTACTTCAGGTTTACTGTATACCTTGGACCTTCTTATTGACGATGAAACACAGAAATTGCATCGGAATTAAATACAAAAGGCACAATGCCGACTTAAGTACAAGAAGACTGACTCTTCCTACTGTCTACGTTTTGAACCATTCATGAGCCACTAGTTGTGGATTCCGATGCTTCACTTCAGGTTTACTGTATCCCTCTGACCTTCTTATTGACGATGAAACACAGAAATTGCATCGGAAGTAAATACAAAAGGCACAATGCCAACTTAAGGACAAGAAGACTGACTCTTCTTACTGACTGTGTTTTGAACCATTCCTGTGACACTAGTCATAGATTCCGATGCTTCACTCCAGCTTCACTGTATCCCTTGGACCTCCTTATTGACGATGAAACACAGAAATTGCATCGGAATTAATTAGAAGAGGCACAATGCCGACTTAAGTACAAGAAGACTGACTCTTCTTACTGACTATGTTTTGAACCATTCCTGTGACACTAGTTATGGATTCCGATGCTTCACTTCAGGTTTACTGTATCCCTTGGACTTTCTTATTGACGATGAAACTCAGAAATTGCATCGGAATTAAATACAAAAGGCAAAATGCCGTTAAGTACAAGAAGACAGACTCTTCTTCATGTCTATACTTTGAACCATTCCTGTGACACTAGTTATAGATTTAGATGCTACACTCCAGGTTTATTGTATCCCTTGGACCTTCTTATTGACGATGAAACACAGAAATTGTATCGGAATTAAATAGAAAATGCACAATGTCGACTTAAGTACAAAAAGACTGATTCTTCTTACTGTCTATGTTTTGAACCATTCTTGTGACACTAGTTATAGATTCCGATGCTTCTGTCCACGGTTACTGTATCCCTTGGACCTTCTTATTGACGATGAAACACAGAGATTGCATCGGAATTAAATAGAAGAGGCACAATGCCGACTTAAGTACATGAAGACCGACTCTACTTATTGACAATGATTTGAACCATTCCTGTGACACTACATATAGATTCCGATGCTTCACTTCCGTTTTACTGTATCCCTTGGACCTTCTTATTGACGATGAAACACAGAAATTGCATCGGAATTAAATACAAAAGGCAAAATGCCGACTTAAGCACACCAAGACTGACTCTTCTTACTGTCTATGTTTGGAACCATTATGTGACACTTGTTATAGATTCCGATGCTACACTCCAGTTTTACAGTATCCCTTGGACCTTCTGATTGACGATGAAACACAGAAATTGCATCGGAATTAAATACAAAAGGCACAATGCCGACTTAAGTACAAGAAGACTGACTCTTCTTACTGACTGTGTTTTGAACCATTCTTGTGACACTAGTTATAGATTCCGATGCTTCACTTCAGGTTTACTGTATCCCTCGGACCTTCTTATTGACGATGAAACACAGAAATTGCATCGGAATTAAATAGAATAAGCACAATGCCGACTTAAGTACAAGAAGTCTGACGCTTCTTACTGACTATGTTTTGAACCATTCCTGTGACACTAGTTATGGATTCCGATGCTTCATTCCAGGTTTACTGTATCCCTTGGACTTTCTTATTGACGATGAAACACAGAAATTGCATCGGAATTAAATAGAAAAGGCACAATGCCGACTTAAGTTCAAGAAGAATGACTCTTCTTTCTGATTATAGTTTGAACCATTCCTGTGACACTAGTTATAGATTCCGATGCTTTACTTCAGGTTTACTGTATAACTTGGACCTTCTTATTGACGATGAAACACAGAAATTGCATCGGAATTAAATACAAAAGGCAGAATGGCGACTTAAGTACAAGAAGACTGACTCTTTCTACTGTCTATGTTTTGAACCATTCCTGTGACACTAGTTGTGGATTCCGATGAATCACTTCAGGTTATCTGTATCCCACTGACCTTCTTATTGACGATGAAACACAGAAATTGCATCGGAATTAAATACAAAAGGCACAATGCCGTCTTAAGTACAAGAAGACTGATTCTTCTTACTGACTGTGATTTGAACCATTCCTGTGACACTAGTTATAGATTCCGATGCTACACTCCAGGTTTATAGTATCCCTTGGACCTTCTTATTGACGATGAAACACAGAAATTGCATTGCAATTAAATACGAAAATCACAATGCCGACTTAAGTACAAGAAGACTGACTCTTCTTACTGACTATGTTTTGAACCATTCCTGTGACACTAATTATAGATTCCGATGCTTCACATAAGGTTTACTGTATCCCTCTGACCTTCTTATTGACGATGAAACAAATAAATTGCATCGGAATTAGGTTGAAAAGGCACAATGCCGACTTAAGTACAAGAAAACTGACTTTTATTACTGTCTATGTTTTGAACCATTCCATTGACACTAGTTATAGATTCCGATGCTTCACTCCAGGTTTACTGTATCCCTCGGACCTTCTTATTGACGATGAAACACAGACATTGCTTCGGAATTAACTAGACAAGGCACAATGCCGACTTAAGTACATGAAGACTGACTCTTCTTACTGACTATGTTTTGAACCATTCCTGTGACACTAGTTATAGATTCCGATGCTTCACTTCAGGTTTACTGTATCCCTTGCACCTCCTTATTGACGATGAAACACAGAAATTGCATCGGAATTAAATACAAAATGCACAATGCCGACTTAAGTACAAGAAGACTGATTCTTCTTACTGACTGTGATTTGAACCATTCCTGTGACACTAGTTGTAGATTCCGATGCTTCACTTAAGGTTTACTGTATCCCTTGGACCTTCTTATTGACGTTGAAACACAGAAATTGCATCGGAATTAAATACAAAAGGCACATTGCCGACTTAAATACAAGAACACTGACTCTTCCTACTGTCTATGTTTTGAACCATTCCTGTGACACTAGTTGTAGATTCCGACGCTTTACTTCAGGTTTACTGTATCCCTTGTACCTTGTTATTGATGATGAAACACAGAAATTGCTTCGGAATTAAATACAAAAGGCACAAAGCCGACTTAAGTACATGAAGACCGACTATTCTTACTGACAATGATTTGAACCATTCCTGTGACACTAGTTATTGATTCCGATGTTTCACTCCAGGTTTACTGTATCCCTTGCACATTCTTATTGACGATGAAACACAGAAATTGCTTTGGAATTAAATACAAAAGGCACAATGCCGACTTAAGTACAAGACTGACTCTTCCTACTGTCTATGTTTGAACCATTCCTGTGACACTAATTATAGATTCCGATGCTTCACTTCAGGTTTACTGTATCCCGCTGACCTTCTTATTGACGATGAAACACAGAAAATGCATCGAAATTAAACAGAAAAAGCACAATGCCGACTTAAGAACAAGAAGACTGACTCTTCTTACTGTCTATGTTTAGAACCATTCCTGTGACACTAGTTATAGATTCCGATGCTTCACTCCAGGTTTACTGTATCCCTTGGACCTTGCTATTGACGATGAAACACAGAAATTGCATCGGAATTAAATAGAAAATGCACAAGGCCGACTTAAGAACAAGAAGACTGACTCTTCTTACTGATTATAGTTTGAACCATTCCTGTGACACTTGTTGTGGATTCCGATGCTTCACTTCAGGTTTACTGAATCCCTCTGACCTTCTTATTGACGATGAAACTCAGAAATTGCATCGGAATTAAATACAAAAGGCACAATGCCAACTTAAGGTCAAGAAGACTGACTCTTCTTACTGACTGTGTTTTGAACCATTCCTGTGACACTAATTATAGATTCCGATGCTTCACTCCAGCTTTACTGTATCCCTTCGACCTTGTTATTGACGATGAAACACAGGAATTGCATAGGAATTAATTAGAAAAGGCACAATGCCGACTTAAGTACAAGAAGACTGATTCTTCTTACTGTCTATGTTTTGAACCATTCTTGTGACACTAGTTATAGATTTCGATGCTTCACTCCAGGGTTACTGTATCCCTTGGAACATCTTATTGACGATGAAACACAGGAATTGCATCGGAATTAAATAGAAGAGGCACAATGCCGACTTACGTACATGAAGACCGACTCTACTTATTGACAATGATTTGAACCATTCCTGTGACACTAGTTATAGATTCCGATGCCTCACTTCAGGTTTACTGTATCCCTTGGACCTTCGTATTGACGATGAAACAAAGAAATTGCATCGGAATTAAATACAAAAGGAAAATGCTGACATATAAACACCACGACTGACTCTTCTTACTGTCTATGTTTGGAACCATTCCTGTGACACTAGTTATAGATTCCGATGCTACACTCCAGGTTTACTGTATCCCTTGGACCTTCTTATTGACGATGAAACACAGAAATTGCATCGGAATGAAATACAAAAGACACACTGCCGACTTAAGTACAAGAAGACTGACTCTTCTTACTGATTATAGTTTGAACCATTCCTGTGACACTAGTTATAGATTCGGATGCTTTACTTCAGGTTTACTGTATCCCTTGGACCTTCTTATTGACGATGAAACACAGAAATTGCATCGGAATTAAACACAAAATTCAAAATGCCTACTTAAGTACACAAAGACTGACTGTTCTTACTGTCTATGCTTTGAACGATTCCTGTGACACTAGTTATAGATTCCGATGCTACACTCCAGGTTTATAGTATCCCTTGGACCTTCTTATTGACGATGAAACACAGAAATTGCATCGAAATTAAATACAAAAGGCACAATGCCGTCTTAAGTACAAGAAGACTGACTCTTCCTACTGTCTATGTTTGAACCATTCCTATGACACTAGTTTTGGATTCCGATGCTTCACTTCAGGTTTTCTGTATCCCTCTGACCTTCTCATTGACGATGAAACGCAGAAATTGCATCGGAATGAAATAGAAAAGGCACAATGACGACCTAAGTACATGAAGACCGACTCTTCTTATTGACAATGATTTGAACCATTCCTTTGACACTAGTTATAGATTCCGATGCTTCACTTCAGTTTTACTGTATGCCTTGGACATTCTTATTGACGATGAAACACAGAAATTGCATCGGAATTAAATACAAAAGGCACAAGGCCGACTTAAGTACAAGAAGACTGACTCTTCTTACTGTCTATGTTTTGAACCTTTCCTGTGACACTAGTTATAGATTGCGATGCTTCACTCCAGGTTTACTATATCCCTTCGACCTTCTTATTGACGATGAAGCACAGAAATTGCATCGGAATTAAATACATAAAGGCACAATGCCGACCTAAGTACGAGAAGACTGACACTTCTTACTGACTATGTTTTGAACCATTCCTGTGACACTAGTTATAGATTCCGATGCTTCACTTCAGGTTTACTGTATCCCTTGGACCATCTTATTGACGATGAAACACAGAAATTGCATCGGAATTGAATACAAAATTCAAAATGCCGACTTAAGTACACGAAGACTAACTCTTCCTACTGTCTATGTTTTAAACCATTCTAGTGACTCTGGTTAAAGATTCCGATGCTACACTCCCGGCTTATTGTATCCCTTGGACCTTCTTATTGACGATGAAACACAGAAATTGCATCGGAATTAAATACAAAAGGTACAATGCCAACTTACGTACAAGAAGACTGTCTCTTCTTACTGACTATGTTCTCAACCATTCCTGTGACACAAGTTATGGATTCCGATGCTTCACTTCAGGTTTACTTTATCCATCTGACCTTCTTATTGACGATGAAACACAGAAATTGCATCGGAATTAAATACAAAAGGCACAATGCCGACTTAAGGACAAGAATACTGACTCTTATTACTGACTATGCTTTGAACCATTCCTGTGACACTAGTTATAGATTACGATGCTTCACTCCAGGTTTACTGTATCACTTGGACCTTGTTATTGACGATGAAACACAGAAATTGCATCGGAATTAAATAGAAAAGGCACAAAGCCGACTTAAGTACAAGAAGACTGACTCTTCTTACTGACTATGTTTTGAACCATTCCTGTGACACTAGTTATAGATTCCGATGCTTCACTTCAGGTTTACTGTATCCCTTGGACATCCTTATTGACGAAGAAACACAGAAATTGCATCGGAATTAAATACAAAAGGCAAAATTCCGACTTATGTACACGAAGACTAACTCTTCTTACTGTCTATGTTTTGAACCATTCTAGTGACTCTGGTTATAGATTCCGATGCTACACTCCAGGCTTATTGTATCCCTTGGACCTTCTTATTGACGATGAAACACAGCAATTTCATCGGAATTAAATACAAAAGGCACAATGCCGAATTAAGTACAGGAAGACTGACTCTTCTTACTGTCTATGTTTGGACCATTCCTGTGGCACTAGTTACCGATTCCGATGCTTCACTCCAGGTTTACTGCATCCCTTGGACCTTCTTATTGACGATGAAACACAGAAATTGCATCGGAATTAAATACAAAAGGCACAATGCCGACTTAAGTACAAGAAGACTGACTCTTCTTACTGACTATGTTTTGAACCATTCCTGTGACACTAGTTACAGATTCCGATGCTTCACTTCAGGTTTACTGTATACCTTGGACCTTCTTATTCGCGATGAAACACAGAAATTGCATCGGAATTAAATACAAAAGGCACAATGCCGACTTAAGTACAAGAAGACTGGCTCTTCCTACTGTCTATGTTTTGAACCATTCCTGTGAGACTAGTAATAGATTCCGATGCTTCACTTCAGGTTTACTGTATCCCTCTGACCTTATTGCCGATGAAATACAGAAATTTTATCGGAATTAAATACAAAATGCACAATGCCGACTTAAGGACAAGAAGATTGACTATTCTTACTGACTATGTTTTAACCATTCCTGTGACACTAGTTATAGATTCCGCTGCTTCACTTCTGGTTTACTGTATCCCTGTGATCTTCATATTGACGATGAAACACAGAAATTGCATCGGAATTAAATACATAAGGCACAATGCCGACTTAAGTACAAGAAGACAGACTCTTATAACTGTCTAAATTTAGAAACATTCCAGTGACACTAGTTATAGATTCCGATGCTTCACTTCAGGTTTACTGTATCCCTTGGACCTTCTTATTGACGATGAAACACAGAAATTGCATCGGAACTAAATACAAGAGGCACAATGCCGACTTAAGTACATGAAGACCGACTCTTCTTATTGACAATGATTTGAACCATTCCTGTGACACTAGTTATAGATTCCGATGCTTCTCTTCAGGTATACTGTATCCCTTGGACCTTCGTATTGACGATTAAACACAGAAATTGCATCGGAATTAAATAGAAAAGGCATAATGCCGACTTAAGTACAAGAAGACTGACTCTTCTTACTGACCATGTTTTCAACCATTCCTGTGACACTAGTTATAGATTCCGATGCTACACTCCAGGTTTACTGTATCCCTTGGACCGTCTTGCTGACGATGAGACACAGAAATTGCATCGGCATTAAATAGAAGAGGCACAATGCCGACTTAAGTACAAGAAGAGTGACTCTTCTTACTGATTATAGTTTGAACCATTCCTGTGACACTAGTTATAGATTCCGATGCTTTACTTCAGGTTTACTGTATACCTTGGTTCTTCTTATTGACGATGAGACACAGAAATTGCATCGGAATTAAATACAAACGGCACAATTCCGACATAAGTACAAGAAGACTGATTCTTCGTACTGTCTATGGTTTGAACCATTCCTGTGAAACTAGTTGTGGATTCCGATGCTTCACTTCAGGTTAAATGTATCCCTCTGACGTTCTTATTGACGATGAAACACAGAAATTGCAGCTGAATTAAATACAAAAGGAACAATGACGACTTAAATACAAGAAGACTGACTCTAACTACTGTCTATGTTTTGAACCATTCCTGTGACACTAGTTATAGATTCCGATGCTTCACTTCAGGTTTACTGTATCCCTCTGACCTTATTGCCGATGAAACACAGAAATTGCATCGGAAATAAATACAAAAGCCAGAATGCCGACTTAAGGACAAGACGACTGAGTCTTCTTACTGACTATGTTTTGAACCATTCCTGTGAAACTAGTTATAAATTTCGATGCTTCACTTCAGGTTTACTGCATCCCTCTGACCTTCTTACTGACGATGAGACACAGAAATTGCATCGGAATTAAGTAAAAAAGCCACAATGCCGACTTAAGTACAAGAAGACTGACTCTTCTTACTGCCTACGTTTTGAACCATTCCTGTGACACTAGTTATAGATTCCGATGCTTCACTTCAGGTTTACTGTATACCTTGGACATTCTTATTGACGATGAAACACAGAAATTGCATCGGAATTAAATACAAAAGGCACAATGCCGTCTTAAGTACAAGAAGACTGACCCTTCCTACTGTCAATGTTTGAACCATTCCTGTGACACTAGTTTTGGATACCGATGCTTCACTTCAGGTTTTCTGTATCCCTCTGACCTTCTTATTGACGATGAAACACAGAAATTGCATCGGAATTAAATACAGAAGGCGCAATGCCGACTTAAGTACAAGAAGACTGACTCTTATAACTGTCTGAATTTTGAAACATTAAAGTGACACTAGTTATAGAATCCGATGCTTCACTTCAGGTTTACTGTATCCCTTGGACCTTCTTATTGACGTTGAGACACAGAAATTGCATCGGATTTAAATACAAAAGGCACAATGCCGACTTAAGTACAAGAAGACTGACTCTTCTTACTGCCTATGATTTGAACCATTCCTGTGGCACTAGTTATAGATTCCGATGCTCACCTCAGGTTTACTGTATCCCTCTGACCATTATACTCACGATGAGACACAGAAATTGCATCGGAATTAAGTAAAGAAGCCACAATGCCGACTTAAGTACAAGAAGACTGACTCTTCTTACTGCCTATGTTTTGAACCATTCCTGTGGCACTTGTTATGGATTCCGATGCTTCACTTCAGGTTTATTGTATCCCTCGGACCTCCTTATTGACGATGAACCACAGAAATTGCATCGGAATTAAATACAAAAGGCACAATGCCGACTTAAGTACAAGAAGACTGACTCTTCTTACTGTCTATATTTTGAACCATTCCAGTGACACTAGTTATAGAGTCCGATGGTTCACTTCAGGTTTACTGTATCCCTCCGACCTTCTTATTGACGATGAAACACTGAAATTGCAGCGGAATTAAATACGAAAGGCACAATGCCGACTTAAGTACAAGAAGACTGACACTTCTTACTGACTATGTTTTGAACCATTCCTGTGACACTAGTTATAGATTCCGATGCTTCACTTCAGGTTTACTGTATCCCTCTGACCTTAGGGCCGATGAAACACAGAAATTGCATCGGAAATAAATAGAAAAGGCACAATGCTGACTTAAGGATAAGAAGACTGACTCTTCTCACTGACTATGTTTTGAACCATTCCTGTGAATCTAGTTATAGATTCCGGTGTTTTACTTCAGGTTTACTGTATCCCTCTGACCTTCTTATTGACGATGAAGCACAGAAATTGCACCGGAATGAAATACAAAAGCCACAATGCCAACTTAAGTACATGAAGACTGACTCTTCTAACTGTCTATGTTTTGAGCCATTCCTGTGGTACTAGTTAAAGATTCCGATGCTTCACTTCAGGTGTACTGTTTCCCTTGGACCTTCTAATTGACGATGAAACACAGAAATTGCATCGGAATGAAATACAAAAGGCACAATGTCGACTTAAGTACAAGAAGACTGACTCTTCTTAATGTCTATGTTTTGAACCATTACTGTGACACTAGTTATAGATTCCAATGCTTCACTAAAGGTTTACTGTATCTCTTGGACGTTCTTATTGACGATGAAACACAGAAATCGCATCGGAATTAAATACAAAATGCTCAATGCCGACCTAAGGGCAAGAAGACTGACTCTTCTTACTGACTATGTTTTGAACCATTCCTGTGACACTAGTTATAGAATCCGATGCTTCACTTCAGGTCTACTGTATCCCTTGGACCTTGTTATTGACGATGAAACACAGAAATTGCATCGGAATTAAATACAAAAGGCACAATGCCGAATTATGGACAAGAAGACTGACTCTTCTTACAGACTATGTATTGCACCATTCCTGTGACACTAGTTATAGATTCCGTTGCTTCACTTCAGGTTTACTGTATCTCTCTGACCTTCTTATTGACGATGAAACACAGAAATTGCATCGGAATTAAGTAGAAAGAGCACAAAGCCGACTTAAGTACAAGAAGACTGACTCTTCTTACTGTCTATGATCTGAACCATTCCTGTGACTCTAGTTATAGATTCCAATGCGTCACTTCAGGTTTACTGTATCCCTTGGACCTTCTTATTGACGATGAAACACAGAAATTGCATCGGAATTAAACACAAAAGGCAAAATGCCTACTTAAGTACACGAAGACTGACTGTTCTTACTGTCTATGCTTTGAACGATTCCTGTGACACTAGTTATAGGTTCCGATGCTACACTCCAGGTTTATAGTATCCCTTGGACCTTCTTATTGACGATGAAACACAGAAATTGCATCGAAATTAAATACAAAAGGCACAATGCCGTCTTAAGTACAAGAAGACTGACTCTTCCTACTGTCTATGTTTTAACCATTCCTATGACACTAGTTTTGGATTCCGATGCTTCATTTCAGGTTTTCTGTATCCCTCTGACCTTCTTATTGACGATGAAACACAGAAATTGCATCGGAATTAAATGCAAAAGGCACAATGACGACTTAAGTACATGAAGACCGACTCTTCTTACTGACAATGATTTGAACCATTCCTTTGACACTAGTTATAGATTCCGATGCTTCACTTCAGGTTTACTGTATGCCTTGGACATTCTTATTGACGATGAAACACAGATATTGCATTGGAATTAAATACAAAAGGCACAATGCCGACTTAAGTACAAGAAGACTGACTCTTCTTACTGTCTATGTTTTGAACCTTTCCTTTGACACTAGTTACAGATTGCGATGCTTCACTCCAGGTTTACTATATCCCTTGGACCTTCTTATTGACGATGAAGCACAGAAATTGCATCGGAATTAAATACATAAAGGCACAATGCCGACCTAAGTACAAGAACACTGACACTTCTAACTGACTATGTTTTGAACCATTCCTGTGACACTAGTTATAGATTCCGATGCTACACTTAAGGTTTAATATATCCCTTGGACCTTCTTATTGACGATGAAACACAGAAATTGCATCGGAATTAAATACAAAAGGTACAATGCCAACTTACGTACAAGAAGACTGTCTCTTCTTACTGCATATGTTTTTAACCATTCCTGTGGCACTAGTTATAGATTCCGAGCTTCTCTTCAGGTTTACTGTATCCCTTGGACCTTCTTATTGACGATGAAACACAGAGATTGCATCGGAATTAAATCGAAAAGGCTCAATGCCGACTTAAGTACAAGAAGACTGACTCTTCTTACTGCCTATGATTTGTACCATTCCTGTGGCAGTAGTTATAGATTCCGATGCTTCACTTCAGGTTTACTGTTTCCCTTGGAAATTCTAATTGACGATGAAACACAGAAATTGCATCGGAATTAAATACAAAAGGCACAATGCCGACTTAAGTACAAGAAGACTGACTCTTCTTACTGCCTATGATTTGTACCATTCCTGTGGCACTAGTTATAGATTCCGATGCTTCACTTCAGGTTTACTGTATCCCTTGGACCTCCTTATTGACGATGAAACACAGAAATTGCATCGTCAGTAAATAGAAGAGGCACAATGCCGACTTAAGTACAAGACGAGTGACTCTTCTTACTGATTATAGTTTGAACCAATCCTGTGACACTAGTTATAGATTCCGATGCTTTACTTCAGGTTTACTGTATACCTTGGACCTTCTTATTGACGATGAAACACAGAAATTGCATCGGAATTAAATACAAAAGGCACAATGCCGACATAAGTAAAAGAAGACTGACTCTTCGTACTGTCTATGTTTTGAACCATTCCTGTGAAACTAGTTGTGGATTCCGATGCTTCACTTCAGGTTTACTGTATCCCTCTGACGTTCTTATTGACGATGAAACGCAGAATTTGCAGCGGAATTTAATACAAAAGGAACAATGACGACTTAAATACAAGAAGACTGACTCTTCTTACTGTCTATATTTTGAACCTTTCCGGTGACACTAGTTATAGATTTCGATGCTTCACTTCAGGTTTACTGTATCACTCGGACCTCCTTATTGACGATGAACCACAGAAATTGCATCGGAATTAATTACAAAAGCATGAATGCCGACTTAAGGAGAAGACGACTGACTCTTCTTACTGACTATGTTTTGAACCATTCCTGTGAAACTAGTTATAAATTCCGATGCTTCACTTCAGGTTTACTGTATCCCTCTGACCTTCTTACTCACGATGAGACACAAAAATTGCATCGGAATTAAGTAAAAAAGCCACAATGCCGACTTAAGTACAAGAAGACTGACTCTTCTTACTGCCTATGTTTTGAACCATTCCTGTGGCACTAGTTATAGATTCCGATGCTTCCCTTCAGGTTTACTGTTCCCCTTGGACCTTCTAATTGACGATGAAACACAGAAATTGCATCGGAATTAAATACAACAGGCACAATGCCGACTTTAGTACAAGAAGACTGACTCTTCCTACTGTCTATGTTTTGAACCATTTCTGTGACACTAGTTATAGAGTCCGATTCTTCACGTCAGGTTTACTGTATCACTCGGACCTCCTTATTGACGATGAACCACAGAAATTGCATCGGAATTAAATACAAAAGGCACAATGCCGACTTAAGTACAAGAAGACTGACTCTTCTTACTGTCTATATTTTGAACCTTTCCGGTGACACTAGTTATAGATTTCGATGCTTCACTTCAGGTTTACTGTATCCCTCTGACCTTCTTATTGACGATGAAACACTGAAATTGCAGCGGAATTAAATACGAAAGGCACAATGCCGACTTAAGTACAAGAAGACTGGCTCTTCCCGCTGCCTATGTTTTGAACCATTCCTGTGACACTAGTTATAGATTCCGATGCTTCACTTCAGGTTTACTGTATCCCTCTGATCTTAGTGCCGATAAAACTCAGAAATTGCATCGGAATTAAATAGAAATGGCACAATGCTGACTTTAGGACAAGAAGACTGACTCTTCTTACTGACTATGTTTTGAACCATTCCTGTGAAACTAGTTATAGATTCCGGTGCTTCACTTCATGTTTACTGTATCCCTCTGACCTTCTTATTGACGATGAAGCACAGAAATTGCACCGGATTGAAATACAAAAGCTACAATGCCAACTTAAGTACAATAAGACTGACTCTTCTTATTGTCTATGTTTAGAGCCATTCCTGTGGTACTAGTTAAAGATTCCGATGCTTCACTTTAGGTGTACTGTTTCCCTTGGACCTTCTAATTGACGATGAAACACAGAAATTGCATCGGAATGAAATACAAAAGGCACAATGCCGACTTAAGTACAAGAGGATGGACTCTTCTTACTGTCTATGTTGTGAACCATTACTGTGACACTAGTTATTGATTCCGATGCTTCACTTCAGGTTTACTGTATCCCCTGGACCTTCTTATTGACGATGAAACACAGAAATTGCATCGGAATTAAATACAAAAGGCACAATGCCGACTTATGGACAAGAAGACTGACTCTTCTTACAGACTATGTATTGCACCATTCCTGTGACACTAGTTATAGATTCCGATGCTTCACTTCAGGTTTACTGTATCTCTCTGACCTTCTTATTGACGATGAAACACAGAAATTGCATCGGAATTAAGTAGAAAGAGCACAAAGCCGACTTAAGTACAAGAAGACTGACTCTTCTTACTGTCTATGATCTGAACCATTCCTGTGACTCTAGTTATAGATTCCAATGCTTCACTTCAGGTTTACTGTATCCCTTGGACATTCTTATTGACGATGAAACACAGAAATTGCATCGGAATTAAACACAAAAGGCAAAATGCCTACTTAAGTACACGAAGACTGACTGTTCTTACTGTCTATGATTTGAACGATTCCTATGACACTAGTTTTTGATTCCGATGCTTTACTTCAGGTTTTCTGTATCCCTCTGACCTTCTTATTGACGGTGAAACACAGAAATTGCATCGGAATTAAATGCAAAATGCACAATGACGACTTAAGTACATGAAGACCGACTCTTCTTACTGACAATGATTTGAACCATTCCTTTGACACTAGTTATAGATTCCGATGCTTCACTTCAGGTTTACTGTATGCCTTGGACATTCTAATTGACGATGAAACACAGAAATTGCATTGGAATTAAATACAAAAGGCACAATGCCGACTTAAGTACAAGAAGACTGACTCTTCTTACTGTCTATGTTTTGAACCTTTCCTGTGACACTAGTTATAGATTGCGATGCTTCACTCCAGGATTACTATATACCTTGGACCTTCTTATTGACGATGAAGCACAGAAATTGCATCGGAATTAAATACATAAAGGCACAATGCCGACCTAAGTACAAGAAGACTGACACTTCTTACTGACTATGTTTTGAACCATTCCTGTGACACTAGTTATAGATTCCGATGCTACACTTAAGGTTTAATATATCCCTTGGACCTTCTTATTGACGATGAAACACAGAAATTGCATCGGAATTATATACAAAAGGTACAATGCCAACTTACGTACAAGAAGACTGTCTCTTCTTACTGCCTATGTTTTTAACCATTCCTGTGACACAAGTTATAGATTCCGATGCTTCCCTTCAGGTTTACTGTATCCCTCTGACCTTCTTATTGACGATGAAACACAGAAATTGCATCAGAATTAAATACAAAAGGCACAATGCCAACTTATGGACAAGAATACTGACTCTTATTACTGACTATGCTCTGAACCATTCCTGTGACACTAGTTATAGATTCCGATGCATCACTCCAGGTTTACTGTATCCCTTCGACCTTGTTATTGACGATGAAACACAGAAATTGCATCGGAATTAAATAGAAAAGGCACAATGCCGACTTAAGTACAAGAAGATTGACTCCTCTTACTGACTATGTTTTGAACCATTCCTGTGACACTAGTTATAGATTCCGATGCTTCACTTCAGGTTTACTGTGTCCCTTGGACCTTCTTATTGACGATGAAACGCAGAAATTGCATCGGAATTAAATACAAAAGGCAAAATTTTTACTTATGTACACGAAGACTAACTCTTCCTACTGTCTATGCTTTGAACCATTCTAGTGACACTAGTTATAGATTCCGATGCTACACTCCAGGCTTATTGTATCCCTTGGACCTTCTTATTGACGATGAAACACAGCTATTGCATCGGAATTAAATAGAAGAGGCACAATGCCGAATTAAGTACAAGAAGACTGACACTTCTTACTGACTATGTTTGAACCATTTCTGTGACACTAGTTATAGATTCCGATGCTTCACTTCAGGTTTACTGTATACCTTGGACCTTCTTATTGACGATGAAACACAGAAATTGCATCGGAATTAAATACAAAAGGCACAATGCCGTCTTAAGTACAAGAAGACTGACCCTTCCTACTGTCTATGTTTGAACCATTCCTGTGACACTAGTTTTGGATTCCGATGCTTCACTTCAGATTTTCTGTATCCCTCTGACCTTCTTATTAACGATGAAACACAGAAATTGCATCGGAATTAAATACAAAAGGCGCAATGCCGACTTAAGTACAAGAAGACTGACTCTTCTTACTAGCTATTATTTGAACCATTCCTGTGGCAGTATTTATAGATTCCGATGCTTCACTTCAGGTTTACTGTTTCCCTTGGACCTTCTAATTGACGATGAAACACAGAAATTGCATCGGAATTAAATGCAAAAGGCACAATGACGACTTAAGTACATGAAGACCGACTCTTCTTACTGACAATGATTTGAACCATTCCTTTGACACTAGTTATAGATTCCGATGCTTCACTTCAGGTTTACTGTATGCCTTGGACATTCTTATTGACGATGAAACACAGAAATTGCATTGGAATTAAATACAAAAGGCACAATGCCGACTTAAGTACAAGAAGACTGACTCTTCTTACTGTCTAAGTTTTGAACCTTTCCTGTGACACTAGTTACAGATTGCGATGCTTCACTCCAGGTTTACTATATCCCTTGGACCTTCTTATTGACGATGAAGCACAGAAATTGCATCGGAATTAAATACATAAAGGCACAATGCCGACCTAAGTACAAGAAGACTGACACTTCTTACTGACTATGTTTTGAACCATTCCTGTGGCACTAGTTATAGATTCCGATGCTTCTCTTCAGGTTTACTGTATCCCTTGGACCTTCTTATTGACGATGAAACACAGAGATTGCATCGGAATTAAATAGAAAAGGCTCAATGCCGACTTAAGTACAAGAAGACTGACTCTTCTTACTGCCTATGATTTGAACCATTCCTGTGGCAGTAGTTATAGATTCCGATGCTTCACTTCAGGTTTACTGTTTCCCTTGGAAATTCTAATTGACGATGAAACACAGAAATTGCATCGGAATTAAATACAAAAGGCACAATGCCGACTTAAGTACAAGAAGACTGACTCTTCTTACTGCCTATGATTTGTACCATTCCTGTGGCACTAGTTATAGATTCCGATGCTTCACTTCAGGTTTACTGTATCCCTTGGACCTTCTTATTGACGATGAAACACAGAAATTGCATCGGCAGTAAATAGAAGAGGCACAATGCCGACTTAAGTACAAGACGAGTGACTCTTCTTACTGATTATAGTTTGAACCATACCTGTGACACTAGTTATAGATTCCGATGCTTTACTTCAGGTTTACTGTATCCCTTGGACCTTCTTATTGACGATGAAACACAGAAATTGCATCGGAATTAAACACAAAAGGCAAAATGCCTACTTAAGTACACGAAGACTGACTGTTCTTACTGTCTATGATTTGAACGATTCCTATGACACTAGTTTTGGATTCCGATGCTTTACTTCAGGATTTCTGTATCGCTCTGACCTTCTTATTGACGAAGAAACACAGAAATTGCAGCGGAATTAAATGCAAAATGCACAATGACGACTTAAGTACATGAAGAGCGACTCTTCTTACTGACAATGATTTGAACCATTCCTTTGACACTAGTTATAGATTCCGATGCTTCACTTCAGGTTTACTGTATGCCTTGGACATTCTAATTGACGATGAAACACAGAAATTGCATTGGAATTAAATACAAAAGGCACAATGCCGACTTAAGTACAAGAAGACTGACTCTTCTTACTGTCTATGTTTTGAACCTTTCCTGTGACACTAGTTATAGATTGCGATGCTTCACTCCAGGTTTACTATATCCCTTGGACCTTCGTATTGACGATGAAGCACAGAAATTGCATATGAATTAAATACATAAAGGCACAATGCCGACCTAAGTACAAGAAGACTGACACTTCTTACTGACTATGTTTTGAACCATTCCTGTGACACTAGTTATAGATTCCGATGATAAACTTAAGGTTTAATATATCCCTTGGACCTTCTTATTGACGATGAAACACAGAAATTGCATCGGAATTAAATACAAAAGGTACAATGCCAACTTACGTACAAGAAGACTGTCTCTTCTTACTGCCTATGTTTTTAACCATTCCTGTGACACAAGTTATAGATTCCGATGCTTCCCTTCAGGTTTACTGTATCCCTCTGACCTTCTTATTGACGATGAAACACAGAAATTGCATCAGAATTAAATACAAAAGGCACAATGCCAACTTATGGACAAGAATACTGACTCTTATTACTGACTATGCTTTGAACCATTCCTGTGACACTAGTTATAGATTCCGATGCATCACTTCAGGTTTACTGTATCCCTTCGACCTTGTTATTGACGATGAAGCACAGAAATTGCATCGGAATTAAATAGAAAAGGCACAATGCCGACTTAAGTACAAGAAGATTGACTCCTCTTACTGACTATGTTTTGAACCATTCCTGTGACACTAGTTATAGATTCCGATGCTTCACTTCAGGTTTACTGTGTCCCTTGGACCTTCTTATTGACGATGAAACGCAGAAATTGCATCGGAATTAAATACAAAAGGCGAAATTCAGACTTATGTACACGAAGACTCACTCTTCCTACTGTCTATGTTTTGAACCATTCCAGTGACACTAGTTATAGATTCCGATGCTACACTCCAGGCTTATTGTATCCCTTGGACCTTCTTATTGACGATGAAACACAGCAATTGCATCGGAATTAAATAGAAGAGGCACAATGCCGAATTAAGTACAAGAAGACTGACTCTTCTTACTGACTATGTTTGAACCATTTCTGTGACACTAGTTATAGATTCCGATGCTTCACTTCAGGTTTACTGTATACCTTGGACCTTCTTATTGACGATGAAACACAGAAATTGCATCGGAATTAAATACAAAAGGCACAATGCCGTCTTAAGTACAAGAAGACTGACCCTTCCTACTGTCTATGGTTGAACCATTCCTGTGACACTAGTTTTGGATTCCGATGCTTCACTTCAGATTTTCTGTATCCCTCTGACCTTCTTATTAACGATGAAACACAGAAATTGCATCGGAATTAAATACAAAAGGCGCAATGCCGACTTAAGTAGAAGAAGACTGACTCTTATAACTGTCTAAATTTTGAAACATTAAAGTGACACTAGTTATAGATTCCGATGCTTCACTTCAGGTTTACTGTATCCCTTGGACCTTCCTATTGACGATGAAACACAGAAATTGCATCGGAACTAAATACAAAAGGCACAATGCCGACTTATGTACATGAAGACCGACTCTTCTTATTGACAATGATTTGAACCATTCCTGTGACACTAGTTATAGATTCCGATGCTTCTCTTCTGGTTTACTGTATCCCTTGGACCTTCTAATTGACGATGAAACACAGAAATTGCATCGGAATTAAATACAAAAGGCACAATGCCGACTTAAGTACAAGAAGACTGACTCTTCCTACTGCCTATGATTTGTACCATTCCTGTGGCACTAGTTATAGATTCCGACGCTTCACTTCAGGTTTACTGTATCCCTTGGACCTTCTTATTGACGATGAAACACAGAAATTGCATCGGAATTAAATACAAAAGGCACAATGCCGACATAAGTAAAAGAAGACTGACTCTTCGTACTGTCTATGTTTTGAACCATTCCTGTGAAACTACATGTGGATTCCGATGCTTCACTTCAGGTTTACTGTATCCCTCTGACGTTCGTATTGACGATGAAACACAGAATTTGCAGCAGAATTTAATACAAAAGGAACAATGACGACTTAAATACAGGAAGACTGACTCTTCCCACTGTCTATGTTTTGAACCATTCCTGTGACACTAGTTATAGATTCCGATGCTTCACTTCAGGTTTACTGTATCCCTCTGACCATATTGCCGATGAAACACAGAAATTGCATCGGAATTAAATACAAAAGCCAGAATGCCGACTTAAGTACAAGAAGACTGACTCTTCTTACTGCCTATGATTTGAACCATTCCTGTGGCAGTAGTTATAGATTCCGATGCTTCACTTCAGGTTTACTGTTTCCCTTGGACCTTCTAATTGACGATGAAACACAGAAATTGCATCGCAATTAAATACAAAAGGCACAATGCCGACTTTAGTACAAGAAGACTGACTCTTCCTACTGTCTATGTTTTGAACCATTTCTGTGACACTAGTTATAGAGTCCGATGCTTCACGTCAGGTTTACTGTATCACTCGGACCTCCTTATTGACGATGAACCACAGAAATTGCATCGGAATTAAATACAAAAAGCACAATGCCGACTTAAGTACAAGAAGACTGACTCTTCTTACTGTCTATATTTTGAACCACTCCAGTGACACTAGTTATAGATTTCGATGCTTCACTTCAGGTTTACTGTATCCCTCTGACCTTCTTATTGACGATCAAACACTGAAATTGCAGCGGAATTAAATACGAAAGGCACAGTGCCGACTTAAGTACAAGAAGACTGGCTCTTCCCGCTGCCTATGTTTTGAACCATTCCTGTGACACTAGTTATACATTCCGATGCTTCACTTCAGGTTTACTGTATCCCTCTGATCTTAGTGCCGATGAAACACAGAAATTGCATCGAAATTAAATAGAAAAGGCACAATGCTGACTTTAGGACAAGAAGACTGACTCTTCTTACTGACTATGTTTTGAACCATTCCTGTGAAACTAGTTATAGATTCCGGTGCTTCACTTCATATTTACTGTATCCCTCTGACCTTCTTCTTGACGATGAAGCACAGAAATTGCACCGGAATGAAATACAAAAGCTACAATGCCAACTTAAGTACAAGAAGTCTGACTCTTCTTACTGCCTATGATTTGAACCATTCCTGTGGCAGTAGTTATAGATTCCGATGCTTCACTTCAGGTTTACTGTTTCCCTTGGACCTTCTAATTGACGATGAAACACAGAAATCGCATCGGAATTAAATACAAAGTGCTCAATGCCGACCTAAGGACAAGAAGACTGACTCTTCTTACTGACTATGTTTTGAACCATTTCTGTGACACTAGTTATAGATTCCGATGCTTCACTTCATGTTTACTGTATCCCTCTGACCATCTTATTGACGATGAAACACAGAAATTGCATCGGAATTAAATAGAAAAAGCACAATGCCGACTTAAGTACAAGAAGACTCACTCTTCTTACTCTCTATGTTTTGAACCATTCCTGTGACACTAATTGTAGATTCCGATGCTTCACTTCAGGTTTACTGTATGCCTTGGACCTTGTTATTGACGATGATACACAGAAATTGCATCGGAATAAAATTCAAAAGTCACAATGCCGACTTAAGTACAAGAACAGTGTCTCTTCCTACTGTATTTGATTTGAACCATTCCTGTGACGCTAGTTATAGATTCCGATGCTTCACTTCAGGTTTACTGTATCCCCTGGACCTTCTTATTGACGATGAAACACAGAAATTGCATCGGAATTAAATACAAAAGGCACAATGCCGACTTATGGACAAGAAGACTGACTCTTCTTACAGACTATGTATTGCACCATTCCTGTGACACTAGTTATAGATTCCGATGCTTCACTTCAGGTTTACTGTATCTCTCTGACCTTCTTATTGACGATGAAACACAGAAATTGCATCGGAATTAAATAGAAAGAGCACAAAGCCGACTCAAGTACAAGAAGACTGACTCTTCTTACTGTCTATGTTTTGAACCATTCCTGAGACACTAGTTATAGATTCCAATGCTTCACTTCAGGTTTACTGTATCCCTTGGACCTTCTTATTGACAATGAAACACAGAAATTGCATCGGAATTAAACACAAAAGGCAAAATGCCTACTTAAGTACACGAAGACTGACTGTTCTTACTGTCTATGCTTTGAACGATTCCTGTGACACTAGTTATAGGTTCCGATGCTACACTGCAGGTTTATAGTATCCGTTGGACCTTCTTATTGACGATGAAACACAGAAATTGCATCGAAATTAAATACAAAAGGCACAATGCCGTCTTAAGTACAAGAAGACTGACTCTTCCTACTGTCTATGTTTGAACCATTTCTATGACTCTAGTTTTGGATTCCGATGCTTCACTTCAGGTTTTCTGTATCCCTCTGACCTTCTTATTGACGATGAAACACAGAAATTGCATCGGAATTAAATACAAAAGCCAGAATGCCGACTTTAGTACAAGAAGACTGACTCTTCTTACTGCCTATGATTTGAACCATTCCTGTGGCAGTAGTTATAGATTCCGATGCTTCACTTCAGGTTTACTGTTTCCCTTGGACCTTCTAATTGACGATGAAACACAGAAATTGCATCGGAATTAAATACAAAAGGCACAATGCCGACTTTAGTACAAGAAGACTGACTCTTCCTACTGTCTATGTTTTGAACCATTTCTGTGACACTAGTTATAGAGTCCGATGCTTCACGTCAGGTTTACTGTATCACTCGGACCTCCTTATTGACGATGAACCACAGAAATTGCATCGGAATTAAATACAAAAGGCACAATGCCGACTTAAGTACAAGAAGACTGACTCTTCTTACTGTCTATATTTTGAACCATTCCAGTGACACTAGTTATAGATTTCGATGCTTCACTTCAGGTTTACTGTATCCCTCTGACCTTCTTATTAACGATGAAACTCTGAAATTGCAGCGGAATTAAATACGAAAGGCACAGTGCCGACTTAAGTACAAGAAGACTGGCTCTTCCCGCTGCCTATGTTTTGAACCATTCCTGTGACACTAGTTATACATTCCGATGCTTCACTTCAGGTTTACTGTATCCCTCTGATCTTAGTGCCGATGAAACACAGAAATTGCATCGAAATTAAATAGAAAAGGCACAATGCTGACTTTAGGACAAGAAGACTGACTCTTCTTACTGACTATGTTTTGAACCATTCCTGTGAAACTAGTTATAGATTCCGGTGCTTCACTTCATGTTTACTGTATCCCTCTGACCTTCTTATTGACGAAGAAGCACAGAAATTGCACCGGAATGAAATACAAAAGCTACAATGCCAACTTAAGTACAAGAAGTCTGACTCTTCTTACTGTCTATGTTTTGAACCATTACTGTGACACTAGTTATTGATTCCAATGCTTCACTAAAGGTTTACTGTATCTCTTGGACGTTCTTACTGACGATGAAACACAGAAATCGCATCGGAATTAAATACAAAGTGCTCAATGCCGACCTAAGGACAAGAAGACTGACTCTTCTTACTGACTATGTTTTGAACCATTTCTGTGACACTAGTTATAGATTCCGATGCTTCACTTCAGGTTTACTGTATCCCTCTGACCATCTTATTGACGATGAAACACAGAAATTGCATCGGAATTAAATAGAAAAAGCACAATGCCGACTTAAGTACAAGAAGACTCACTCTTCTTACTCTCTATGTTTTGAACCATTCCTGTGACACTAATTGTAGATTCCGATGCTTCACTTCAGGTTTACTGTATGCCTTGGACCTTGTTATTGACGATGATACACAGAAATTGCATCGGAATAAAATTCAAAAGTCACAATGCCGACTTAAGTACAAGAACAGTGTCTCTTCCTACTGTATTTGATTTGAACCATTCCTGTGACGCTAGTTATAGATTCCGATGCTTCACTTCAGGTTTACTGTATCCCCTGGACCTTCTTATTGACGATGAAACACAGAAATTGCATCGGAATTAAATACAAAAGGCACAATGCCGACTTATGGACAAGAAGACTGACTCTTCTTACAGACTATGTATTGCACCATTCCTGTGACACTAGTTATAGATTCCGATGCTTCACTTCAGGTTTACTGTATCTCTCTGACCTTCTTATTGACGATGAAACACAGAAATTGCATCGGAATTAAATAGAAAGAGCACAAAGCCGACTCAAGTACAAGAAGACTGACTCTTCTTACTGTCTATGTTTTGAACCATTCCTGAGACACTAGTTATAGATTCCAATGCTTCACTTCAGGTTTACTGTATCCCTTGGACCTTCTTATTGACAATGAAACACAGAAATTGCATCGGAATTAAACACAAAAGGCAAAATGCCTACTTAAGTACACGAAGACTGACTGTTCTTACTGTCTATGCTTTGAACGATTCCTGTGACACTAGTTATAGGTTCCGATGCTACACTGCAGGTTTATAGTATCCGTTGGACCTTCTTATTGACGATGAAACACAGAAATTGCATCGAAATTAAATACAAAAGGCACAATGCCGTCTTAAGTACAAGAAGACTGACTCTTCCTACTGTCTATGTTTGAACCATTCCTATGACACTAGTTTTGGATTCCGATGCTTCACTTCAGGTTTTCTGTATCCCTCTGACCTTCTTATTGACGATGAAACACAGAAATTGCATCGGAATTAAATACAAAAGGCACAATGACGACTTAAGTACATGAAGACCGACTCTTCTTATTGACAATGATTTGAACCATTTCTTTGACACTAGTTATAGATTCCGATGCTTCACTTCAGGTTTACTGTATGCCTTGGACATTCTTATTGACGTTGAAACACAGAAATTGCATCGGAATTAAATACAAAAGGCACAATGCCGACTTAAGTACAAGAAGACTGACCCTTCTTACTGTCTATGATTTGAACCTTTCCTGTGACACTAGTTATATATTGCGATGCTTCACCCCAGGTTTACTATATCCCTTGGACCTTCTTATTGACGATGAAGCACAGAAATTGCATCGGAATTAAATACATAAAGGCACAATGCCGACCTAAGTACAAGAAGACTGACACTTCTTACTGTTTATGTTTTGAACCATTCCTGTGCCACTAGTTATAGATTCCGATGCTTCACTTCAGGTTTACTGTATCCCTTGGACCATCTTATTGACGATGAAACACAGAAATTGCATCGGAATTAAATACAAAAGGCAAAATGCCGACTTAAGTACACGAAGACTAACTCTTCTTACTGTCTATGCTTTGAACAATTCCTGTGACATTAGTTATAGATTCCGATGCTACACTTAAGGTTTAATATATCCCTTGGACCTTCTTATTGACGATGAAACACAGAAATTGCATCGGAATTAAATGCAAAAGGTACAATGCCAACTTACGTACAAGAAGACTGTCTCTTCTTACTGACTATGTTCTGAACCATTCCTGTGACACAAGTTATGGATTCTGATGCTTCACTTTAGGTTTACTTTATCCATCTGACCTTCTTATTGACGATGAAACACAGAAATTGCATCGGAATTAAATAGAAAAAGCACAATGCCGACTTAAGTACAAGAAGACTCACTCTTCTTACTCTCTATGTTTTGAACCATTCCTGTGACACTAATTGTAGATTCCGACGCTTCACTTCAGGTTTACTGTATGCCTTGGACCTTGTTATTGGCGATGATACACAGAAATTGCATCGGAATAAAATTCAAAAGTCACAATGCCGACTTAAGTACAAGAACAGTGTCTCTTCCTACTGTATTTGATTTGAACCATTCCTGTGACGCTAGTTATAGATTCCGATGCTTCACTTCAGGTTTACTGTATCTCTCTGACCTTCTTATTGACGATGAAACACAGAAATTGCATAGGAATTAAATAGAAAGAGCACAAAGCCGACTTAAGTACAAGAAGACTGACTCTTCTTACTGTCTATGTTTTGAACCATTCCTGAGACACTAGTTATAGATTCCAATGCTTCACTTCAGGTTTACTGTATCCCTTGGACCTTCTTATTGACAATGAAACACAGAAATTGCATCGGAATTAAACACAAAAGGCAAAATGCCTACTTAAGTACACGAAGACTGACTGTTCTTACTGTCTATGCTTTGAACGATTCCTGTGACACTAGTTATAGGTTCCGATGCTACACTGCAGGTTTATAGTATCCGTTGGACCTTCTTATTGACGATGAAACACAGAAATTGCATCGAAATTAAATACAAAAGGCACAATGCCGTCTTAAGTACAAGAAGACTGACTCTTCCTACTGTCTATGTTTGAACCATTCCTATGACACTAGTTTTGGATTCCGATGCTTCACTTCAGGTTTTCTGTATCCCTCTGACCTTCTTATTGACGATGAAACACAGAAATTGCATCGGAATTAAATACAAAAGGCACAATGACGACTTAAGTACATGAAGACCGACTCTTCTTATTGACAATGATTTGAACCATTTCTTTGACACTAGTTATAGATTCCGATGCTTCACTTCAGGTTTACTGTATGCCTTGGACATTCTTATTGACGTTGAAACACAGAAATTGCATCGGAATTAAATACAAAAGGCACAATGCCGACTTAAGTACAAGAAGACTGACCCTTCTTACTGTCTATGATTTGAACCTTTCCTGTGACACTAGTTATATATTGCGATGCTTCACTTCAGGTTTACTGTATCCCTCTGATCTTAGTGCCGATGAAACACAGAAATTGCATCGAAATTAAATAGAAAAGGCACAATGCTGACTTTAGGACAAGAAGACTCACTCTTCTTACTCTCTATGTTTTGAACCATTCCTGTGACACTAATTGTAGATTCCGATGCTTCATTTCAGGTTTACTGTATGCCTTGGACCTTGTTATTGACGATGATACACAGAAATTGCATCGGAATAAAATTCAAAAGTCACAATGCCGACTTAAGTACAAGAACAGTGTCTCTTCCTACTGTATTTGATTTGAACCATTCCTGTGACGCTAGTTATAGATTCCGATGCTTCACTTCAGGTTTACTGTATCCCCTGGACCTTCTTATTGACGATGAAACACAGAAATTGCATCGGAATTAAATACAAAAGGCACAATGCCGACTTATGGACAAGAAGACTGACTCTTCTTACAGACTATGTATTGCACCATTCCTGTGACACTAGTTATAGATTCCGATGCTTCACTTCAGGTTTACTGTATCTCTCTGACCTTCTTATTGACGATGAAACACAGAAATTGCATCGGAATTAAATAGAAAGAGCACAAAGCCGACTCAAGTACAAGAAGACTGACTCTTCTTACTGTCTATGTTTTGAACCATTCCTGAGACACTAGTTATAGATTCCAATGCTTCACTTCAGGTTTACTGTATCCCTTGGACCTTCTTATTGACAGTGAAACACAGAAATTGCATAGGAATTAAACACAAAAGGCAAAATGCCTACTTAAGTACACGAAGACTGACTGTTCTTACTGTCTATGCTTTGAACGATTCCTGTGACACTAGTTATAGGTTCCGATGCTACACTGCAGGTTTATAGTATCCGTTGGACCTTCTTATTGACGATGAAACACAGAAATTGCATCGAAATTAAATACAAAAGGCACAATGCCGTCTTAAGTACAAGAAGACTGACTCTTCCTACTGTCTATGTTTGAACCATTCCTATGACTCTAGTTTTGGATTCCGATGCTTCACTTCAGGTTTTCTGTATCCCTCTGAACTTCTTATTGACGATGAAACACAGAAATTGCATCGGAATTAAATACAAAAGCCAGAATGCCGACTTAAGTACAAGAAGACTGACTCTTCTTACAGCCTATGATTTGAACCATTCCTGTGGCAGTAGTTATAGATTCCGATGCTTCACTTCAGGTTTACTGTTTCCCTTGGACCTTCTAATTGACGATGAAACACAGAAATTGCATCGGAATTAAATACAAAAGGCACAATGCCGACTTTAGTACAAGAAGACTGACTCTTCCTACTGTCTATGTTTTGAACCATTTCTGTGACACTAGTTATAGAGTCCGATGCTTCACGTCAGGTTTACTGTATCACTCGGACCTCCTTATTGACGATGAACCACAGAAATTGCATCGGAATTAAATACAAAAGGCACAATGCCGACTTAAGTACAAGAAGACTGACTCTTCTTACTGTCTATATTTTGAACCATTCCAGTGACACTAGTTATAGATTTCGATGCTTCACTTCAGGTTTACTGTATCCCTCTGACCTTCTTATTAACGATGAAACACTGAAATTGCAGCGGAATTAAATACGAAAGGCACAGTGCCGACTTAAGTACAAGAAGACTGGCTCTTCCCGCTGCCTATGTTTTGAACCATTCCTGTGACACTAGTTATACATTCCGATGCTTCACTTCAGGTTTACTGTATCCCTCTGATCTTAGTGCCGATGAAACACAGAAATTGCATCGAAATTAAATAGAAAAGGCACAATGCTGACTTTAGGACAAGAAGACTGACTCTTCTTACTGACTATGTTTTGAACCATTCCTGTGAAACTAGTTATAGATTCCGGTGCTTCACTTCATGTTTACTGTATCCCTCTGACCTTCTTATTGACGATGAAGCACAGAAATTGCACCGGAATGAAATACAAAAGCTACAATGCCAACTTAAGTACAAGAAGTCTGACTCTTCTTACTGTCTATGTTTTGAACCATTACTGTGACACTAGTTATTGATTCCAATGCTTCACTAAAGGTTTACTGTATCTCTTGGACGTTCTTACTGACGATGAAACACAGAAATCGCATCGGAATTAAATACAAAGTGCTCAATGCCGACCTAAGGACAAGAAGACTGACTCTTCTTACTGACTATGTTTTGAACCATTTCTGTGACACTAGTTATAGATTCCGATGCTTCACTTCAGGTTTACTGTATCCCTCTGACCATCTTATTGACGATGAAACACAGAAATTGCATCGGAATTAAATAGAAAAAGCAAAATGCCGACTTAAGTACAAGAAGACTCACTCTTCTTACTCTCTATGTTTTGAACCATTCCTGTGACACTAATTGTAGATTCCGATGCTTCACTTCAGGTTTACTGTATGCCTTTGACCTTGTTATTGACGATGATACACAGAAATTGCATCGGAATAAAATTCAAAAGTCACAATGCCGACTTAAGTACAAGAACAGTGTCTCTTCCTACTGTATTTGATTTGAACCATTCCTGTGACGCTAGTTATAGATTCCGATGCTTCACTTCAGGTTTACTGTATCCCCTGGACCTTCTTATTGACGATGAAACACAGAAATTGCATCGGAATTAAATACAAAAGGCACAATGCCGACTTATGGACAAGAAGACTGACTCTTCTTACAGACTATGTATTGCACCATTCCTGTGACACTAGTTATAGATTCCGATGCTTCACTTCAGGTTTACTGTATCTCTCTGACCTTCTTATTGACGATGAAACACAGAAATTGCATCGGAATTAAATAGAAAGAGCACAAAGCCGACTCAAGTACAAGAAGACTGACTCTTCTTACTGTCTATGTTTTGAACCATTCCTGAGACACTAGTTATAGATTCCAATGCTTCACTTCAGGTTTACTGTATCCCTTGGACCTTCTTATTGACAATGAAACACAGAAATTGCATCGGAATTAAACACAAAAGGCAAAATGCCTACTTAAGTACACGAAGACTGACTGTTCTTACTGTCTATGCTTTGAACGATTCCTGTGACACTAGTTATAGGTTCCGATGCTACACTGCAGGTTTATAGTATCCGTTGGACCTTCTTATTGACGATGAAACACAGAAATTGCATCGAAATTAAATACAAAAGGCACAATGCCGTCTTAAGTACAAGAAGACTGACTCTTCCTACTGTCTATGTTTGAACCATTCCTATGACACTAGTTTTGGATTCCGATGCTTCACTTCAGGTTTTCTGTATCCCTCTGACCTTCTTATTGACGATGAAACACAGAAATTGCATCGGAATTAAATACAAAAGGCACAATGACGACTTAAGTACATGAAGACCGACTCTTCTTATTGACAATGATTTGAACCATTTCTTTGACACTAGTTATAGATTCCGATGCTTCACTTCAGGTTTACTGTATGCCTTGGACATTCTTATTGACGTTGAAACACAGAAATTGCATCGGAATTAAATACAAAAGGCACAATGCCGACTTAAGTACAAGAAGACTGACCCTTCTTACTGTCTATGATTTGAACCTTTCCTGTGACACTAGTTATATATTGCGATGCTTCACTCCAGGTTTACTATATCCCTTGGACCTTCTTATTGACGATGAAGCACAGAAATTGCATCGGAATTAAATACATAAAGGCACAATGCCGACCTAAGTACAAGAAGACTGACACTTCTTACTGTTTATGTTTTGAACCATTCCTGTGCCACTAGTTATAGATTCCGATGCTTCACTTCAGGTTTACTGTATCCCTTGGACCATCTTATTGACGATGAAACACAGAAATTGCATCGGAATTAAATACAAAAGGCAAAATGCCGACTTAAGTACACGAAGACTAACTCTTCTTACTGTCTATGCTTTGAACAATTCCTGTGACATTAGTTATAGATTCCGATGCTACACTTAAGGTTTAATATATCCCTTGGACCTTCTTATTGACGATGAAACACAGAAATTGCATCGGAATTAAATACAAAAGGTACAATGCCAACTTACGTACAAGAAGACTGTCTCTTCTTACTGACTATGTTCTGAACCATTCCTGTGACACAAGTTATGGATTCTGATGCTTCACTTTAGGTTTACTTTATCCATCTGACCTTCTTATTGACGATGAAACACAGAAATTGCATCGGAATTAAATAGAAAAAGCACAATGCCGACTTAAGTACAAGAAGACTCACTCTTCTTACTCTCTATGTTTTGAACCATTCCTGTGACACTAATTGTAGATTCCGACGCTTCACTTCAGGTTTACTGTATGCCTTGGACCTTGTTATTGACGATGATACACAGAAATTGCATCGGAATAAAATTCAAAAGTCACAATGCCGACTTAAGTACAAGAACAGTGTCTCTTCCTACTGTATTTGATTTGAACCATTCCTGTGACGCTAGTTATAGATTCCGATGCTTCACTTCAGGTTTACTGTATCCCCTGGACCTTCTTATTGACGATGAAACACAGAAATTGCATCGGAATTAAATACAAAAGGCACAATGCCGACTTATGGACAAGAAGACTGACTCTTCTTACAGACTATGTATTGCACCATTCCTGTGACACTAGTTATAGATTCCGATGCTTCACTTCAGGTTTACTGTATCTCTCTGACCTTCTTATTGACGATGAAACACAGAAATTGCATCGGAATTAAATAGAAAGAGCACAAAGGCGACTCAAGTACAAGAAGACTGACTCTTCTTACTGTCTATGTTTTGAACCATTCCTGAGACACTAGTTATAGATTCCAATGCTTCACTTCAGGTTTACTGTATCCCTTGGACCTTCTTATTGACAATGAAACACAGAAATTGCATCGGAATTAAACACAAAAGGCAAAATGCCTACTTAAGTACACGAAGACTGACTGTTCTTACTGTCTATGCTTTGAACGATTCCTGTGACACTAGTTATAGGTTCCGATGCTACACTGCAGGTTTATAGTATCCGTTGGACCTTCTTATTGACGATGAAACACAGAAATTGCATCGAAATTAAATACAAAAGGCACAATGCCGCCTTAAGTACAAGAAGACTGACTCTTCCTACTGTCTATGTTTGAACCATTCCTATGACACTAGTTTTGGATTCCGATGCTTCACTTCAGGTTTTCTGTATCCCTCTGACCTTCTTATTGACGATGAAACACAGAAATTGCATCGGAATTAAATACAAAAGGCACAATGACGACTTAAGTACATGAAGACCGACTCTTCTTATTGACAATGATTTGAACCATTTCTTTGACACTAGTTATAGATTCCGATGCTTCACTTCAGGTTTACTGTATGCCTTGGACATTCTTATTGACGTTGAAACACAGAAATTGCATCGGAATTAAATACAAAAGGCACAATGCCGACTTAAGTACAAGAAGACTGACCCTTCTTACTGTCTATGATTTGAACCTTTCCTGTGACACTAGTTATATATTGCGATGCTTCACTCCAGGTTTACTATATCCCTTGGACCTTCTTATTGACGATGAAGCACAGAAATTGCATCGGAATTAAATACATAAAGGCACAATGCCGACCTAAGTACAAGAAGACTGACACTTCTTACTGTTTATGTTTTGAACCATTCCTGTGCCACTAGTTATAGATTCCGATGCTTCACTTCAGGTTTACTGTATCCCTTGGACCATCTTATTGACGATGAAACACAGAAATTGCATCGGAATTAAATACAAAAGGCAAAATGCCGACTTAAGTACACGAAGACTAACTCTTCTTACTGTCTATGCTTTGAACAATTCCTGTGACATTAGTTATAGATTCCGATGCTACACTTAAGGTTTAATATATCACTTGGACCTTCTTATTGACGATGAAACACAGAAATTGCATCGGAATTAAATACAAAAGGTACAATGCCAACTTACGTACAAGAAGACTGTCTCTTCTTACTGACTATGTTCTGAACCATTCCTGTGACACAAGTTATGGATTCTGATGCTTCACTTTAGGTTTACTTTATCCATCTGACCTTCTTATTGACGATGAAACACAGAAATTGCATCGGAATTAAATAGAAAAAGCACAATGCCGACTTAAGTACAAGAAGACTCACTCTTCTTACTCTCTATGTTTTGAACCATTCCTGTGACACTAATTGTAGATTCCGACGCTTCACTTCAGGTTTACTGTATGCCTTGGACCTTGTTATTGACGATGATACACAGAAATTGCATCGGAATAAAATTCAAAAGTCACAATGCCGACTTAAGTACAAGAACAGTGTCTCTTCCTACTGTATTTGATTTGAACCATTCCTGTGACGCTAGTTATAGATTCCGATGCTTCACTTCAGGTTTACTGTATCTCTCTGACCTTCTTATTGACGATGAAACACAGAAATTGCATCGGAATTAAATAGAAAGAGCACAAAGCCGACTTAAGTACAAGAAGACTGACTCTTCTTACTGTCTATGTTTTGAACCATTCCTGAGACACTAGTTATAGATTCCAATGCTTCACTTCAGGTTTACTGTATCCCTTGGACCTTCTTATTGACAATGAAACACAGAAATTGCATCGGAATTAAACACAAAAGGCAAAATGCCTACTTAAGTACACGAAGACTGACTGTTCTTACTGTCTATGCTTTGAACGATTCCTGTGACACTAGTTATAGGTTCCGATGCTACACTGCAGGTTTATAGTATCCGTTGGACCTTCTTATTGACGATGAAACACAGAAATTGCATCGAAATTAAATACAAAAGGCACAATGCCGTCTTAAGTACAAGAAGACTGACTCTTCCTACTGTCTATGTTTGAACCATTCCTATGACACTAGTTTTGGATTCCGATGCTTCACTTCAGGTTTTCTGTATCCCTCTGACCTTCTTATTGACGATGAAACACAGAAATTGCATCGGAATTAAATACAAAAGGCACAATGACGACTTAAGTACATGAAGACCGACTCTTCTTATTGACAATGATTTGAACCATTTCTTTGACACTAGTTATAGATTCCGATGCTTCACTTCAGGTTTACTGTATGCCTTGGACATTCTTATTGACGTTGAAACACAGAAATTGCATCGGAATTAAATACAAAAGGCACAATGCCGACTTAAGTACAAGAAGACTGACCCTTCTTACTGTCTATGATTTGAACCTTTCCTGTGACACTAGTTATATATTGCGATGCTTCACTCCAGGTTTACTATATCCCTTGGACCTTCTTATTGACGATGAAGCACAGAAATTGCATCGGAATTAAATACATAAAGGCACAATGCCGACCTAAGTACAAGAAGACTGACACTTCTTACTGTTTATGTTTTGAACCATTCCTGTGCCACTAGTTATAGATTCCGATGCTTCACTTCAGGTTTACTGTATCCCTTGGACCATCTTATTGACGATGAAGCACAGAAATTGCACCGGAATGAAATACAAGAGCTACAATGCCAACTTAAGTACAAGAAGTCTGACTCTTCTTACTGTCTATGTTTTGGACCATTACTGTGACACTAGTTATTGATTCCAATGCTTCACTAAAGGTTTACTGTATCTCTTGGACGGTCTTACTGACGATGAAACACAGAAATCGCATCGGAATTAAATACAAAGTGCTCAATGCCGACCTAAGGACAAGAAGACTGACTCTTCTTACTGACTATGTTTTGAACCATTTCTGTGACACTAGTTATAGATTCCGATGCTTCACTTCAGGTTTACTGTATCCCCCTGAACATCTTATTGACGATGAAACACAGAAATTGCATCGGAATTAAATAGAAAAAGCACAATGCCGACTTAAGTACAAGAAGACTCACTCTTCTTACTCTCTATGTTTTGAACCATTCCTGTGACACTAATTATAGATTCCGATGCTTCACTTCAGGTTTACTGTATGCCTTGGACCTTGTTATTGACGATGATACACAGAAATTGCATCGGAATAAAATTCAAAAGTCACAATGCCGACTTAAGTACAAGAACAGTGTCTCTTCCTACTGTATTTGATTTGAACCATTCCTGTGACGCTAGTTATAGATTCCGATGCTTCACTTCAGGTTTACTGTATCCCCTGGACCTTCTTATTGACGATGAAACACAGAAATTGCATCGGAATTAAATACAAAAGGCACAATGCCGACTTATGGACAAGAAGACTGACTCTTCTTACAGACTATGTATTGCACCATTCCTGTGACACTAGTTATAGATTCCGATGCTTCACTTCAGGTTTACTGTATCTCTCTGACCTTCTTATTGACGATGAAACACAGAAATTGCATCGGAATTAAATAGAAAGAGCACAAAGCCGACTTAAGTACAAGAAGACTGACTCTTCTTACTGTCTATGTTTTGAACCATTCCTGAGACACTAGTTATAGATTCCAATGCTTCACTTCAGGTTTACTGTATCCCTTGGACCTTCTTATTGACAATGAAACACAGAAATTGCATCGGAATTAAACACAAAAGGCAAAATGCCTACTTAAGTACACGAAGACTGACTGTTCTTGCTGTCTATGCTTTGAACGATTCCTGTGACACTAGTTATAGGTTCCGATGCTACACTGCAGGTTTATAGTATCCGTTGGACCTTCTTATTGACGATGAAACACAGAAATTGCATCGAAATTAAATACAAAAGGCACAATGCCGTCTTAAGTACAAGAAGACTGACTCTTCCTACTGTCTATGTTTGAACCATTCCTATGACACTAGTTTTGGATTCCGATGCTTCACTTCAGGTTTTCTGTATCCCTCTGACCTTCTTATTGACGATAAAACACAGAAATTGCATCGGAATTAAATACAAAAGGCACAATGACGACTTAAGTACATGAAGACCGACTCTTCTTATTGACAATGATTTGAACCATTTCTTTGACACTAGTTATAGATTCCGATGCTTCACTTCAGGTTTACTGTATGCCTTGGACATTCTTATTGACGTTGAAACACAGAAATTGCATCGGAATTAAATACAAAAGGCACAATGCCGACTTAAGTACAAGAAGACTGACCCTTCTTACAGTCTATGATTTGAACCTTTCCTGTGACACTAGTTATATATTGCGATGCTTCACTCCAGGTTTACTATATCCCTTGGACCTTCTTATTGACGATGAAGCACAGAAATTGCATCGGAATTAAATACATAAAGGCACAATGCCGACCTAAGTACAAGAAGACTGACACTTCTTACTGTTTATGTTTTGAACCATTCCTGTGCCACTAGTTATAGATTCCGATGCTTCACTTCAGGTTTACTGTATCCCTTGGACCATCTTATTGACGATGAAACACAGAAATTGCATCGGAATTAAATACAAAAGGCAAAATGCCGACTTAAGTACACGAAGACTAACTCTTCTTACTGTCTATGCTTTGAACAATTCCTGTGACACTAGTTATAGATTCCGATGCTACACTTAAGGTTTAATATATCCCTTGGACCTTCTTATTGACGATGAAACACAGAAATTGCTTCGGAATTAAATACAAAAGATACAATGCCAACTTACGTACAAGAAGACTGTCTCTTCTTACTGACTATGTTCTGAACCATTCCTGTGACACAAGTTATGGATTCTGATGCTTCACTTTAGGTTTACTTTATCCATCTGACCTTCTTATTGACGATGAAACACAGAAATTGCATCGGAATTAAATGCAAAAGGCACAATGCCAACTTAAGGACAAGAATACTGACTCTTATTACTGACTATGCTTTGAACCATTCCTGTGACACTAGTTATAGATTCCGAAGCTTCACTGCAGGTTTACTGTATCACTTGGACCTTGTTATTGACGATGAAACACAGAAATTGCATCGGAATTAAATAGTAAAGGCACAAAGACGACTTAAGTGCAAGAAGACTGACTCCTCTTACTGTCTATGTTTGGACCATTCCTGTGACACTAGTTATAGATTCCGATGCTTCACTCCAGGTTTACTGTATCCTTTGGACCTTCTTATTGACGATGAAACACAGAAATTGCATAGGAATTAAATACAAAAGGCACAATGCCGACTTAAGTACAAGAAGACTGACTCTTCTTACTGACTATGTTTTGAACCATTCCTGTGACACTAGTTATAGATTCCGATTCTTCACTTCAGGTTTACTGTATCCCTCTGACCTACGTATTGACGATGAAACACAGAAATTGCATCGGAATTAAATACAAAAGGCACAATGCCGACTTAAGTACAAGAAGACTGACTCTTCCTACTGTCTATGTTTTGAACCATTCCTGTGAGACTAGTTATAGATTCCGATGCTTCACTTCAGGTTCACTGTATCCCTTGGACCTTGTTATTGACGATGAAACACAAAAATTGCATCGGAATAAAATTCAAAAGGCACAATGCCGACTTAAGTACAAGAACAGTGTCTCATCCTACTGTCTTTGATTTGAACCATTCCTGTGACGCTAGTTATAGATTCCGATGCTTCACTTCAGGTTTACTGTATCCCCTGGACCTTCTTATTGACGATGAAACACAGAAATTGCATCGGAATTAAATACAAAATTCGCAATACCGACTTAAGTACAAGAAGACTGACTCTTCTTACTGTCTATGTTTTGAACCATTCCTGTGACACTAGTTATAGATTCCGATGCTTCACCTCAGGTTTACTGTATACGATGGACCTTCTTATTGACGATGAAACAAAGAAATTGCATCGGAATTAAATACAAAATGCACAATGCCGACTTATGGACAAGAAGACTGACTCTTCTTACAGACTATGTATTGCACCATTCCTGTGACACTAGTTATAGATTCCGATGCTTCACTTAAGGTTTACTGTATCTCTCTGACCTTCTTATTGACGATGAAACACAGAAATTGCATCGGAATTAAATAGAAAGAGCACAGAGCCGACTTAAGTACAAGAAGACTGACTCTTCTTACTGTCTATGTTTTGAACCATTCCTGTGACACTAGTTATAGATTCCAATGCTTCACTTCAGTTTTACTGTATCCCTTGGACCTTCTTATTGACGATGAAACACAGAAATTGCATCGGAAATAAACACAAAAGGCAAAATGCCTAATTAAGTACACGAAGACTGACTGTTCTTACTGTCTATGCTTTGAACGATTCCTGTGACACTAGTTATAGGTTCCGATGCTACACTCCAGGTTTATAGTATCCCTTGGACCTTCTTATTGACGATGAAACACAGAAATTTCATCGAAATTAAATACAAAAATCACAATGCCGTCTTAAGTACAAGAAGACTGACTCTTCCTACTGTCTATGTTTGAACCATTCCTATGACACTAGTTTTGGATTCCGATGCTTCACTTCAGGTTTTCTGTATCCCTCTGACATTCTTATTGACGATGAAACACAGAAATTGCATCGGAATTAAATACAAAAGGCACAATGACGACTTAAGTACATGAAGACCGACTCTTCTTATTGACAATGATTTGAACCATTTCTTCGACACTAGTTATAGATTCCGATGCTTCACTTCAGGTTTACTGTATGCCTTGGACATTCTCATTGACGATGAAACACAGAAATTGCATCGGAATTAAATACATAAAAGCACAATGCCGACCTAAGTACAAGAAGACTGACACTTCTTACTGACTATGTTTTGAACCATTCCTGTGCCACTAGTTATAGATTCCGATGCTTCACTTCAGGTTTACTGTATCCCTTGGACCATCTTATTGACGATGAAACACAGAAATTGCATCGGAATGAAATACAAAAGGCAAAATGCCGACTTAAGTACACGAAGACTAACTCTTCTTACTGTCTACGCTTTGAACAATTCCTGTGACACTAGTTATAGATTCCGATGCTACACTTAAGGTTTAATATATCCCTTGGACCTTCTTATTGACGATGAAACACAGAAATTGCATCGGAATTAAATACAAAAGGTACAATGCCAACTTACGTACAAGAAGACTGTCTCTTCTTACTGACTATGTTCTGAACCATTCCTGTGACACAAGTTATGGATTCTGATGCTTCACTTTAGGTTTACTTTATCCATCTGACCTTCTTATTGACGATGAAACACAGAAATTGCTTCGGAATTATATACAAAAGGCACAATGCCAACCTAAGGACAAGAATACTGACTCTTATTACTGACTATGCTTTGAACCATTCCTGTGACACTAGTTATAGATTCCGATGCTTCACTGCAGGTTTACTGTATCACTTGGACCTTGTTATTGACGATGAAACACAGAAATTGCATCGGAATTAAGTAGAAACGGCACAAAGCCGAGTTAAGTACAAGAAGACTGACTCCTCTTACTGTCTATGTTTGGACCATTCCTGTGACACTAGTTATAGATTCCGATGCTTCACTTCAGGTTTACTGTATCCCTCTGACCTACGTATTGACGATGAAACACAGAAATTGCATCGGAATTAAATACAAAAGGCACAATGCCGACTTAAGTACAAGAAGACTGACTCTTCCTACTGTCTATGTTTTGAACCATTCCTGTGAGACTAGTTATAGATTCCGATGCTTCACTTCAGGTTCACTGTATCCCTTGGACCTTGTTATTGACGATGAAACACAAAAATTGCATCGGAATAAAATTCAAAAGGCACAATGCCGACTTAAGTACAAGAACAGTGTCTCATCCTACTGTCTTTGATTTGAACCATTCCTGTGACGCTAGTTATAGATTCCGATGCTTCACTTCAGGTTTACTGTATCCCCTGGACCTTCTTATTGACGATGAAACACAGAAATTGCATCGGAATTAAATACAAAATTCGCAATACCGACTTAAGTACAAGAAGACTGACTCTTCTTACTGTCTATGTTTTGAACCATTCCTGTGACACTAGTTATAGATTCCGATGCTTCACCTCAGGTTTACTGTATACGATGGACCTTCTTATTGACGATGAAACAAAGAAATTGCATCGGAATTAAATACAAAATGCACAATGCCGACTTATGGACAAGAAGACTGACTCTTCTTACAGACTATGTATTGCACCATTCCTGTGACACTAGTTATAGATTCCGATGCTTCACTTAAGGTTTACTGTATCTCTCTGACCTTCTTATTGACGATGAAACACAGAAATTGCATCGGAATTAAATAGAAAGAGCACAGAGCCGACTTAAGTACAAGAAGACTGACTCTTCTTACTGTCTATGTTTTGAACCATTCCTGTGACACTAGTTATAGATTCCAATGCTTCACTTCAGTTTTACTGTATCCCTTGGACCTTCTTATTGACGATGAAACACAGAAATTGCATCGGAAATAAACACAAAAGGCAAAATGCCTAATTAAGTACACGAAGACTGACTGTTCTTACTGTCTATGCTTTGAACGATTCCTGTGACACTAGTTATAGGTTCCGATGCTACACTCCAGGTTTATAGTATCCCTTGGACCTTCTTATTGACGATGAAACACAGAAATTTCATCGAAATTAAATACAAAAATCACAATGCCGTCTTAAGTACAAGAAGACTGACTCTTCCTACTGTCTATGTTTGAACCATTCCTATGACACTAGTTTTGGATTCCGATGCTTCACTTCAGGTTTTCTGTATCCCTCTGACATTCTTATTGACGATGAAACACAGAAATTGCATCGGAATTAAATACAAAAGGCACAATGACGACTTAAGTACATGAAGACCGACTCTTCTTATTGACAATGATTTGAACCATTTCTTCGACACTAGTTATAGATTCCGATGCTTCACTTCAGGTTTACTGTATGCCTTGGACATTCTCATTGACGATGAAACACAGAAATTGCATCGGAATTAAATACATAAAAGCACAATGCCGACCTAAGTACAAGAAGACTGACACTTCTTACTGACTATGTTTTGAACCATTCCTGTGCCACTAGTTATAGATTCCGATGCTTCACTTCAGGTTTACTGTATCCCTTGGACCATCTTATTGACGATGAAACACAGAAATTGCATCGGAATTAAATACAAAAGGCAAAATGCCGACTTAAGTACACGAAGACTAACTCTTCTTACTGTCTATGCTTTGAACAATTCCTGTGACACTAGTTATAGATTCCGATGCTACACTTAAGGTTTAATATATCCCTTGGACCTTCTTATTGACGATGAAACACAGAAATTGCATCGGAATTAAATACAAAAGGTACAATGCCAACTTACGTACAAGAAGACTGTCTCTTCTTACTGACTATGTTCTGAACCATTCCTGTGACACAAGTTATGGATTCTGATGCTTCACTTTAGGTTTACTTTATCCATCTGACCTTCTTATTGACGATGAAACACAGAAATTGCTTCGGAATTATATACAAAAGGCACAATGCCAACCTAAGGACAAGAATACTGACTCTTATTACTGACTATGCTTTGAACCATTCCTGTGACACTAGTTATAGATTCCGATGCTTCACTGCAGGTTTACTGTATCACTTGGACCTTGTTATTGACGATGAAACACAGAAATTGCATCGGAATTAAGTAGAAACGGCACAAAGCCGAGTTAAGTACAAGAAGACTGACTCCTCTTACTGTCTATGTTTGGACCATTCCTGTGACACTAGTTATAGATTCCGATGCTTCACTTCAGGTTTACTGTATCCCTCTGACCTACGTATTGACGATGAAACACAGAAATTGCATCGGAATTAAATACAAAAGGCACAATGCCGACTTAAGTACAAGAAGACTGACTCTTCCTACTGTCTATGTTTTGAACCATTCCTGTGAGACTAGTTATAGATTCCGATGCTTCACTTAAGGTTTACTGTATCCCTCTGACCTTCTGATTGACGATGAATAACAGTTATTGCTTCGGAATTAAATACATAAGGCACTATGCCGACTTAAGTACAGGAAGACTGACTCTTCTTACTGACTATGTTTTGAACCATTCCTGTGACACTAGTTATAGATTCCGATGCTTCACCTCGGGTTTACTGTATCCCTTGAACCTTCTTATTGACGATGAAACACAGAAATTGCATCGGAATTAAATACAAAAGGCACAATGCCGACTTAGGTACACGAAGACTGACTCTTTCTACTGTCTATGTTTTGAACCATTCCTGTGACACTAGTTAGCGATTCAGATGCGTCACTTTAGATTCACTGTATCATTTGGACCTTCTTATTGACAATGAAACACAGAAATTTCATCGGAATTAAATTCAAAAAGCACAATGCCGACTTAAGTACAAGAAGACTGTATCTTCTTACTGTCTCTGTTTTGAACTATTCCTGTGACACTAGTTATAGATTCCGATGGTCCACTCCAGGTTTACTGTATCCCTTGGACCATCTTATTGACGATGAAACACACAAATTGCATCGGAATTAAATACAAAAGGCACAAAGCCGACTTAAGTACAAGAAGACTGTATCTTCTTACTGTCTCTGTTTTGAACTATTCCTGTGACACTAGTTATAGATTCCGATGGTCCACTCCAGGTTTACTGTATCCCTTGGACCCTCTTATTGACGATGAAACACAGAAATTGCATCGGAATTAAATACAAAAAGCACAATGCCGTTTTAAGGACAACAAGACTGACTCTTCTTACTGACTATGATTTGAACCATTCCTGTGACAATAGTTATAGATTCCGATGCATCTCTTCAGGTTTACTGTATCCCTTTTACCTTCTTATTAACGATGAAAGATAGAAATTGCATCGGAATTTAACACAAAAGGCACTATGCCAACTTAAGTACAAGAAGACTGTATCTTCTTACTGTCTATGTTTTGAACCATTCATGAGACACTAGTTATAGATTCCGATGCTACACTTCAGGTTTACTGTATCCCTCTGACGTTCTCATTGACGATGAAACACAGAAATTTCATCGGAATTAAATACAAAAGGCACAATGGAGACTTAAGGACAAGAAGACTGACTCTTCTTACTGTCTATGTTTTGAACCATTCCATTGACACTAGTTATAGATTCCGATGCTTCACTTCAGGTTTACTGTATCCCTTGGACCTTATTATTGACGATGAAACATTGATATTGCATCGGAATTAAATATAAAACGTAAAATGCTGACTTAAGTACAAGAAGACTTACTCATCCTACTGTCTACGTTTTGAACCATTCCTGTGACACTAGTTATAGATTCCGATGCTTCACTTCAGGTTTACTGTATCCCTCTGACCTTATTGGCGATGAAACACAGAAATTGCATCGGAATTAAACACAAAAGTCACAAGACCGTCTTAAGTACAAGAAGACTGTATCTTCTTACTGTCTATGTTTTGAACCTTTCATGTGACACTAGTTATAGATTCCGATGCTTCACTTAGAGTTTACTGTATCCCTTGGACCTTCTTATTGGCGATGAAACACAGAAATTGCATCGGAATTAAATACAAATGGCACAATGCCGACTTAAGTGCAAGAGGACTGACGCTTCTTACTGACTATGTTTGAACCATTTCTGTGACACTAGTTATAGATTCCGATGCTTCACTTCAGGGTTACTGAATCCCTCGGACCTTCTTATTGACGAGGAAACACAGAAATTGCATCGGAAATAAATACAAAAGACACAATGCCGACTTAAGTACAAGAGGACTGACTCTTCTTACTGACTATGTTTTGAACCATTCCTGTGACACTAGTTATAAATTCCGATGCTTCACTTCAGGTTCACTGTATCCCTTGGACCTTCTTATTGACGATGAAACACAGAAATTGCATCGGAATTAAATACAAAAGGCACAATGCCGACCTAAGTACAAGAAGACTGTATCTTCTTACTGTCTATGCTTTGAACCATTCATGTGACACTAGTTATAGATTCCGTTGCTTCACTCCAGGTTTTACTGTATCACTTGGACCTTCTTATTGACGATGAAACACAGATATTGCATCGGAATTAAATACAAAGGGCACAATGCCGACTTAAGGCAAGAAGACTGAATCTTCTTATGACTATGTTTTGAACCATTCCTGTGACACTAGTTGTAGATTCTGATGCTTCACTTCAGGTTTACTGTGTCCCTTTTACCTTCTTATTGACGATGAAACACAGAAATTGCATCGGAATTAAATACAAAAGGCACAATGCAAACTGAAGGACAACAAGACTGACTCTTCTTACTGACTATGTTTTGAACCATTCCTGTGACACTAGTTATTGATTCCGATGCTTCACTTCAGGTTTACTCTATCCCCCTGACGTTCTTATTGATGATGAAACACAGAAATTGCATCGGAATTAAATACAAAAGGCACAATGCCGACTTAAGTACAAGAGGACTGACTCTTCTTACTGACTTTGTTTTGAACCATATCTGTGACACTATTTTTAGATTCCGATGCTTCACTTCAGGGTTACTGAATCCCTCTGACCTTCTTATTGACGATGAAACACAGAAATTGCATCGGAATTAAATACAAAGGGCGCAATGCCGACTTAAGTACAAGAGGACTGACTCTTCTTACTGTCTATGTTTTGAACCATTCCTGTGACACTAGTTATAGATTCCGATGCTTCACTTAAGGTTTTCTGTATCCCTTGGACCTTCTTATTGGCGATGAAACACAGAAATTGCATCGGAATTAAATACAAAAGGCACAATGCCGACTTAAGTACAAGAAGACTGTATCTTCTTATCGTCTATGTTTTGAACCATTCCTGAGACACTACTTATAGATTCCGATGCTTCACTCCACGTTTACTGTATCCCTTGGACCTTCTCATTGACGATGAAACACAGAAATTGCATCGGAATTAAATACAAAAGGCACAATGGAGACTTAAGGACAAGAAGACTGACTCTTCTTACTGACTATGTTTTCAACCATTCCTGTGACACTAGTTATAGATTCCGATGCTTCACTTCAGGTTTACTGTATCCCTTTAACCTTCTTATTGACGATGAAACACAGAAATTGCACCGGAATTAAATGCAAAAGGCACAATGCCAACTTAAGTACATGAAGACAGACTCTTCTTACTGACTTTGTTTTAAACCATTCCTGTGACACGAGTTATAGATACCGATGCTTCACTTCAGGTTTACTGTATCTCTTGGACCTTCTTATAGACGATGAAACACAGATACTGCATCGGAATTAAATACAAAAGGCACAATGCAGACTTAAGTACAAGAAGACTGACTCTTCTTACTGTCTATGATTTGAACCATTCCTGTGACACTAGTTATAGATTCCGATGCTTCACTCCAGGTTTACTGTATCCCTTGGACCTTCTTATTGACGATGAAACAAAGAAATTGCATCGGAGTTAAATAGAAAAGGCACAATGCCGACTTAAGTACAAGAAGACTGACTCTTCTTACTGTCTATGATTTGAACCATTCCTTTGACACTAGTTATAGATTAAGATGCTTCACTCCATGTTTACTGTATCCCTTGGACCATCTTATTGACGATGAAACTCTGAAATTGCATCGGAAGTAAATAGAAAAGGCACCATGCCGACTTAAGTACAAGAAGACAGACTCTACTTACTGCCTATGTTTTGAACCACTCCTGTGACACTAGTTATAGATTGCGATGGTTCACTTCTGGTTTACTGTATCTATTGGACCTTCTTATTGACGATGAAACACAGAAATTGCATCGGAATTAAATAGAAAGGGCACAATGCCGACTTAAGAACTAGAAGACTGACTCTTCTTACTGACTATGTTTTGAACCATTCCAGTGACACTAGTTATAGATTCCGATGCTACACTCCAGGTTTACTGTATCCCTTGGACCTTCTTATTGACGATGAAACACAGATATTGCATCGGAATTAAATACAAAAGGCACAATGCAAACTTAAGGACAACAAGACGACTCTTCTTACTGACTATGTTTTGAACCATTCCTGTGACACTAGTTATTGATTCCGATGCTTCACTTCAGGTTTACTCTATCCCCCTGACGTTCTTATCGATGATGAAACACAGAATGTGCATCGGAATTAAATACGAAAGGCACAATGCCGACTTAAGTACAAGAGGACTGACTCTTCTTACTGACTATGTTTTGAACAATATCTGTGACACTAGTTATAGATTCCGATGCTTCACTTATGCGTTATTGAATCCCTCTGACCTTCTTATTGACGATGAAACACAGAAATTGCATCGGAATTAAATACAAAGGGCGCAATGCCGACTTAAGTACAAGAGGACTGACTCTTCTTACTGTCTATGTTTTGAACCATTCCTGTGACACTAGTTATAGATACCGATGCTTCACTTCAAGTTTACTGTATCCCTTGGACGATCTTATTGGCGATGAAACACAGAAATTGAATCGGAATTAAATACAAAAGGCACAATGCCGACTTAAGTACAAGAAGACTGTATCTTCTTACCGTCTATGTTTTGAACCATACCTGAGACACTAGTTATATATTCCGATGCTTCACTCCAGGTGTACTGTATCCCTTGGACCTTCTCATTGTCGATGAAACACAGAAATTGCATCGGAATTAAATACAAAAGGCACAATGGAGACTTAAGGACGAGAAGACTGACTCTTCTTACTGTCTATGTTTTGAACCATTCCATTGACACTAGTTATAGGTTCCGATGCTTCACTTCAGGTTTACTGTATCCCTTGGACCTTATTATTGACGATGAAACATTGATATTGCATCGGAATTAAATACAAAACGCAAAATGCTGACTTAAGTACAAGAAGACTGACTCCTCCTACTGTCTACGTTTTGAACCATTCCTGTGACACTAGTTATAGATTCCGATGCTTCACTTCAGGTTTACTGTATCCCTCTGACCTTATTGGCGATGAAACACAGAAATTGCATCGGAATTAAACACAAAAGTCACAAGACCGTCTTAAGTACAAGAAGACTGTATCTTCTTACTGTCTATGTTTTGAACCATTCATGTGACACTAGTTATAGATTCCGATGCTTCACTTCACGTTTACTGTATCCCTTGGACCTTCTTATTGGCGATGAAACACAGAAATTGCATCGGAATTAAATACAAATGGCACAATGCCGACTTAAGTGCAAGAGGACTGACGCTTCTTACTGACTATGTTTGAACCATTTCTGTGACACTAGTTATAGATTCCGATGCTTCACTTCAGGGTTACTGAATCCCTCGGACCTTCTTATTGACGAGGAAACACAGAAATTGCATCGGAAATAAATACAAAAGACACAATGCCGACTTAGGTACAAGAGGACTGACTCTTCTTACTGACTATGTTTTGAACCATTCCTGTGACACTAGTTATAAATTCCGATGCTTCACTTCAGGTTTACTGTATCCCTTGGACCTTCTTATTGACGATGAAACACAGAAATTGCATCGGAATTAAATACAAAAGGCACAATGCCGACTTAAGTACAAGAAGACTGTATCTTCTTACTGTCTAGTTTTGAACCATTCATGTGACACTAGTTATAGATTCCGTTGCTTCACTCCAGGTTTACTGTATCCCTTGGACCTTCGTATTGACGATGAAACACAGAAATTGCATCGGAATTAAATACAAAGGCACAATGCTGACTTAAGAACTAGAAGACTGACTCTTCTTACTGACTATGTTTTGAACCATTCCAGTGACACTAGTTATAGATTAAGATGCTACACTCCAGGTATACTGTATGCCTTGGACCTTCTTATTGACGATGAAACACAGATATTGCATCGGAATTAAATACAAATGGCACAATGCCGACTTAAGGCAAGAAGACTGAATCTTCTTATGACTATGTTTTGAACCATTCCTGTGACACTAGTTATAGATTCTGATGCTTCACTTCAGGTTTACTCTATCCCTTTTACCTTCTTATTGACGATGAAACACAGAAATTGCATCGGAATTAAATACAAAAGGCACAATGCAAACTTAAGGACAACAAGACTGACTCTTCTTACTGACTATGTTTTGAACCATTCCTGTGACACTAGTTATTGATTCCGATGCTTCACTTCAGGTTTACTCTATCCCCCTGACGTTCTTATTGATGATGAAACACAGAAATTGCATCGGAATTAAATACGAAAGGCACAATGCCGACTTAAGTACAAGAGGACTGACTCTTCTTACTGACTTTGTTTTGAACCATATTTGTGACACTAGTTATAGATTCCGATGCTTCACTTCAGGGTTACTGAATCCCTCTGACCTTCTTATTGACGATGAAACACAGAAATTGCATCGGAATTAAATACAAAGGGCGCAATGCCGACTTAAGTACAAGAGGACTGACTCTTCTTACTGTCTATGTTTTGAACCATTCCTGTGACACTAGTTATAGATTCCGATGCTTCACTTCAGGTTTTCTGTATCCTTTGGACCTTCTTATTGGCGATGAAACACAGAAATTGCATCGGAATTAAATACAAAAGGCACAATGCCGACCTAAGTACAAGAAGACTGTATCTTCTTATCGTCTATGTTTTGAATCATTCCTGAGACACTAGTTATAGATTCCGATGCTTCACTCCACGTTAACTGTATCCCTTGGACCTTCTTATTGACGATGAAACACAGATATTGCATCGGAATTAAATACAAAAGGCACAATGGAGACTTAAGGACAAGAAGACTGACTCATCTGACCGATTATGTTTTCAACCATTCCTGTGACACTAGTTATAGATTCCGATGCTTCACTTCAGGTTTACTGTATCCCTCTAACCTTCTTATTGACGATGAAACACAGAAATTGCACCGGAATTAAATGCAAAAGGCACAATGCCAACTTAAGTACATGAAGACCGACTCTTCTTACTGACTTTGTTTTAAACCATTCCTGTGACACGAGTTATAGATACCGATGCTTCACTTCAGGTTTCCTGTATCTCTTGCACCTTCTTATAGACGATGAAACACAGATACTGCATCGGAATTAAATACAAAAGGCACAATGCAGACTTAAGTACAAGAAGACTGACTCTTCTTACTGTCTATGATTTGAACCATTCCTGTGACACTAGTTATAGATTCCGATGCTTCACTCCAGGTTTACTGTATCCCTTGGACCTTCTTATTGACGATGAAACACAGAAATTGCATCGGAATTAAATACAAAAGGCACAAGGCCGACTTAAAAACAAAAAGACTGACTCTTCTTACTGACTATGTTTTGAACCACTCCCGTGACACTAGTTATAGATTGCGATGGTTCACTTCTGGTTTACTGTATCGATTGGACCTTCTTATTGACGATGAAACACAGAAATTGCATCGGAATTAAAAAGAAAAGGCACAATGCCGACTTAGGTTCATGAAGAGTGACTCTTCTTACTGTCTATGATTTGAACCATTCCTGTGACACTAGTAATAGATTCCGATGCTACACTCCAGGTTTACTCAATCCCCTGGACCTTCTTATTGACGATGAAACACAGAAGTTGCATCGGAATTAAATACAAAAGGCACAATGCCGACTTAAGGACAAGAAAACTGACTTTTCTTACTGACTATGTTTTGAACCATTCCTGTGACACTAGGTATAGATTCTGATGCTTCACTTTAGGTTTACTGTATCCCTCTTACTTTCTAACTGACGATGAAACACGAAAATTGCTTCGGAATTAAATACAAATGGCACAATGCCGACTTAGGTACAAGAAGACTGTATCTTCTTACTGTCTATGTTTTGAACCATTCCAGTGACACTAGTTATAGATTCCGATGCTTCACTTCAGGTTTACTGTATCCCTTGGACCCACTTATTGACGATGAATCACAGAAATTGCATCGGAATAAAATACAAAAGGCAAAATGCGGACTTAAGTACAAGAATACTGACTCTTCCGACTGTCTATGTTTTAGCCTTTCCTGTGACACTAGTTATAGATTCCGATGCTTCTCTTCAGGTTAACTGTATCCCTCTGACCTTCTTATTGACGATGAAACACAGAAATTGCACCGGAATTAAATAGAAAAGGCACAATGCCGACTTAAGTACAAGAAGACTGACACTTCTTACTGTCTATGATTTGAACCATTCCTGTAACACTAGTTATAGATTCCGATGCTTGACTTCAGGTTTACTGTATCCCTCGGACCTTCTTATTGACGATGAAACACAAAAAATTGCATCGGAATTTAATACAAAAGGCACAATGCCGACTCAAGTACTAGAAGACTGACTCTTCTTACTGACAATGTTTTGAACCATTTCTGTGACACTAGTTATAGATTCCGATGCTTTACTTCAGGGTTACTGAATCCCTCTGACCTTCTTATTGACGATGAAACACACTAATGGCATGGGAATTAAATACAAATGGCACAATGCCGAATTAAGCACAAGAAGACTGACTCTTCTTACTGGATATGTTTTGAACCATTCCTGTGACACTAGTTATTGATTCCGATGCTTCACTTCAGGTTTACTGTATCCCTTGGACCTTCTTATTGACGATGAAACACAGATATTGCATGGGAATTAAATACAAAATTCACAATGCCGATTTAAGTACAAGAAGACTTTATCTTCTTACTGTCTATGTTTTGAACCACTCATGTGACACTAGATATAGATTCCGATGCTTCACTCCAGGTTTACTGTATACCTTGGACCTTCTTGTTGACGATGAAACACAGAATTTGCATCGGAATTAAATACAAAGGCACAATGCCGACTTAAGGGCAAGAAGACTGACTCTTCTTACTGACTAGGTGTTGAACCATTCCTGTGACACTAGTAATAGATTCCGATGCTTCACTTTAGGTTTACTGTATCCCTCTGAATTTCTTATTGACGATGAAACACAGAAATTGCACCGGAATTAAATACAAAAGGCACAATGCCGACCTAAGTACAAGAAGACTGACTCCTCTTATTGTCTATGTTTTGAACCATTCCATTGACACTAGTTATAGATTCCGATGCTTCACTACAGGTTTACTGAATCCCTTGGACCTTCTTATTGACGATGAAACACAGGAATTGCATCGGAATTAATTACAAAATGTACAAAGGCGACTTCAGTACATGAAGAATGACTCTTCTTACTGACTATGTTTGAACCATTCCTGTGACACTAGTTATAGATTCCGATGCTTCACTTCAGGTTTCCCGTATCTCTTGAATCTTCTTATTGACGATAAAGCACAGAAATTGCATCGGAATTAAATACAAAAGGCACAATGCCGACTTAAGTACTGTCTATGCTTTGAACCATTCGTTTGACACTAGTTATAGATTCCGATGCTTCACTCCAGGTTTACTGTATCCCTTGGACCTTCTTATTGACGATGAAACACAGAAATTGCATCGGAATTAAATACAAAAGGCACAAGGCCGACATAAGGACAAGAAGACTGACTCTTCTTACTGACTATGTTTTGAACAATTCCAGTGACACTAGTTATAGATTCCGTTGCTTCACATCATGTTTACTGTATCCCTCTGACCTTCCTATTGACAATGAAACACGGAAAATGCACCGGAATTAAATACAAATGGCACAATGCCGACTTAAGTACAATAAGACTGACTCTTCTTACTGTAATTATTTTGAACCATTCCATTGACACTAGTTACAGATTCCGATTCTTCACTCCAGGATTACTGTATCCCTTGGACCTTGTTATTGACGATGAAACACTGAAATTGCATCGGAATTAAATAGAAAAGGCACAATGCCGACTTAAGTACAAGATGACTGACTCTTCTTACTGACTATGTTTTGAACCATTCCTGTGACACTAGTTATAGAAAGCGATGCTTCACTTCAGGTTTACTGTATCCTTTGGACCTTCTTACTAACGATGAAACACAGAAATTGCATCGGAATGAAATACAAAAGGCACAATGCCGACTTATGTACATGAAGACCGACTCTTCTTACTGTCTATGTTTTGAACCATTCCTGTGACACTAGTTATAGATTCCGATGCTACACTTCAGGTATACTGTATCCCTTGGACCTTCTTATTGACGATGGAACACAGAAATTGCACCGGAATTAAATACAAAAGGCACAATGCCGAATTAAGTATAAGAAGAGTGACTCTTCTTACTGACTATGTTTTGAACCATTTCTGTGACACTAGTTATAGATTCCGATGCTTCACTTCAGGGTTACTGTATCCCTCTGACCTTCTTATTGACGATGAAACAGAGATATTGCATCGGAATTAAATACAAGAGGCACAATGCTGTCTTAGGTACAAGAAGACTGACTCTTCTTACTGTCTATGTTTTGAACCATTCCTGTGACACTAGTTATAAATTCCGATGCTTCACTTCAAGTTTACTGTATCCCTTGGACCTTCTTATTGACGATGAAACACAGAAATTGCATCGGAATTAAATACAAAAGGCAAAATGCCGACTTAAGTACAAGAAGTCTGACTCCTCCTACTGTCCATGTTTTGAACCATTCCTGTGACACTAGTTATAGTTCCGATGCTTCACTTCAGGCTTACTGTATCCCTCTGACCTTATCGACGATGAAACACAGAAATTGCAACGGAATTAAATACAAAAGGCACAATACCGACTTAAGTACAAGAAGACTGACTCTTCTTACTGTCTATGTTTTGAACCATTCCTGTGACACTAGTTTTTGATTCTGATGCTTCACTTCGGGTTTACTCTATCCCCTGGACCTTCATATTGACGATGAAACACAGAAATTGCATCGGAATTAAATACAAAAGGCACAATGCCGACTTAAGGACAAGAAGACTGACTTTTCATACTGACTATGTTTTGAACCATTCCTGTGACACTAGGTATAGATTCTGATGCTTCACTTCAGGTTTACTGTATCCCTCTTACCTTCTTACTGACGATGAAACACAGAAATTGCTTCGAGATTAAATACAAATGGCACAATGCCGACTTAGGTACAAGAAGACTGTATCTTCAAAATGCCTATGTTTTGAACCATTCCAGTGTTACTAGTTATAGATTCCGATGCTTCACTTCAGGTTTTGCTGTATCCCTTGAACCCACTTATTGACGAAGAATCACAGAAATTGCATCGGAATTAAATACAAAAGCAAAATGCCGACTTAAGTACAAGAATACTGACTCTTCCTACTGTCTATGTTTTAACCATTCCTGTGACACTAGTTATAGATTCCGGTGCTTCTCTTCAGGTTAACTGTATCCCTCTGACCTTCTTATTGACGATGAATGACAGAAATTGCGCCGGAATTAAATAGTAAAGGCACAATGCCGACTTAAGTACAAGAAGACTGACACTTCTTACTGTCTATGTTTTGAACCATTCCTGTGACACTAGTTATAGATTCCGATGCTTGACTTCAGGTTTACTGTATCCCTCGGACCTTCTTATTGACGATGAAACACAAAAACTTGCATCGGAATTTAATACAAAAGGCACAATGCCGACTCAAGTACAAGAAGACTGACTCTTCTTACTGACAATGTTTTGAACCATTTCTGTGACACTAGTTATAGATTACGATGCTTTACTTCAGGCTTACTGAATCCCTCTGACCTTCTTATTGACGATGAAACAAAGTAATTGCATGGGAATTAAATACAAATGGCACAATGCCGACTTAAGTACAAGAAGTCTGACTGCTCCTACTGTCTATGTTTTGAACCATTCCTGTGACACTAGTTATAGTTCCGATGCTTCACTTCAGGTTTACTGTAGCCCTCTGACCTTATTGACGATGAAACACAGAAATTGCATCGGAATTAAATACAAAAGGCACAATACCGACTTAAGTACAAGAAGACTGACTCTTCTTACTGTCTATGCTTTGAACCATTCCTGTGACACTAGTTATTGATTCCGATGCTTCACTTCAGGTTTACTCTATCCCCTGGACCTTCTTATTGACGATGAAACACAGAAATTGCATCGGAATTAAATACAAAAGGCACAATGCCGACCTAAGGACAAGAAGACTGACTTTTCTTACTGACTATGTTTTGAACCATTCCTGTGACACTAGGTATAGATTCTGATGCTTCACTTCAGGTCTACTGTATAACTCTTACCTTCTTACTGACGATGAAACACAGAAATTGCTTCGGAATTAAATACAAATATCACAATGCCGACATAGGTACAAGAAGACTGTATCTTCTTACTGTCTATGTTTTGAACCATTCCAGTGTTACTAGTTATAGATTCTGATGCTTCACTCCAGGTTTACTGTATCCCTTGGACCTTCTTATTGACGATGAAACACAGATATTGCATCGGAATTAAATACAAAATTCACAATGCCGATTTAAGTACAAGAAGACTTTATCTTCTTACTGTCTATGTTTTGAACCACTCATGTGACACTAGTTATAGATTCCGATGCTTCACTCCAGGTTTACTGTCTCCCTTGGACCTTCTTATTGACGATGAAACACAGATATTGCATCGGAATTAAATACAAAATTCACAATGCCGATTTAAAAACAAGAAGACTTTATCTTCTTACTGTCTATGTTTTGAACCACTCATGTGACACTAGTTATAGATTCCGATGCTTCACTTCAAGTTTACTGTATCCCTGTGACCTTCTTATTGACGATGAAACACAGAAATTGCACCGGAATTAAATACAAAGGGCACAATGCCGACTTAAGTACAAGAAGACTGACTCCTCTTATTGTCTATGTTTTGAACCATTCCTGTGACACTAGTTATAGATTCCGATGCTACACTTCAGGTATACTGTATCCCTTGGACCTTCTTATTGACGATGGAACACAGAAATTGCACCGGAATTAAATACAAAAGGCACAATGCCGACTTAAGTACAAGAAGAGTGACTCTTCTTACTGACTATGTTTTGAACCATTTCTGTGACACTAGTTATAGATTCCGATGCTTCACTTCAGGGTTACTGTATCCCTCTGACCTTCTTATTGACGATGAAACAGAGATATTGCATCGGAATTAAATACAAGAGGCACAATGCCGTCTTAGGTACAAGAAGACTGAGTCTTCTTACTGTCTATGTTTTGAACCATTCCTGTGACACTAGTTATAAATTCCGATGCTTCACTTCAAGTTTACTGTATCCCTTGGACCTTCTTATTGACGATGAAACACAGAAATTGCATCGGAATTAAATACAAAAGGCAAAATGCCGACTTAAGTTCAAGAAGTCTGACTCCTCCTACTGTCTATATTTTGAACCATTCCTGTGACACTAGTTATAGTTCCGATGCTTCACTTCAGGCTTACTGTATCCCTCTGACCTTATCGACGATGAAACACAGAAATTGCAACGGAATTAAATACAAAAGGCACAATACCGACTTAAGTACAAGAAGACTGACTCTTCTTACTGTCTATGTTTTGAACCATTCCTGTGACACTAGTTATTGATTCCGATGCTTCACTTCAGGTTTACTCTATCCCCTGGACCTTCATATTGACGATGAAACACAGAAATTGCATCGGAATTAAATACAAAAGGCACAATGCCGACTTAAGAACAAGAAGACTGACTTTTCTTACTGACTATGTTTTGAACCATTCCTGTGACACTAGGTATTGATTCTGATGCTTCACTTCAGGTTTACTGTATCCCTCTTACCTTCTTAGTGACGATGAAACACAGAAATTGCTTCGGAATTAAATACAAATGGCACAATGCCGACTTAGGTACAAGAAGACTGTATCTTCAAACTGTCTATGTTTTGAACCATTCCACTGTTACTAGTTATAGATTCCGATGCTTCACTTCAGGTTTTGCTGTATCCCTTGAACCCACTTATTGACGAAGAATCACAGAAATTGCATCGGAATTAAACAGAAAAGCAAAATGCCGACTTAAGTACAAGAATACTGACTCTTCCTACTGTCTATGTTTTAACCATTCCTGTGACACTAGTTATAGATTCCGGTGCTTCTCTTCAGGTTAACTGTATCCCTCTGACCTTCTTATTGACGATGAATGACAGAAATTGCGCCGGAATTAAATAGTAAAGGCACAATGCCGACTTAAGTACAAGAAGACTGACACCTCTTACTGTCTATGTTTTGAACCATTCCTGTGACACTAGTTATAGATTCCGATGCTTGACTTCAGGTTTACTGTATCCCTCGGACCTTCTTATTGACGATGAAACACAAAAACTAGCATCGGAATTTAATACAAAAGGCACAATGCCGACTCAAGTACAAGAAGACTGACTCTTCTTACTGACAATGTTTTGAACCATTTCTGTGACACTAGTTATAGATTACGATGCTTTACTTCAGGCTTACTGAATCCCTCTGACCTTCTTATTGACGATGAAACAAAGTAATTGCATGGGAATTAATTACAAATGGCACAATGCCGACTTAAGTACAAGAAGACTGACTCTTCTTACTGGATATGTTTTGAACCATTCCTGTGACACTAGTTATTGATTCCGATGCTTCACTTCAGGTTTACTGTATCCCTTGGACCTTCTTATTGACGATGAAACACAGATATTGCATCGGAATTAAATACAAAATTCACAATGCCGATTTAAGTACAAGAAGACTTTATCTTCTTACTGTCTATGTTTTGAACCACTCATGTGACACTAGTTATAGATTCCGACGCTTCACTCCAGGTTTACTGTATCCCTTGGACCTTCTTATTGACGATGAAACACAGATATTGCATCGGAATTAAGTACAAAATTCACAATGCCGATTTAAGTACAAGAAGACTTTATCTTCTTACTGTCTATGTTTTGAACCACTCATGTGACACTAGTTATAGATTCCGATGCTTCACTTCAAGTTTACTGTATCCCTGTGACCTTCTTATTGACGATGAAACACAGAAATTGCACCGGAATTAAATACAAAAGGCACAATGCCGACTTAAGTACAAGAAGACTGACTCCTCTTATTGTCTATGTTTTGAGCCATTCCTGTGACACTAGTTATAGATTCCGATGCTACACTTCAGGTATACTGTATCCCTTGGACCTTCTTATTGACGATGGAACACAGAAATTGCACCGGAATTAAATACAAAAGGCACAATGCCGACTTAAGTACAAGAAGAGTGACTCTTCTTACTGACAATGTTTTGAACCATTTCTGTGACACTAGTTACAGATTCCGATGCTTCACTTCAGGGTTACTGTATCCCTCTGACCTTCTTATTGACGATGAAACAGAGATATTGCATCGGAATTAAATACAAGAGGCACAATTCCGTCTTAGGTACAATAAGACTGACTCTTCTTACTGTCTATGATTTGAACCATTCCTGGGACACTAGCTATAAATTTCGATGCTACACCTCAGGTTTACTGTATCCCTTGGACCTTCTTATTGACGATGAAACACTAAAATTGCATCGGAATTAAATACAAGAGGCAAAATGCCGACTTAAGTACAAGAAGTCTGACTGCTCCTACTGTCTATGTTTTGAACCATTCCTGTGACACTAGTTATAGTTCCGATGCTTCACTTCAGGTTTACTGTAGCCCTCTGACCTTATTGACGATGAAACACAGAAATTGCATCGGAATTAAATACAAATGGCACAATACCGACTTAAGTACAAGAAGACTGACTCTTCTTACTGTCTATGCTTTGAACCATTCCTGTGACACTAGTTATTGATTCCGATGCTTCACTTCAGGTTTACTCTATCCCCTGGACCTTCTTATTGACGATGAAACACAGAAATTGCATCGGAATTAAATACAAAAGGCACAATGCCGACCTAAGGACAAGAAGACTGACTTTTCTTACTGACTATGTTTTGAACCATTCCTGTGACACTAGGTATAGATTCTGATGCTTCACTTCAGGTCTACTGTATAACTCTTACCTTCTTACTGACGATGAAACACAGAAATTGCTTCGGAATTAAATACAAATATCACAATGCCGACTTAGGTACAAGAAGACTGTATCTTCTTACTGTCTATGTTTTGAACCATTCCAGTGTTACTAGTTATAGATTCCGATGCTTCACTTCAGGTTTACTGTATCCCTTGGACCTTCTTATTGACGATGAAACACAGATATTGCATCGGAATTAAATACAAAATTCACAATGCCGATTTAAGTACAAGAAGACTTTATCTTCTTACTGTCTGTGTTTTGAACCACTCATGTGACACTAGTTATAGATTCCGATGCTTCACTCCAGGTTTACTGTCTCCCTTGGACCTTCTTATTGACGATGAAACACAGATATTGCATCGGAATTAAATACAAAATTCACAATGCCGATTTAAAAACAAGAAGACTTTATCTTCTTACTGTCTATGTTTTGAACCACTCATGTGACACTAGTTATAGATTCCGATGCTTCACTTCAAGTTTACTGTATCCCTGTGACCTTCTTATTGACGATGAAACACAGAAATTGCACCGGAATTAAATACAAAAGGCACAATGCCGACTTAAGTACAAGAAGACTGACTCCTCTTATTGTCTATGTTTTGAACCATTCCTGTGACACTAGTTATAGATTCCGATGCTACACTTCAGGTATACTGTATCCCTTGGACCTTCTTATTGACGATGGAACACAGAAATTGCACCGGAATTAAATACAAAAGGCACAATGCCGACTTAAGTACAAGAAGAGTGACTCTTCTTACTGACTATGTTTTGAACCATTTCTGTGACACTAGTTATAGATTCCGATGCTTCACTTCAGGGTTACTGTATCCCTCTGACCTTCTTATTGACGATGAAACAGAGATATTGCATCGGAATTAAATACAAGAGGCACAATGCCGTCTTAGGTACAATAAGACTGACTCTTCTTACTGTCTATGTTTTGAACCATTCCTGTGACACTAGCTATAAATTTCGGTGCTTCACCTCAGGTTTACTGTATCCCTTGGACCTTCTTATTGACGATGAAACACTAAAATTGCATCGGAATTAAATACAAGAGGCAAAATGCCGACTTAAGTACAAGAAGTCTGACTGCTCCTACTGTCTATGTTTTGAACCATTCCTGTGACACTAGTTATAGTTCCGATGCTTCACTTCAGGTTTACTGTAGCCCTCTGACCTTATTGACGATGAAACACAGAAATTGCTTCGGAATTAAATACAAAAGGCACAATACCGACTTAAGTACAAGAAGACTGACTCTTCTTACTGTCTATGCTTTGAACCATTCCTGAGACACTAGTTATTGATTCCGATGCTTCACTTCAGGTTTACTGCATCCCTGGGACCTTCTTATTGACGATGAAACAAAAAAATTGCATCGGAATTTAATACAAAAGGAACATTGCCGACTCAAGTACAAGAAGACTGACTCTTCTTACTGACAATTTTTTGAACCATTTTGTGACACTAGTTATAGATTTCGATGCTTCACTTCAGGTTTACTGTATCCCTTGGACCTTCTTATTGACGATGAAACACAGATATTGCATCGGAGTTAAATACAAAATTCACAATGCCGATTTAAGTACAAGAAGACTTTATCTCCTTACTGTCTATGTTTTGAACCACTCATGTGACACTAGTTATAGATTCCGATGCTTCACTCCAGGTTTACCGTATCCCTTGGACCTTCTTGTTGACGATGAAACACAGAAATTGCATCGGAATTAAATACTAAGGCACAATGCCGACTTAAGGACAAGAAGACTGACTCTTCTTATTGACTATGTGTTGAACCATTCCTGTGACCCTAGTAATAAATTCCGATGCTTCACTTCAGGGTTACTGTATCCCTCTGACCTTCTTATTGACGATGAAACACAGAAATTGCATCGGGATTAAATACAAGAGGCACAATGCCGACTTAGGTACAAGAAGACTGACTCTTCTTACTGTCTATGTTTTGAACCATTCCTGTGACACTAGTTATAAATTCCGATGCTTCACTTCAGGTTTACTGTATTCCTTGGACCTTCTTATTGACGATGAAACACTGAAATTGCATTGGAATTAAATACAAAAGGCAAAATGCCGACTTAAATACAAGAAGAGTGACTCTTTTTACTGACTATGTTTTGAACCATTCCTGTGACGCTAGTTACAGATTCCGATGGTTCACTTCAGGTTTACTGTATCCCTTGAACCTTCTTATTGACGATGAAACACAGAAATTGCATCGGAATTAAATACAAATTGCACAATGACGACTTAGGTACATGAAGACTAACTATTCTTACTGTCTTTGTTTTGAACCATTCCTGTGACACTAGTTATAGATTCCGATGCTACACTCCAGGTATGCTGCATCCCTTGGACCTTCTTATTGACGATGAAACACAGAATTGCAACGGAATTAAATACAAAAGGCACAATGCCGACTTAAGTACAAGAAGAGTGACTCTTTTTACTGACTATGTTTTGAACCATTCCTGTGACACTAGTTATAGATTCCGATGCTTCACTTCAGGGTTACTGTATCCCTCTGACCTTCTTATTGACGATTAAACACAGAAATTGCATCGGAATTAAATACAAGAGGCACAGTGCCGACTTAGGTACAAGAAGACTGACTCTTCTTACTGTCTATGTTTTGAACCATTCCTGTGCCACTAGTTATAAATTCCGATGCTTCACTTCAGGTTTACTGTATTCCTTGGACCTTCTAATTGACGATGAAACAATGAAATTGCATCGGAATTAAATACAAAAGGCAAAATGCCGACTTAAGTACAAGAAGTCTGACTCCTCCTACTGTCTATGTTTTGAACCATTCCTGTGACACTAGTTATAGTACCGATGCTTCACTTCAGGTTTGCTGTATCCCCCTGACCTTATTGACGATGAAACACGGAAATTGCATCGGAAATAAATACAAAAGGCACAATACCGACTTAAGTGCAAGAAGACTGACTCTTCTTATTGTCTATGTTTTGAACCATTCCTGTGACACTAGTTATTGATTCCGATGCTTCACTTCAGGTTTACTGTTTCATTTGGACCTTCTTATTGACGACGAAACACAGAAATTACATCGGAATTAAATACAAAATGCACAATGCCGACTTAAGGACAAAAAGAGTGACTCTTCTTACTGTTTATGTTTTGAACTATTCCTGTGACATTGGTTATAGATTCCGATGCTTCACTTCAGGTTTACTGTATCCCTTGGACCGTCTTATTGACGATGAAACACAGAAATTGCATCGGAATTAAATACAAATGGCACAATGCCAACTTACGTACAAGAAGACTGTATCTTCTTACTGTCTATGTTTTGAACCATTCCTGTGATACTAGTTTTAGATTCCGATGCTTCACTTCAGGTTTACTGTATCCCTCTGACCTTCTTAGTGATGATGAAACACAGAAATTGCATCGGAATTAAATAGGAATGGCACAATGCCGACGTAAGTACAAGAAGACTGACTCTTCTTACTGACTATGCTTTTAACCATTCCTGTGACACTAGTTATAGATTCCGATGCTTCACTTCAGGTTTACTGTATCCCTTGGACCTTCTTATTGACGATGAAACACTAAAATTGCATCGGAATTAAATACAAGAGGCAAAATGCCGACTTAAGTACAAGAAGTCTGACTGCTCCTACTGTCTATGTTTTGAACCATTCCTGTGACACTAGTTATAGTTCCGATGCTTCACTTCAGGTTTACTGTAGCCCTCTGACCTTATTGACGATGAAACACAGAAATTGCATCGGAATTAAATACAAATGGCACAATACCGACTTAAGTACAAGAAGACTGACTCTTCTTACTGTCTATGCTTTGAACCATTCCTGTGACACTAGTTATTGATTCCGATGCTTCACTTCAGGTTTACTCTATCCCCTGGACCTTCTTATTGACGATGAAACACAGAAATTGCATCGGAATTAAATACAAAAGGCACAATGCCGACCTAAGGACAAGAAGACTGACTTTTCTTACTGACTATGTTTTGAACCATTCCTGTGACACTAGGTATAGATTCTGATGCTTCACTTCAGGTCTACTGTATAACTCTTACCTTCTTACTGACGATGAAACACAGAAATTGCTTCGGAATTAAATACAAATATCACAATGCCGACTTAGGTACAAGAAGACTGTATCTTCTTACTGTCTATGTTTTGAACCATTCCAGTGTTACTAGTTATAGATTCCGATGCTTCACTTCAGGTTTACTGTATCCCTTGGACCTTCTTATTGACGATGAAACACAGATATTGCATCGGAATTAAATACAAAATTCACAATGCCGATTTAAGTACAAGAAGACTTTATCTTCTTACTGTCTGTGTTTTGAACCACTCATGTGACACTAGTTATAGATTCCGATGCTTCACTCCAGGTTTACTGTCTCCCTTGGACCTTCTTATTGACGATGAAACACAGATATTGCATCGGAATTAAATACAAAATTCACAATGCCGATTTAAAAACAAGAAGACTTTATCTTCTTACTGTCTATGTTTTGAACCACTCATGTGACACTAGTTACAGATTCCGATGCTTCACTTCAAGTTTACTGTATCCCTGTGACCTTCTTATTGACGATGAAACACAGAAATTGCACCGGAATTAAATACAAAAGGCACAATGCCGACTTAAGTACAAGAAGACTGACTCCTCTTATTGTCTATGTTTTGAACCATTCCTGTGACACTAGTTATAGATTCCGATGCTACACTTCAGGTATACTGTATCCCTTGGACCTTCTTATTGACGATGGAACACAGAAATTGCACCGGAATTAAATACAAAAGGCACAATGCCGACTTAAGTACAAGAAGAGTGACTCTTCTTACTGACTATGTTTTGAACCATTTCTGTGACACTAGTTATAGATTCCGATGCTTCACTTCAGGGTTACTGTATCCCTCTGACCTTCTTATTGGCGATGAAACAGAGATATTGCATCGGAATTAAATACAAGAGGCACAATGCCGTCTTAGGTACAATAAGACTGACTCTTCTTACTGTCTATGTTTTGAACCATTCCTGTGACACTAGCTATAAATTTCGGTGCTTCACCTCAGGTTTACTGTATCCCTTGGACCTTCTTATTGACGATGAAACACTAAAATTGCATCGGAATTAAATACAAGAGGCAAAATGCCGACTTAAGTACAAGAAGTCTGACTGCTCCTACTGTCTATGTTTTGAACCATTCCTGTGACACTAGTTATAGTTCCGATGCTTCACTTCAGGTTTACTGTAGCCCTCTGACCTTATTGACGATGAAACACAGAAATTGCTTCGGAATTAAATACAAAAGGCACAATACCGACTTAAGTACAAGAAGACTGACTCTTCTTACTGTCTATGCTTTGAACCATTCCTGTGACACTAGTTATTGATTCCGATGCTTCACTTCAGGTTTACTCTGTCCCCTGGACCTTCTTATTGACGATGAAACACAGAAATTGCATCGGAATTAAACACAAAAGGCATAATGCCGACCTAAGGACAAGAAGACTGACTTTTCTTACTGACTATGTTTTGAACCATTCCTGTGACACTAGGTATAGATTCTGATTCTTCACTTCAGGACTACTGTATAACTCTTACCTTCTTACTGACGATGAAACACAGAAATTGCTTCGGAATTAAATACAAATATCACAATGCCGACTTAGGTACAAGAAGACTGTATCTTCTTACTGTCTATGTTTTGAACCATTCCAGTGTTACTAGTTATAGATTCCGATGCTTCACTTCAGGTTTACTGTATCCCTTGGACCTTCTTATTGACGATGAAACACAGATATTGCATCGGAATTAAATACAAAATTCACAATGGCGATTTAAGTACAAGAAGACTTTATCTTCTTACTGTCTATGTTTTGAACCACTCATGTGACACTAGTTATAGATTCCGATGCTTCACTCCAGGTTTACTGTCTCCCTTGGACCTTCTTATTGACGATGAAACACAGATATTGCATCGGAATTAAATACAAAATTCACAATGCCGATTTAAAAACAAGAAGACTTTATCTTCTTACTGTCTATGTTTTGAACCACTCATGTGACACTAGTTATAGATTCCGATGCTTCACTTCAAGGTTACTGTATCCCTGTGACCTTCTTATTGACGATGAAACACAGAAATTGCACCGGAATTAAATACAAAAGGCACAATGCCGACTTAAGTACAAGAAGACTGACTCCTCTTATTGTCTATGTTTTGAACCATTCCTGTGACACTAGTTATAGATTCCGATGCTACACTTCAGGTATACTGTATCCCTTGGACCCTCTTATTGACGATGGAACACAGAAATTGCACCGGAATTAAATACAAAAGGCACAATGCCGACTTAAGTACAAGAAGAGTGACTCTTCTTACTGACTATGTTTTGAACCATTTCTGTGACACTAGTTATAGATTCCGATGCGTCACTTCAGGGTTACTGTATCCCTCTGACCTTCTTATTGACGATGAAACAGAGATATTGCATCGGAATTAAATACAAGAGGCACAATGCCGTCTTAGGTACAATAAGACTGACTCTTCTTACTGTCTATGTTTTGAACCATTCCTGTGACACTACCTATAGATTTCGGTGCTTCACCTCAGGTTTACTGTATCCCTTGGACCTTCTTATTGACAATGAAACACTAAAATTGCATCGGAATTAAATACAAGAGGCCAAATGCCGACTTAAGTACAAGAAGTCTGACTGCTCCTACTGTCTATGTTTTGAACCATTCCTGTGACACTAGTTATAGTTCCGATGCTTCACTTCAGGTTTACTGTAGCCCTCTGACCTTATTGACGATGAAACACAGAAATTGCTTCGGAATTAAATACAAAAGGCACAATACCGACTTAAGTACAAGAAGACTGACTCCTCTTACTGTCTATGCTTTGAACCATTCCTGTGACACTAGTTATTGATTCCGATGCTTCACTTCAGGTTTACTCTATCCCCTGGACCTTCTTTTTGACGATGAAACACAGAAATTGCATCGGAATTAAATACAAAAGGCACAAGGCCGACATAAGGACAAGAAGACTGATTCTTCTTACTGACTATATTTTGAACCATTCCAGTGACACCAGTTATAGATTCCGATGCTTGACTTCAGGTTTACTGCATCCCTGGGACCTTCTTATTGACGATGAAACAAAAAAATTGCATCGGAATTTAATACAAAAGGAACATTGCCGACTCAAGTACAAGAAGACTGACTCTTCTTACTGACAATTTTTTGAACCATTTCTGTGACACTAGTTATAGATTCCGATGCTTCACTTCAGGTTTACTGTATCCCTTGGACCTTCTTATTGACGATGAAACACAGATATTGCATCGGAGTTAAATACAAAATTCACAATGCCGATTTAAGTACAAGAAGACTTTATCTTCTTACTGTCTATGTTTTGAACCACTCATGTGACACTAGTTATAGATTCCGATGCTTCACTCCAGGTTTACCGTATCCCTTGGACCTTCTTGTTGACGATGAAACACAGAAATTGCATCGGAATTAAATACTAAGGCACAATGCCGACTTAAGGACAAGAAGACTGACTCTTCTTATTGACTATGTGTTGAACCATTCCTGTGACCCTAGTAATAAATTCCGATGCTTCACTTCAGGGTTACTGTATCCCTCTGACCTTCTTATTGACGATGAAACACAGAAATTGCATCGGGATTAAATACAAGAGGCACAATGCCGTCTTAGGTACAAGAAGACTGACTCTTCTTACTGTCTATGTTTTGAACCATTCCTGTGACACTAGTTATAAATTCCGATGCTTCACTTCAGGTTTACTGTATTCCTTGGACCTTCTTATTGACGATGAAACACTGAAATTGCATTGGAATTAAATACAAAAGGCAAAATGCCGACTTAAATACAAGAAGAGTGACTCTTTTTACTGACTATGTTTTGAACCATTCCTGTGACGCTAGTTACAGATTCCGATGGTTCACTTCAGGTTTACTGTATCCCTTGAACCTTCTTATTGACGATGAAACACAGAAATTGCATCGGAATTAAATACAAATTGCACAATGACGACTTAGGTACATGAAGACTAACTATTCTTACTGTCTTTGTTTTGAACCATTCCTGTGACACTAGTTATAGATTCCGATGCTACACTCCAGGTATGCTGCATCCCTTGGACCTTCTTATTGACGATGAAACACAGAATTGCAACGGAATTAAATACAAAAGGCACAATGCCGACTTAAGTACAAGAAGAGTGACTCTTTTTACTGACTATGTTTTGAACCATTCCTGTGACACTAGTTATAGATTCCGATGCTTCACTTCAGGGTTACTGTATCCCTCTGACCTTCTTATTGACGATTAAACACAGAAATTGCATCGGAATTAAATACAAGAGGCACAGTGCCGACTAAGGTACAAGAAGACTGACTCTTCTTACTGTCTATGTTTTGAACCATTCCTGTGACACTAGTTATAAATTCCGATGCTTCACTTCAGGTTTACTGTATTCCTTGGACCTTCTAATTGACGATGAAACAATGAAATTGCATCGGAATTAAATACAAAAGGCAAAATGCCGACTTAAGTACAAGAAGTCTGACTCCTCCTACTGTCTATGTTTTGAACCATTCCTGTGACACTAGTTATAGTACCGATGCTTCACTTCAGGTTTGCTGTATCCCCCTGACCTTATTGACGATGAAACACGGAAATTGCATCGGAAATAAATACAAAAGGCACAATACCGACTTAAGTGCAAGAAGACTGACTCTTCTTACTGTCTATGTTTTGAACCATTCCTGTGACACTAGTTATTGATTCCGATGCTTCACTTCAGGTTTACTGTTTCATTTGGACCTTCTTATTGACGACGAAACACAGAAATTACATCGGAATTAAATACAAAATGCACAATGCCGACTTAAGGACAAAAAGAGTGACTCTTCTTACTGTTTATGTTTTGAACTATTCCTGTGACATTGGTTATAGATTCCGATGCTTCACTTCAGGTTTACTGTATCCCTTGGACCGTCTTATTGACGATGAAACACAGAAATTGCATCGGAATTAAATACAAATGGCACAATGCCAACTTACGTACAAGAAGACTGTATCTTCTTACTGTCTATGTTTTGAACCATTCCTGTGATACTAGTTTTAGATTCCGATGCTTCACTTCAGGTTTACTGTATCCCTCTGACCTTCTTAGTGATGATGAAACACAGAAATTGCATCGGAATTAAATAGGAATGGCACAATGCCGACGTAAGTACAAGAAGACTGACTCTTCTTACTGACTATGCTTTTAACCATTCCTGTGACACTAGTTATAGATTCCGATGCTTCACTTCAGGTTTACTGTATCCCTTGGACCTTCTTATTGACGATGAAACACAGAAATTGCATCGGAATTAAATACAAGAGGCACAATGCCGATTTAAGTACACGAAGACTGACTCTTCTTACTGACTATGTTTTGAACCATTCCTGTGGCACTAGTTATAGTTTCCGATGCTTCACTTCTGGATTACTGTATCCCTTGGACCTTCTTATTGACTATGAAACACAGAAATTGCATCGGAATTAAATACAAAAGGCTCAATGCCGACTTAAGTACATGAGGACTGACTCCTCTTACTGACTATGTTTGAACCATTCCTGTGACACTAGTTATAGATTCCGATGCTTCACTCCAGGTTTACTGTATCCCTCCGACCGTCCTATTGACGATGAAACACTGAAATTGCACCGGAATTAAATACAAAAGGCACAATGCCGACTTAAGTACAAGAAGACTGACTCTTCCTACAGTCTATGTTTTGAACCATTCCATTGACACTAGTTATAGATTCCGATGCTTCTCTCCAGGTTTACTGTATCCCTTGGACCTTCTTATTGACGATGAAACACTGAAATTGCATCGGAATTAAGTAGAAAAGGCACAATGCCGACTTACATGCAAGAAGATTGACTCTTCTTACTGACTAAGTTTTGATCTATTCCTGTGACACTAGTTATAGAATGCGATGCTTCCCTTCAGGTTTACTGTATCCCTTGGACCTTCTTATTAACGATGAAACACAGAAATTGCATCGGAATTAAATACAAAAGGCACAATGCCGACTTAGGTACAAGAAGACTGACTCTTCTTACTAACTATGTTTTGAACCATTCCTGTGACACTAGTTATAGATTCCAATGCTTCACTTCAGGTTTACTGTATCCCATGAACCTTCTTATTGACGATGAAACACAGAAATTGCATCGGAATTAAATACAAAAGGCACAATGCCGACTTAAGTACTGCCTATGCTTTGAACCAGTCCTGCGACACTAGTTATAGATTCCGATGCTTTACTCCAGGTTTACTGTATCCCTCTGACCTTCCTATTGACGATGAAACACCGAAATTGCACCGGAATTAAATACAACAGGCACAATGCCGTCTTAAGTACAAGAAGACTGACTCTTCCTACCGCCTATGTTTTGAACCATTCCATTGACACTAGTTATAGATTCCGATGCTTTACTTCAGGTTTACTGTATCCCTTGAACCATCTTATTGACGATGAAACACAGAAATTGCATCGGAATTAAATACAAAAGGCACAATGCTGACTTAGGTACATGAAGACTGACTCTTCTTACTGGCAATGATTTGAACCATTCCTGTGTCACTAGTTATAGATTCCGATGCTACACTCCAGGTTTACTGTATCCCTTGGACCTTCTTATTGACGATGAAACACAGAAATTGCATCGGAGTTAAATACAAAAGGCACAACGCTGACTTAAGGACAAGAAGATTGACTCTTCTTACTGACTATGTTTTGACCCATTCCTGTGACACTAGTTATAGATTCCGAAGCATCACTACAGGTTTACTGTATCCCTCTGACCTTCAAATTGACGATGAAACACAGAAATTGCATCAGAATTAAATACAATAGGCACAATGCCGACATAAGTACAAGAAGACGATAACTTCTTACTGTGTGTATTTTGAACCATTCCCGTGACACTAGTTATAGATTCCGATGATTCACTCCATGTTTTCTGTATCCCTTTGACCTTCTTATTGACGATGAAACACAGAAATTACATCGGAATTAAATACAAAAGGCACAATGCCGACTTAAGTACAAAAAGAGTGACTCTTCTTACTGTTTATGTTTTGAACTATTCCTGTGACACTGGTTATAGATTCCGATTCTTCACTTCAGGTTTACTGTACCCCTTGGACCTTCTTATTGACGATGAAACACAGAAATTGCATCGGAATTAAATACAAAAGGCACAATGCCAACTTCAGTACAAGAAGACTGTATCTTCTTACTGTCTATGTTGTGAAACATTCCTGTGATACTAGTTATAGATTCCGATGCTATACTTCAGTTTTACTGTATCCTTCTGACCTTCTTATTGACGATGAAACACAGAAATAGCATCGGAATTAAATAGAAATGGCACAATGCCGACTTAAGTACAAGAAGACTGACTCTTCTTACTGTCTATGTTTTGAACCATTCCTGTGACACTAGTTATAGATTTCGATGCTTGCCTTCAGGTTTACTGTATCCCTCTGACTTTCTTATTGACGATGAAACACAGAAATGGCACTGGAATTAAACACAAAAGGCACAATGCCGACTTAAGTACATTAAGACTGACTTTTCTTACTGACTACGTTATAACCATTCCTGTGACACTAGTTATAGATTCCGATGCTTCACTTCAGGTTTACTGTTTCCCTAGGACCCTCCTATTGACGATGAAACACAGAAATTGCATCGGAATTAAATACAAAAGGCACAATGCGACATAAGTTCATGAAGACTGACTCTTCTTACTGACTATGTTTTGAACCATTCCTGTGACACTAGTTATAGTTTCCGATGATTCACTTCTGGATTACTGTATCCCTTGGACCTTCTTATTGACGATGAAACACAGAAATTGCATCGGAATTAAATACAAAAGGCACAATGCCGACTTAAGTACATGAAGACTGACTCTTCTTACTGACTGTGTTTGAACCATTCCTGTGACACTAGTTATAGATTCCGATGCTTCACTTCAGGTTTACTGTTTCCCTTTTACCTTCTTATTGACGATGAAACACAGAATTTGCATCGGAAATAAATACAAAAGGCACAATGCCAACCTAAGTACAAGAAGACTGTATCGTCTTACTGTCTATGTTTGAACCATTCCTGTGACACTAGTTATAGATTCCGATGCTTGACTTCAGGTTTACTGTCTCCGTCTGACTTTCTTATTGACGATGAAACACAGAAATGGCATCGGAATTAAATAAAAAAGGCACAACGCCGACTTAAGTACGAGAAGAGTGACTCTTCTTACTGACTATGTTTTGAACCATTTCTGTGACACTAGTTATAGATACCGATGCTTTACTTCAGGTTTACTGTATCCTTTGAACCTTTTTATTGACGATGAAACACAGAAATTGCATCGGAATTAAATACAAAAGGCACAATGCCAACTTAAGTACAAGATGACAGTATCTTCTTACTGTCTATGTTTTGAACAATTCCTGTGACACTAGTTATAGATTCCGATGCTTCACTCCAGGTTTACTGTATCCCTTATACCTTCTCATTGACGATGAAAAACAGAAATTGCATCGGAATTAAATACAAAAGGCACAATGCGACATAAGTACATGAAGACTGACTATTCTTACTGACTATGTATTGAACCATTCCTATGACACTAGTTATAGTTTCCGATGCTTCACTTCTGGATTACTGTATCCCTTGGACCTTCTTATTGACGATGAAATGCAGAAATTGCATCGGAATTAAATACAAGAGGAACAATGCCGACTTAAGTACATGAAGACTGACTCTTCTTACTGACTATGTTTGAACCATTCCTGTGACACTAGTTATAGACACCGATGCTTCACTTCAGGTTTACTGTTTCCCTTGGACCTTCTTATTGACGATGAAACACAGAATTTGCATCGGAAATAAATACAAAAGGCACAATGCCGACTTAAGTACTGTCTATGATTTGAACCATTCCTGTGACACTAGTTATAGATTCCGATGCTTCACTTCAGGTTTACTGTATCCCTTGAACCTTCTTATTGACGATGAAACACAGTAATTGCATAGGAATTAAATACAAAAGGCACAATGCCGACTTAGGTACATGAAGACTGACTCTTCTTACTGTCTATGTTTTGAACCATTCCTGTGACACTAGTTATAGATTCCGATGCCACATTCCAGGATTACTGTATCCCTTGGACCTTCTTATTGACGATGAAACACAGAAATTGCATCGGAATTAAATACAAAAGGCACAATGCTGACTTAAGGACAAGAAGACTGACTCTTCTTACTGACTATGTTTTGAACCAATCTTGTGGCACTAGTTATAGATTCCGAAGCTTCACTTCAGGTTTACTGTATCCCTCTGACCTTCTTATTGACGATGAAACACAGAAATTAGATCAGAAATAAATACAAAAGGCACAATGCCGACATAAGTACAAGAAGACTGTATCTTCTTACTGTCTATGTTTTGAACCATTCCTGTGACACTAGTAATAGATTCCGATGCTTCACTCCAGGTTTACTGTATCCCTTGGACCTTCTTATTGACGAAAAAAAACAGAAATTGCATCGGAAATAAATACAAAAGGCACAATGCCGTCATAAATACAAGAAGACTGACCCCTCTTACTGACTATGATTTGAACCATGCCTGTGACACTAGTTATAGATTCCGATGCTTGTCTTCAGGTTTACTGTATCCCTCTGACTTTCTTATTGACGATGAAACACAGAAATTGCATCGGAATTAAAAAAAAAGGCACAATGCTGACTTAAGTACAAGAAGAGTGACTCTTCTTACTGACTATGTTTTGAACCATTTCTGTGACACTAGTTATAGATACCGATCCTTCACTTCAGGTTTACAATATCCCTTGAACCATCTTATTGACGATGAAACACAGAAATTGCATCGGAATTAAATACAAAAGGCACAATGCCATCTTAAGTACAAGAAGACAGTATCTTCTTACTGTCTATGTTTTGAACCATTCCTGTGACACTAGTTATAGATTCCGATGCTTCACTCCAGGTTTACTGTATCCCTTGGACCTTCTTATTGACGATGAAACACAGAAATTACATCGGAATTAAATACAAAAGGCACAATGCCGTCTTAAGTACAAAAAGAGTGACTCTTCTTACTGTTTATGTTTTGAACTATTCCTGTGACACTGGTTATAGATTCCGATTCTTCACTTCAGGTTTACTGTATCCCTTGGACCTTCTTATTGACGAAGAAACACAGAAATTGCATCGGAATTAAATACAAAAGGCACAATGCCAACTTAAGTACAAGAAGACTGTATCTTCTTACTGTCTATGTTTTGAAACATGCCTGTGATACTAGTTATAGATTCCGATGCTTTACTTCAGGTTTACTGTATCCCTCTGACCTTCTTATTGACGATGAAACACAGAAATAGCATCGGAATTAAATAGAAATGGCACAATGCCGACTTAAGTACAAGAAGACTGACTCTTCTTACTGTCTATGTTTTGAACCATTCCATTGACACTAGTTATAGATTCCGATGCTTAACCTCAAGTTTACTGTATCCCTTGGACCTTCTTATTAAAGATGAAACACTGGAATTGCATCGGAATTAAATAGATTTGTTAAATATGCCGACTTAAGTACAAGAAGACTGACTCTTCTTACTGACTATGTTTTCAACCATTCCTGTGACACTAGTTATAGATTCCGATGCTTCACGTCAGGTTTACTGTATCCCTTGGACCTTCTTATTGACGATGAAACACAGAAATTGCATCGGAATTAAATACAAAAGGCACAATGCGACATAAGTACATGAAGACTGACTCTTCTTACTGACTATGTTTTGACCATTCCTGTGACACTAGTTATAGTTTCCGATGATTCACTTCTGGATTATTGTATCCCTTGGACCTTCTTATTGACGATGAAACACAGAAATTGCATCGGAATTAAATACAAAAGGCACTATGCCGGCTTAAGTACATGAAGACTGACTCTTCTTACTGACTATGTTTGTACCATTCCTGTGACACTAGTTATAGATTCCGATGCTTCACTTCAGGTTTACTGTTTCCCTTGGACCTTCTTATTGACGATGAAACACAGAATTTGCATCGGAAGTAAATACAAAAGGCACAATGCCGACTTAAGTACTGTCTATGTTTTGAAACATTCCTGTGACACTAGTTATAGATTCCGATGCTTCACTTCAGGTTTACTGTATCCCTTGAACCTTCTTATTGACGATGAAACACAGAAATTGCATCGGAATGAAATACAAAAGGCACAATGCCCACTTAGGTACATGAAGACGGACTCTTCTTAATGACTATGTTTTGAACCATTCCTGTGACTCTAGTTATAGATTCCGATGCTACACTCCAGGATTACTGTATCCCTTGGACCTTCTTATTGACGATGAAACACAGAAATTGCATCGGAATTAAATACAAAAGGCACAATGCCGACATAAGTACAAGAAGACTGTATCTTCTTACTGTCTATGCTTTGAACCATTCCTGTGACACTAGTAATAGATTCCGATGATTCACTCCAGGTTTACTGTATCCCTTGGACCTTCTTATTGACGATGAAACACAGAAATTCCATCGGAATTCAATACAAAAGGCACAATGCTGACTTAAGGACAAGGAGGATGACTTTTCTTACTGACTATGATTTGAAATAATCTTGTGGCACTAGTTATACATTCCGAAGCTTCAGTTCAGGTTTACTGTATCCCTCTGACCTTCTTATTGACGATGAAGCACAGAAATTGCATCAGAATTAAATACAAAAGGCACAATACCGACTTACGTACAAGAAGACTGACTCTTCTTACTGTCTATGTTTTGAACCATTCCTGTAACACTAGTTATAGATCCCGATGCTTTACTTCAGGTTTACTGTATCATTTGGACCTTCTTATTGACGATGAAACACAGAAATTACATCGGAATTAAATACAAAAAGCACAATGCCAACTTAAGTACAAGAAGACTGTATCTTCTTACTGTCTATGTTTTGAACCATTCCTGTGACACTAGTTATAGATTCCGATGCTACACTCCAGGATTACTGTATCCCTTGGACCTTCTTATTGACGATGAAACACAGAAATTGCATCGGAATTAAATACAAAAGGCACAATGCCGGCATAAGTACAAGAAGACTGTATCTTCTTACTGTCTATGCTTTGAACCATTCCTGTGACACTAGTAATAGATTCCGATGATTCACTCCAGGTTTACTGTATCCCTTGGACCTTCTTATTGACGATGAAACACAGAAATTCCATCGGAATTCAATACAAAAGGCACAATGCTGACTTAAGGACAAGAAGGATGACTTTTCTTACTGACTATGATTTGAAATAATCTTGTGGCACTAGTTATACATTCCGAAGCTTCAGTTCAGGTTTACTGTATCCCTCTGACCTTCTTATTGACGATGAAGCACAGAAATTGCATCAGAATTAAATACAAAAGGCACAATACCGACTTACGTACAAGAAGACTGACTCTTCTTACTGTCTATGTTTTGAACCATTCCTGTAACACTAGTTATAGATCCCGATGCTTTACTTCAGGTTTACTGTATCATTTGGACCTTCTTATTGACGATGAAACACAGAAATTACATCGGAATTAAATACAAAAGGCACAATGCCAACTTAAGTACAAGAAGACAATATCTTCTTACTGTCTATGCTTTGAACCATTCCTGTGACACTAGTTATAGATTCCGATGCTTCACTCCAGGTTTACTGTATCCCTTATACCTTCTCATTGACGATGAAACACAGAAATTGCATCGGAATTAAATACAAAAGGCACAATGCGACATAAGTACATGAAGACTGACTCTTCTTACTTACTATGCTTTGAACCATTCCTGTGACACTAGTTATAGTTTCCGGTGCTTCACTTCCGGATTGCTGTATCCCTTGGACCTTCTTATTGACGATGGAACACAGAAATTGCATCGGAATTAAATACAAAAGGCACAATGCCGACTTAAGTACATGAAGACTGTATTTTCTTACTGACTATGTTTGAACCATTCCTGTGACAAAAATTATAGATACCGATGCTTCACTCCAGGTTTGCTGTATCCCTTGGACCTTCTTATTGACGATGAAAAACAGAAAGTGCATCGGAAGTAAATACAAAAGGCACAATGCCGACTTAAATACAAGAAGACTGACCCCTCTTACTGACTATGCTTTGAACCATTCCTGTGACACTAGTTATAGATTCCGATGCTTCACTTCAGGTTTACTGTATCCCTTGAACCATCTTATTGACGATGAAACACAGAAATTGCATCGGAATTAAATACAAAAGGCACAATGCAAACTTAAGTACAAGAAGACAGTATCTTCTTACTGTCTATGTTTTGAACCATTCCTGTGACACTAGTTATAGATTCAGATGCTTCACCCCATGTTTACTGTATCCCTTGGACCTTCTTATGACGATGTAACACAGAAATTGCTTCGGAATTAAATACAAATGGCACAATGCCGACTTAAGTACAAGAAGACTGACTCTTCCTACTGTCTACGTTTTGAACCATTCCTGTGACACTAGTTATAGATTAAGATGCTTCACTCCAGGTTTACTGTATCCCTTGGACCTCCTTATTGACGATGAAACACAGAAATTGCATCAGAATTAAATACAAAAGGCACAAGGCCGACATATGGACATGAAGACTGACTCTTCTTACTGACTATGTTTTGTATCATTCCTGTGACACTAGTTATAGATTCCGATGCTTCACTTCAGGTTTACTGTATCCATCTGACCTTCTTATTGACGATGAAACACAGAAATTGCGGCGGAATTAAATGCAAAAGGCACAATGCCGACTTAAGTACATGAAGACCGATTCTTCTTACTGACTATGTTTTGAACCATTCCTGTGACACTAGTTATAGATTCCGATGCTTCACTTCAGGTTTACTGTATCCCTTAGACCTTCTTATTGTCGATGTAACACAGAAATTGCTTCGGAATTAAATACAAATGGCACAATGCCGACTTACGTACAAGAAGACTGACTCTTCCTACTGTCTATGTTTTGAACCATTCCTGTGACACTAGTTATAGATTAAGATGCTTCACTCCAGGTTTACTGTATCCCTTGGACCTCCTTATTGACGATGAAACACAGAAATTGCATCGGAATTAAATACAAAAGGCACAAGGCCGACTTAAGGACAAGAAGACTGACTCTTCTTACTGACTATGCTTTGAACCATTACTGTGACACTAGTTATTGATTTCGATGCTTCACTTCAGGTTTACTGTACCCCTCTGACCTTCTTATTGACGATGAAACACAGAAATTGCACCGGAATTAAATACAAAAAGCTCAATGCCGACTTAAGTACAAGAAGACTGACTCTTCTTACTGTCTATGTTTTGAACCATTCCTGTGACACTAGTTATAGATTCCGATGCTACACTCCAGGATTACTGTATCCCTTGGACTTTCTTATTGACGATGAAACACAGAAATTGCATCGGAATTAAATACAAAAGGCACAATGCCGACATAAGTACAAGAAGACTGTATCTTCTTACTGTCTATGCTTTGAACCATTCCTGTGACACTAGTAATAGATTCCGATGCTTCACTCCAGGTTTACTGTATCCCTTGGACCATCTTATTAACGATGAAACACAGAAATTCCATCGGAATTCAATACAAAAGGCACAATGCTGACTTAAGGACAAGAAGGATGACTTTTCTTACTGACTATGATTTGAACCAATCTTGTGGCACTAGTTATACATTCCGAAGCTTCAGTTCAGGTTTACTGTATCCCTCTGACCTTCTTATTGACGATGAAACACAGAAATTGCGGCGGAATTAAATGCAAAAGGCACAATGCCGACTTAAGTACATGAAGACCGATTCTTCTTACTGACTATGTTTTGAACCATTCCTGTGACACTAGTTATAGATCCCGATGCTTTACTTCAGGTTTACTGTATCATTTGGACCTTCTTATTGACGATGAAACACAGAAATTACATCGGAATTAAATACAAAAGGCACAATGCCAACTTAAGTGCAAGAAGACTGTATCTTCTTACTGTCTATGATTTGAACCATTCCTGTGACACTAGTTATAGATTCCGATGGTTCACTTCAGGTTTACTGTATCCCTTGAACCATCTTGTTGACGATGAAACACAGAAATTGCATCGGAATTAAATAGAAAAGGCACAATGCCGACTTAAGTACAAGAAGACTGACTCTTCTTACTGACTATGTTTTGAACCATTTCTGTGACACTAGTTATAGATACCGATGCTTCACTTCAGGTTTACTGTATAACTTGAACCTTTTTATTGACGATGAAACACAGAAATTGCATCGGAATTAAATACAAAAGGCACAATGCCAACTTAAGTACAAGAAGACAATATCTTCTTACTGTCTATGCTTTGAACCATTCCTGTGACACTAGTTATAGATTCCGATGCTTCACTCCAGGTTTACTGTATCCCTTATACCTTCTCATTGACGATGAAACACAGAAATTGCATCGGAATTAAATACAAAAGGCACAATGCGACATAAGTACATGAAGACTGACTCTTCTTACTTACTATGCTTTGAACCATTCCTGTGACACTAGTTATAGTTTCCGGTGCTTCACTTCCGGATTACTGTATCCCTTGGACCTTCTTATTGACGACGGAACACAGAAATTGCATCGGAATTAAATACAAAAGGCACAATGCCGACTTAAGTACATGAAGACTGTCTTTTCTTACTGACTATGTTTGAACCATTCCTGTGACACTAATTATAGATACCGATGCTTCACTCCAGGTTTGCTGTATCCCTTGGACCTTCTTATTGACGATGAAAAACAGAAATTGCATCGGACGTAAATACAAAAGGCACAATGCCGACTTAAATACAAGAAGACTGACTCTTCCTACTGTCTATGTTTTGAACCATTCCTGTGACACTAGTTATAGATTAAGATGCTTCACTCCAGGTTTACTGTATCCCTTGGACCTCCTTATTGACGATGCAACACAGAAATTGCATCAGAATTAAATACAAAAGGCACAAGGCCGACTTAAGGACAAGAAGACTGACTCTTCTTACTGACTATGTTTTGTATCATTCCTGTGACACTAGTTATAGATTCCGATGCTTCACTTCAGGTTTACTGTATCCATCTGACCTTCTTATTGACGATGTAACACAGAAATTGCGCCGGAATTAAATACAAAAGGCACAATGCCGACTTAAGTACATGAAGACCGATTCTTCTTACTGTCTATGTTTTGAACCATTCCTGTGACACTAGTTATAGATTCCGATGCTTCACTTCAGGTTTACTGTATCTTTTAGACCTTCTTATTGTCGATGTAACACAGAAATTGCTTCGGAATTAAATACAAATGGCACAATGCAGACTTAAGTACAAGAAGACTGACTCTTCCTACTGTCTATGTTTTGAACCATTCCTGTGACACTAGTTATAGATTAAGATGCTTCACTCCAGGTTTACTGTATCCCTTGGACCTCCTTATTGACGATGAAACACAGAAATTGCATCGGAATTAAATACAAAAGGCACAAGGAAGACTTAAGGACAAGAAGACTGACTCTTCTTACTGACTATGCTTTGAACCATTACTGTGACACTAGTTATTGATTTCGATGCTTCACTTCAGGTTTACTGTACCCCTCTGACCTTCTTATTGACGATGAAACACAGAAATTGCACCGGAATTAAATACAAAAGGCACAATGCCGACATAAGTACAAGAAGACTGCATCTTCTTACTGTCTATGTTTTGAACCATTCCTGTGACACTAGTAATAGATTCCGATGCTTCACTCCAGGTTTACTGTATCCCTTGGACCTTCTTATTGAAGATGAAAAACAGAAATTGCATCGGAAATAAATGCAAAAGGCACAATGCCGACTTAAAAACAAGAAGACTGAACCCTCTTAGTGACTATGATTGAACCATTCCTGTGACACTAGTTTTGGATTCCGATACTTCACTTCAGGTTTACTGTATCCCTCTGACCTTCTTATTGACGATGAAACACAGAAAGTGCACCGGAATTAAATACAAAAAGCACAATGCCGACATAAGTACAAGAAGACTGACTCTTCCTACTGTCTATGTTTTGAACCATTCCTGTGACACTAGTTATAATTCCGATGCTTCACTTCAGGTTTACTATATCATTTGGACCTTCTTATTGACGCTGGAACACAGAAATTACATCGGAATTAAATACAAAAGGCACAATGCCGACTTAAGTACAAAAAGAGTGACTCTTCTTACTGTTTATGTTTTGAACGATTCCTGTGACACTGGTTATAGATTCCGATGCTTTACTTCAGGATTACTGTATCCCTCTGACCTTATTGACGATGAAACACCGAAATTGCATCGGAATTAAATACAAAAGGCACAATACCGACTTAAGTACAAGAGGACTGACTCTTCTTACTGTCTATGTGTTGAACCATTCCTGTGACACTAAATATAGATTCCGATGCTTCACCTCAGGTTTACTGTATCATTTGGACCTTCTTATTGACGCTGAAACACAGAAATTACATCGGAATTAAATACAAAAGGCAAAATGCCGACTTAAGTACAAGAAGACTGACTCTTCCTACTGTCTATGTTCTGAACCATTCCTGTGACACTAGTTATAGTTCCGATGCTTCACTTCAGGATTACTGTATCCCTCTGACCTTATTGACGATGAAACACAGAAATTGCATCGGAACTAAATACAAAAGGCACAATACCGACTTAAGTACAAGAGGACGGACTCTTCTTACTGTCTATGCTTTGAACCATTCCTGTGATACTAGTTATAGATTCCGATGCTTCACTTCAGGTTTACTGTATCATTTGGACCTCCTTATTGACGATGAAACACAGAAATTACATCGGAATTAAATACAAAAGGCACAATGCCGACTTAAGTACAAAAAGAGTGACTCTTCTTACTGTTTATGTTTTGTACGATTCCTGTGACACTGGTTATAGATTCCGATGCTTCACTTCAGGTTTACTGTATCCCTTGGACCTTCTTATTGACGATGAAACACAGAAATTGCATCGGAATTAAATAGAAATGGCACAATGCCGACTTAAGTACAAGAAGACTGACTCTTCCTACTGTCTATGTTCTGAACCATTCCTGTGACACTAGTTATAGTTCCGATGCTTCACTTCAGGATTACTGTATCCCTCTGACCTTATTGACGATGAAACACAGAAATTGCATCGGAACTAAATACAAAAGGCACAATACCGACTTAAGTACAAGAGGACGGACTCTTCTTACTGTCTATGTTTTGAACCATTCCTGTGACACTAGTTATAGATTCCGATGCTACACTCCAGGATTACTGTATCCCTTGGACCTTCTTATTGACGATGAAAAACAGAAATTGCATCGGAAGTAAATAAAAAAGGCACAATGCCGACTTAAATACAAGAAGTCTGACCCCTCTTACTGACTATGCTTTGAACCATTCCTGTGACACTAGTTATAGATTCCGATGCTTCACTTCAGGTTTACTGTATACCTCTGACCTTCTTGTTGACGATGAAACACAGAAATTGCATCGGAATTAAATACAAAAGGCACAATGCCAACTTAAGTACAAGAAGACTGTATCATCTTACTGTCTATGTTTGAACCATTCCTGTGACACTAGTTATAGATTCCGATGGTTCACTTCAGGTTTACTGTATTCCTTGAACCATCTTATTGACGATGAAACACAGAAATTGCATCGGAATTAAATAGAAAAGGCACAATGCCGACTTAAGTACAAGAAGACTGACTCTTCTTATTGTCTATGTTTGAACCATTCCTGTGACACTAGTTATAGATTCCGATGCTTGACTTCAGGTTTACTGTATCCCTCTGTCTTTCTTATTGACGATGAAACACAGAAATGGCATCGGAATTAAATAAAAAAGGCACAATGCCGACTCAAGTACAAGAAGGGTGACTCTTCTTACTGAATATGTTTTGAACCATTTCTGTGACACTAGTTATAGATACCGATGCTTCACTTCAGGTTTACTGTATCCCTTGAACCATCTTATTGACGATGAAACACAGAAATTGCATCGGAATTAAATACAAAAGGCACAATGCCAACTTCAGTACAAGAAGACAGTATCTTCTTACTGTCTATGTTTTGAACCATTCCTGTGACACTAGTTATAGATTCAGATGCTTCAATCCAGGTTTACTGTATCCCTTGGACCTTCTTATTGACGATGAAACACAGAAATTGCATAGGAATTAAATACAAAAGGCACAATGATAACTTAAGGACAAGAAGACTGACTCTTCTTACTGTCTATGTTTTGTATCATTCCTGTGACACTAGTTATAGATTCCGATGCTTCACTTCAGGTTTACTGTATCCATCTGACCTTCTTATTGACGATGAAACACAGAAATTGCGCCGGAATTAAATACAAAAGGCACAATGCCGACTTAAGTACATGAAGACCGACTCTTCTTACTGACTATGTTTTGAACCATTCCTGTGACACTAGTTTTGGATTCCGATGCTTCACTTCAGGTTTACTGTATCCCTCTGACCTCCTTATTGACGATGAAACACAGAAATTGCACCGGAATTAAATACAAAAGGCACAATGCCGACATAAGTACAAGAAGACTGACTCTTCCTACTGTCTATGTTTTGAACCATTCCTGCGACACTAGTTATAATTCCGATGCTTCACTTCAGGTTTACTGTATCCCTCTGACCTTATTGACGATGAAACACAGAAATTGCATCGGAATTAAATACAAAAGGCACAATACCGACTTAAGTACAAGAAGACTGACTCTTCTAGCTGTCTATGTTTTGAACCATTCCTGTTACACTAGTTATAGATTCCGATGCTTCACTTCAGGTTTACTGTATCATTTGGACCTTCTTATTGACGGTGAAACACAGAAATGACATCGGAATTAAATACAAAAGGCACAATGCCGACTTAAGTACAAAAAGAGTGACTCTTCTTACTGTTTATGTTTTGAACGATTCCTGTGACACTGGTTATAGATTCCGATGCTTCACTTCAGGATTACTGTATCCCTCTGACCTTATTGACGATGAAACACCAAAATTGCATCGGAATTAAATACAAAAGGCACAATACCGACTTAAGTACAAGAGGACTGACTCTTCGTACTGTCTATGTGTTGAACCATTCCTGTGACACTAGTTATAGATTCCGATGCTTCACTTCAGGTTTACTGTATCATTTAGACCTTCTTATTGGCGCTGAAACACAGAAATTACATCGGAATTAAATACAAAAGGCAAAATGCCGACTTAAGTACAAGAAGACTGACTCTTCCTACTGTCTATGTTTTGAACCATTCCTGTGACACTAGTTATAGTTCCGATGCTTCACTTCAGGTTTACTGTACCCCTCTGACCTTCTTATTGACGATGAAACACAGAAATTACACCGGAATTAAATACAAAAAGCACAATGCCGACTTAAGTACAAGAAGACTGACTCTTCTTACTGTCTATGTTTTGAACCATTCCATTGACACTAGTTATAGATTACGATGCTTCACTCGAGGTTTACTGTATTCCTTGGACCTTCTTATTGACGATGAAACATTGAAGTTGCATCGGAATTAAATAGAAAAGGCACAATGCGACTTAAGTGCAAGAAGGCTGACTCTTCTTACTGACTAAGTTTTGAACCATTCCTGTGACACTAGTTATAGATTCCGATGCTTCACATCAGGTTTACTGTATCCCTTGGACCTTATTATTGACGATGAAACACAGAAATTGCATCGGAATTAAATACAAAAGGCACAATGCCGACTTAAGTACATGAAGACTGACTCTTCTTACTGACTGTGTTTTGAGCCATTCCTGTGACACTAGTCATAGATTCCGATGCGTCACTTCAGGTTTACTGTATCCCTCTGACCTTCTTATTGACGATGAAACACAGAAATTGCACCGGAATTAAATACAAATAGCACAATGCCGACTTAAGTACAAGAAGACTGACTCTTCTTACTGTCTGTGTTTCGAACCATTCCATTGACACTAGCTATAGATTCTGATGCTTCACTTCAGGATTACTGTATCCCTCTGACTTCCTTATTGACGATGCAACACAGAATTGGCATTGGAATTAAATACAAAAGGCACAATGCCGACTTAAGTACATTGAGACTGACTCTTCTTACTGACTATGATATAACCATTCCTGTGACACTAGTTATAGATTCCGATGCTTCACTTCAGGTTTACTGTATCCCTCTGACCTTCTTATTGACGATGAAACACAGAAATTGCACCGGAATTAAATACAAAAAGCACAATGCCGACTTAAGTACAAGAAGACTGACTCTTCTTACTGTCTATGTTTTGAACCATTCCTGTGTCACTAGTTATGGATTCAGATGCTTCACTTCAGGTTTACTGTATCGCTCTGACCTTCTTAGTGACGATGAACACAGAACTTGCACCGGAATTAAACCCAAAAGGCACAATGCCGACTTAAGTACAAGAAGACTGACTCTTCTTACTGTCTATGGTTTGAACCATTCCATTGACACTAGTTACAGATTCCAATGCTTCACTCCAGGTTTACTGTATCCCTTGGACCTTCTTATTACAGATGAAACACTGCAATTGCGTCGGAAGTAAATAGATTAGGCAAATATGCCGACTTAAGTACAAGAAGACTGACTCTTCTTACTGACTATGTTTTCAACCATTCCTGTGACACAAGTTATAGATTCCGATGCTCCACGTCAGGTTTACTGTATCCCTTGGACCTTCTTATTGACGATGAAACACAGAAATTGCATCGGAATTAAATACAAAAGGCACAATGCGACATAAGTACATGAAGACTGATTCTTCTTACTGACTATGTTTTGAACCATTCCTGTGACACTAGTTATTGTTTCCGATGCTTCACTTATGGATTACTGTATCCCTTGGTCCTTCTTATTGACGATGAAACACAGAAATTGCATCGGAATTAAATACAAAAGGCACAATGCTGACTTAAGTACATGAAGACTGACTCTTCTTACTGACTATGTTTGAACCATTCCTGTGACACTAGTTATAGATTCCGATGCTTCACTTCAGGTTTACTGTTTCCCTTGGACCTTCTTATTGACGATGAAACACAGAATTTGCATCGGAAATAAATACAAAAGGCACAATGCCGACTTAAGTACTGTCTATGTTTTGAACCATTCCTGTGACACTAGTTATAGATTCCGATGCTTCACTCCAGGTTTACTGTATCCCTCTGACCTTCCTATTGACGATGAAACGAACAAAATGCACCGGAATTAAATACAAAAGGCACAATGCCGACATAAGTACAAGAAGACTGACTCTTCCTACTGTCTATGTTTTGAACCATTCCATTGACACTAGTTATAGATTCCGATGCTTCACTCCAGGTTTACTGTATCCCTTGGACCTTCTTATTGACGATGAAACACTGAAATTGCATCGGAATTAAATAGAAAAGGCACAATGCCCACTTAAGTGCAAGAAAATTGACTCTTCATACTGACTATGTTTTGAACCATTCCTATGACACTAGTTATAGAATGCGATGCTTCACTTCAGGTTTACTGTATCCCTTGGACCTTCTTATTAACGATGAAACACAGAAAATGCATCGGAATTAAATACAAAACGCACAATGCCGACTTACGTACAAGAAGACTGACTCTTCTTACTGACTATGTTTTGAACCATTCCTGTGACACTAGTTACAGATTCCGATGCTTCACTTCAGGTTTACTGTATCCCTTGTACCTTCTTATTGACGATGAAACACAGAAATTGCATCGGAATCAAATACAAAAGGCACAATGCCGACATAGGTACATGAAGACTGACTCTTCTTACTGTCTATGTTTTGAACCATTCCTGTGACACTAGTTATAGATTCCGCTGCTACACTCCAGGATTACTGTATCCCTCTGACCTTCTTGTTGACGATGAAACACAGAAATTGCATCGGAATTAAATACAAAAGGCACAATGCCGACATAAGTACAAGAAGACTGTATCTTCTTACTGTCTATGTTTTGAACCATTCCTGTGACACTAGTATTACATGCCGATGCTTCACTCCAGGTTTACTGTATCCCTTGGACCTTCTTATCGACGATGAAAAACAGAAATTGCATCGGAAATAAATACAAAAGGCACAATGCCGACTTAAATACATGAAGACTGACCCCTCTTACTAACCATGTTCTGAACCATTCCTGTGACACTAGTTTTAGATTCCGATGCTTCACTTCAGGTTTACTGTATCACTTGGGATTTCTTATTGACGATGAATCACAGAAATTGAATCGGTATTAAATACAAAAGGCACAATACCGACTTAAGTACAAGAAGACTGACTCCTCTTACTGTCTATGTTTTGAACCAATCCTGTGACACTAGTTATAGATTCCGATGCTTCACTTTAGGTTTACTGTATCATTTGGACCTTCTTATTGATGATGAAACAGAGACATTACATCGGAATTAAATACAAAAGGCACAATGCCGACTTAAGTACATAAAGAGTGACTCTTCTTACTGTTTATGTTTTGAACTATTCCTGTGACACTGGTTATAGATTCCGATGGTTCACTTCAGGTTTACTGTATCCCTTGAACTTTCTTATTGACGATGAAACACAGATATTGCATCGGAATTAAATAGAAAAGGCACAATGCCGACTAAAGTACAAGAAGACTGACTCTTCTTACTGTCTATGTTTGAACCATTGCTGTGACACTAGTCATAGATTCCGATGCTTCACTTCAGGTTTACTGTATCCATCAGACCTTCATATTGACGATGAAACACAGAAATTGCATAGGAATGAAATACAAAAGGCACAATGAGGACTTAGGGACAAGAAGACTGATTCTTCTTACTGACTATGATTTGAATCATTCCTGTGACACTAGTTATAGATTCCGATGCTCCACTTCAGGTTTACTGTATCCATCAGACCTTCACATTGATGATGAAACACAGAAATTGCGCCAGAATTAAATACAAAAGCACAATGCCGACTTCAGTACATGAAGACCGACTCTTCTTACTGACTATGTTTTGAACCATTCCTGTGACACTAGTTATAGATTCCGATGCTTCACTTCAGGTTTACTGTATCCCTTTGACCTTCTTATTGACGATGTAACACAGAAATTGCTTCGGAATCAAATACAAATGGCACAATGCCGACTTAAGTACAAGAAGACTGACTCTTCCTACTGTCTATGATTTGAACCATTCCTGTGGCACTAGTTATAGATTCCGATGCTTCACTCTAGTTTTACTGTATCCCTTGGACCTTCTTATTGACGATGAAACACAGACATTGCATCGGAATTAAATACAAAAGGCACAATGCCGACTTCAGTACATGAAGACCGACTCTTCTTACTGTCTATGTTTTGAACCATTCCATTGACACTAGTTATAGATTACGATGCTTTACTCCAGGTTTACTGTATCCCTTGGACCATCTTATTGACGATGAAACACTGAAGTTGCATCGGAATTAAATAGAAAAGGCACAATGCGACTTAAGTGCAAGAAGGCTGACTCTTCTTACTGACTATGTTTGAACCATTCCTGTGACACTAGTTATAGATTCCGATGCTTCACTTCAAGTTTACTATATCCCTTGGACCATCTTATTGACGATGAAACACAGAAATCGCATCGGAATTAAATACAAAAGGCACAATGCCGACTTAAGTACATGAAGACTGTCTCTTCTTACTGACTGTGTTTTGAACCATTCCTGTGACACTAGTTATAGATTCCGATGCTTCACTTCAGGTTTACTGTTTCCCTTAGACCTTCTTATTGACGATGAAACACAGAATTTGCATCGGAAATAAATACAAAAATCACAATGCCGACTTAAGTACTGTCTATGTTTTGAACCATTCCTGTGTCACTAGTTATAGATTCAGATGCTTCACTTCAGGTTTACTGTATCGCTCTGACCTTCTTAGTGACGATGAACACAGAACTTGCACCGGAATTAAACCCAAAAGGCCCAATGCCGACTTAAGTACAAGAAGACTGACTCTTCTTACTGTCTATGTTTTGAACCACTCCATTGACACTAGTTACAGATTCCGATGCTTCTCTCCAGGTTTACTGTATCCCTTGGACCTTCTTATTAAAGATGAAACACTGCAATTGCGTCGGAATTAAACAGATTAGGCAAATATGCCGACTTAAGTACAAGAAGACTGACTCTTCTTACTGACTATGTTTTCAACCATTCCTGTGACACTAGTTATAGATTCCGATGCTCCACGTCAGGTTTACTGTATCCCTTGGACCTTCTTATTGACGATGAAACACAGTAATTGCATCGGAATTAAATACAAAAGGAACAATGAGACATAAGTACATGAAGACTGATTCTTCTTACTGACTATGTTTTGAACCATTCCTGTGACACTAGTTATTGTTTCCGATGCTTCACTTATGGATTACTGTATCCCTTGGACCTTCTTATTGACGATGAAACACAGAAATTGCATCGGAATTAAATACAAAAGGCACAATGCCGACTTAAGTACATGAAGACAGACTCTTCATACTGACTATGTTTGAACCATTCCTGTGACACTAGTTATAGATTCCGATGCTTCACTTCAGGTTTACTGTTTCCTTGGACCTTCTTATTGACGATGAAACACAGAATTTGCATCGGAAATAAATACAAAAGGCACAATGCCGACTTAAGTACTGTCTATGTTTTGAACCATTCCTGTGACACTAGTTATAGATTCCGATGCTTCACTCCAGGTTTACTGTATCCCTCTGACCTTCCTATTGACGATGAAACACCGAAATTGCACCGGAATTAAATCCAAAAGGCACAATGCCGACATAAGTACAAGAAGACTGACTCTTCCTACTGTCTATGTTTTGAACCATTCCATTGACACTAGTTATAGATTCCGATGCTTCACTCCAGGTTTACTGTATCCCTTGGACCTTCTTATTGACGATGAAACACTGAAATTGCATCGGAATTAAATAGAAAAGGCACAATGCCCACTTAAGTGCAAGAATATTGACTCTTCATACTGACTATGTTTTGAACCATTCCTGTGACACTAGTTATAGATTGCGATGCTTCACTTCAGGTTTACTGTATCCCTTATACCTTCTTATTAACGATGAAACACAGAAAATGCATCGGAATTAAATACAAAAGGCACAATGCCGACTTAGGTACAAGAAGACTGACTCTTCTTACTGACTATGTTTTGAACCATTCCTGTGACACTAGTTATAGATTCCGATGCTTAACTTCAGGTTTACTGTATCCCTTGTACCTTCTTATTGACGATGAAACACAGAAATTGCATCGGAATTAAATACAAAAAGCACAATGCCGACTTAGGTACATGAAGACTGACTCTTCTTACTGTCTATGTTTTGAACCATTCCTGTGACACTAGTTATAGATTCCGATGCTACACTCCAGGATTACTGTATCCCTCTGACCTTCTTGTTGACGATGAAACACAGAAATTGCATCGGAATTAAATACAAAAGGCTCAATGCCGACATAAGTACAAGAAGACTGTATCCTCTTACTGTCTATGTTTTGAACCATTCCTGTGACACTAGTAATAGATGCCGATGCTTCACTCCAGGTTTACTGTATCCCTTGGACCTTCTTATTGACGATGAAAAACAGAAATTGCATCGGAAATAAATACACAAGGCACAATGCCGACTTAAATACAAGAAGACTGACCCCACTTACTAAGCATGTTCTGAACCATTCCTGTGACACTAGTTTTACATTCCGATGCTTCACTTCAGGTTTACTGTATCCCTCTGACCTTCTTATTGACGATGAAACACAGAAATTGCACCGGAATTAAATTGAAAAGGCACAATGCCGACTTAAGGACAAGAAGACTATATCATCCTACTGTCTATGTTTTGAACCATTCCTGTGACACTAGTTTTAGATTCCGATGCTTCACTTCAGGTTTACTGCATCCCTTGGGCCTTCTTATTGACGATGAAACACAGAAATTGCATCGGAATTAAATACAAAAGGCACAATAACGACTTAAGTACAAGAAACTGACTCCACCTACTGTCTATGTTTTGAACCATTCCTGTGACACTAGTTATAGGTCCGATGCTTCACTTCAGGTTTACTGTATCCCTCTGACCTTATTGACGATGAAACACAGTAATTGCATCGGAATTAAAAACAAAAGGAACAATAACGACTTAAGTACAAGAAGACTGACTCTTCTTACTGTCTATGTTTGAACCATTCCTGTGACACTAGTTATAGATTCCGATGCTTGACTTCAGGTTTACTGTATCCCTCTGACTTTCTTATTGACGATGAAACACAGAAATGGCATCGGAATTAAATAAAAAAAGCACAATGCGGACTTAAGTACAAGAAGAGTGACTCTTCTTACTGACTATGTTTTGAACCATTTATGTGACACTAGTTATAGATTCCGATGCTTCACTTCAGGGTTGCTGTATCCCTCTGACCTTCTTATTGACGATGAAACACAGAAATTGCATCGGAATTAAATACAAGAGGCACAATGCCGACTTAGGTACAAGAAGACTGACTCTTCCTACTGTCTATGTTTTGAACCATTCCTGTGACACTAGTTATAGCTTCCGATGCTTCACTTTAGGTTTACTGTATCCCTTGAACCTTCTTATTGACGATGGAACACAGAAATTGCATCGGAATTAAATACAAAGGGCACAATGCCAACTTAAGTACAAGAAGACAGTATCTTCTTACTGTCTATGTTTTGAACCAATTCCTGTGACACTAGTTATAGATTCCGATGCTTCACTCCAGGTTTACTGTATCCCTTGGACCTTCTTATTGACGATGAAACACAGAAATTGCATAGGAATTAAATACAAAAGGCACAATGAGGACTTAAGGACAAGAAGTCTGACTTTTCTTACTGACTATGTTTTGAATCATTCCTGTGACACTAGTTATAGATTCCGATGCTTCACTTCAGGTTTACAGTATCCCTTGGACCTTCTTATTGACGATGAAACACAGACATTGCATCGGAATTAAATACAAAAGGCACAATGCCGACATCAGTACATGAAGACCGACTCTTCTTACTGTCTATGCTTTGAACCATTCCATTGACACCAGTTATAGATTACGATGCTTCACTCCAGGTTTACTGTATCCCTTGGACCTTCTTATTGACGATGAAACACTGAAGTTGCATCGGAATTAAATAGAAAATGCACAATGCGACTTAAGTGCAAGAGGGCTGACTCTTCTTACTGACTATGTTTTGAACCATTCCTGTGACACTAGTTATAGATTCCGATGCTTCACTTCAGGTTTACTGTATCCCTTGGACCTTCTTATTGACGATGAAACACAGACATTGCATCGGAATTAAATACAAAAGGCACAATGCCGACATCAGTACATGAAGACCGACTCTTCTTACTGACTATGTTTTGAACCATTCCTGTGACACTAGTTATAGATTCCGATGCTTCACTCCAGGTTTACTGTATCCCTTGGTCCTTTTTATTGACGATGAAACACAGAAATTGCATAGGAATTAAATACAAAAGGCACAATGAGGACTTAAGGACAAGAAGACTGACTCTTCTTACTGACTATGATTTGAATCATTCCTGTGACACTAGTTATAGATTCCGATGCTTCACTTCAGGTTTACTGTATCCATCAGACCTTCATATTGACGATGAAACACAGAAATTGCGCTAGAATTAAATACAAAAGCACAATGCCGACTTCAGTACATGAAGACCGACTCTTCTTACTGACTATGTTTTGAACCATTCCTGTGACACTAGTTATAGATTCCTATGATTCACTTCAGGTTTACTGTATCCCTTGGACCTTCTTATTGACGATGTAACACAGATATTGCTTCGGAATCAAATACAAATGGCACAATGCCGACTTAAGTACAAGAAGACTGACTCTTCCTACTGTCTATGATTTGAACCATTCCTGTGGCACTAGTTATAGATTCCGATGCTTCACTCTAGGTTTACTGTATCCCTTGGACCTACTTATTGACGATGAAACACAGAAATTGCATCGGAATTAAATACCAAAGGCACAATGCCGACTTCAGTACATGAAGACCGACGCTTCTTACTGTCTATGTTTTGAACCATTCCATTGACACTAGTTATAGATTACGATGCTTCACTCCCGGTTTACTGTATCCCTTGGACCTTCTTATTGACGATGAAACACTGAAGTTGCATCGGAATTAAATAGAAAAGGCACAATGCGACTTAAGTGCAAGAAGGCTGACTCTTCTTACTGACTATGTTTGAACCATTCCTGTGACACTAGTTATAGATTCCGATGCTTCACTTCAAGTTTACTGTATCCCTTGGAACTTCTTATTGACGATGAAACACAGAAATTGCATCGGAATTAAATACAAAAGGCACAATGCCGACTTAAGTACATGAAGACTGTCTCTTCTTGCTGACTGTGTTTTGAACCATTCCTGTGACACTAGTCATAGATTCCGATGCTTCACTTCAGGTTTACTGTATCCCTTGAACCTTTTTATTGACGATGAAACACAGAAATTGCAGCGGAATTAATTACAAAAGGCACAATGCCGACTTAAGTACATGAAGACTGACTCTTCTTACTGACTATGTTTTGAACCATTACTGTGACACTAGTTATAGATTTCGATGCTTCACTTCAGGTTTACTGTATCCCTCTGACCTTCTTATTGACGATGAAATACAGAAATTGCACCGGAATTAAATACAAAAAGCACAATGCCGACTTAAGTACAAGAAGACTGACTCTTCTTACTGACTATGTTTCGAACAATTCCATTGACACTAGCTATAGATTCTGATGCTTCACTTCAGGATTACTGTATCCCTCTGACTTTCTTATTGACGATGCAACACAGAATTGGCATTGGAATTAAATACAAAAGGCACAATGCCGACTTAAGTACATTGAGACTGACTCTTCTTACTGACTATGTTATAACCATTCGTGTGACACTAGTTATAGATTCCGATGCTTCACTCCAGGTTTACTGTATCCCTCTGACCTTCCTATTGACGATGAAACACCGAAATTGCGCCGGAATTAAATACAAAAGGCACAATGCCGACATAAGTACAAGAAGACTGACTCTTCCTACTGTCTATGTTTTGAACCATTCCATTGACACTAGTTATAGATTCCGATGCTTCGCTCCAGGTTTACTGTATCCCTTGGACCTTCTTATTGACGATGAAACACTGAAATTGCATCGGAATTAAATAGGAAAGGCACAATGCCCACTTAAGTGCAAGAAAATTGACTCTTCATACTGACTATGTTTTGAACCATTCCTGTGACACTAGTTATAGAATGCGATGCTTCACTTCAGGTTTACTGTATCCTCTTGGACCTTCTTATTAACGATGAAACACAGAAAATGCATCGGAATTAAATACAAAAGGCACAATGCCGACTTAGGTACAAGAAGACTGACTCTTCTTACTGAGTATGTTTTGAACCATTCCTGTGACACTAGTTATAGATTCCGATGCTTAACTTCAGGTTTACTGTATCCCTTGTACCTTCTTATTGACGATGAAACACAGAAATTGCATCGGAATTAAATACAAAAAGCACAATGCCGACTTAGGTACATGAAGACTGACTCTTCTTACTGTCTATGTTTTGAACCATTCCTGTGACACTAGTTATAGATTCCGATGCTACACTCCAGGATTACTGTATCCCTCTGACCTTCTTATTGACGATGAAACACAGAAATGGCATCGGAATTAAATAAAAAAAGCACAATGCGGACTTAAGTACAAGAAGAGTGACTCTTCTTACTGACTATGTTTTGAACCATCTCTGTGACACTAGTTATAGATTCCGATGCTTCACTTAAGGTTTACTGTATCCCTTGGACCTTCTTATTAAAGATGAAACACTGCAATTGCGTCGGAATTAATTAGATTAGGCAAATATGCCGACTTGAGTACAAGAAGACTGACTCTTCTTACTGACTATGTTTTCAACCATTCCTGTGACACTAGTTATAGATTCCGATGCTCCACGTCAGGTTTACTGTATCCCTTGGACCATCTTATTGACGATGAAACACAGTAATTGCATCGGAATTAAATACAAAAGGAACAATGCGACATAAGTACATGAAGACTGATTCTTCTTACTGACTATGTTTTGAACCATTCCTGAGACACTAGTTATTGTTTCCGATGCTTCACTTATGGATTACTGTATCCCTTGGACCTTCTTATTGACGATGAAACACAGAAATTGCATCGGAATTAAATACAAAAGGCACAATGCCGACTTAAGTACATGAAGACTGACTCTTCATACTGACTATGTTTGAACCATTCCTGTGACACTAGTTATAGATTCCGATGCTTCACTTCAGGTTTACTGTTTCCCTTGGACCTTCTTATTGACGATGAAACACAGAATTTGCATCGGAAATAAATACAAATGCACAATGCCGACTTAAGTACTGTCTATGTTTTGAACCATTCCTGTGACACTAGTTATAGATTCCGATGCTTCACTCCAGGTTTACTGTATCCCTCCGACCTTCCTATTGACGATGAAACACCGAAATTGCACCGGAATTAAATACAAAAGGCACAATGCCGACATAAGTACAAGAAGACTGACTCTTCCTACTGTCTATGTTTTGAACCATTCCATTGACACTAGTTATAGATTCCGATGCTTCCCTGCAGGTTTACTGTATCCCTTGGACCTTCTTATTGACGATGAAACACTGAAATTGCATCGGAATTAAATAGAAAAGGCACAATGCCCACTTAAGTGCAAGAAAATTGACTCTTCATACTGACTATGTTTTGAACAATTCCTGTGACACTAGTTATAGAATGCGATGCTTCACTTCAGGTTTACTGTATCCCTTGGACCTTCTTATTGACGATGAAAAACAGAAATTGCATCGGAATTAAATACAAAATTCACAATGCCGACTTAGGTACAAGAAGACTGACTCTTCTTACTGACTATGTTTTGAACCATTCCTGTGACACTAGTTATAGATTCCGATGCTTAACTTCAGGTTTACTGTATCCCTTGTACCTTCTTATTGACGATGAAACACAGAAATTGCATCGGAACTAAATACAAAAAGCACAATGCCGACTTAGGTACATGAAGACTGACTCTTCTTACTGTCTATGTTTTGAACCATTCCTGTGACACTAGTTATAGATTCCGATGCTACACTCCAGGATTACTGTATCCCTCTGACCTTCTTGTTGACGATGAAACACAGAAATTGCATCGGAATTAAATACAAAAGGCTCAATGCCGACATAAGTACAAGAAGACTGTATGTTCTTACTGTCTATGTTTTGAACCATTCCTGTGACACTAGTAATAGATGCCGATGCTTCACTCCAGGTTTACTGTATCCCTTGGACCTTCTTATTGACGATGAAAAACAGAAATTGCATCGGAAATAAAAACACAAGGCACAATGCCGACTTAAATACAAGATGACTGACCCCACTTACTAACCATGTTCTGAACCATTCCTGTGACACTAGTTTTAGTTTCCGATGCTTCACTTCAGGTTTACTGTATCCCTCTGACCTTCTTATTGACGATGAAACACAGAAATTGCACCGGAATTAAATTGAAAAGGCACAATTCCGACTTAAGGACAAGAAGACTATATCATCCTACTGTCTATGTTTTGAACCATTCCTGTGACACTAGTTTTCGATTCCGATGCTTCACTTCAGGTTTACTGCATCCCTTGGGCCTTCTTATTGACGATGAAACACAGAAATTGCATCGGAATTAAATACAAAAGGCACAATAACGACTTAAGTACAAGAAGACTGACTCTTCCTACTGTCTATGTTTTGAACCATTCCTGTGACACTAGTTATAGGTCCGATGCTTCACTTCAGGTTTACTGTATCCCTCTGACCTTATTGACGATGAAACATAGTAATTGCATCGGAATTAAAAACAAAAGGAACAATAACGACTTAAGTACAAGAAGACTGACTCTTCTTACTGTCTATGTTTGAACCATTCCTGTGACACTAGTTATAGATTCCGATGCTTGACTTCAGGTTTACTGTATCCCTCTGACTTTCTTATTGACGATGAAACACAGAAATGGCATCGGAATTAAGTAAAAAAAGCACAATGCGGACTTAAGTACAAGAAGAGTGACTCTTCTTACTGACTATTTTTTGAACCATTTCTGTGACACTAGTTATAGATTCCGATGCTTCACTTCAGGGTTGCTGTATCCCTCTGACCTTCTTATTGACGATGAAACACAGAAATTGCATCGGAATTAAATACAAGAGGCACAATGCCGACTTAGGTACAAGAAGACTGACTCTTCTTACTGTCTATGTTTTGAACCATTCCTGTGACACTAGTTATAGCTTCCGATGCTTCACTTTAGGTTAACTGTATCCCTTGAACCTTCTTATTGACGATGGAACACAGAAATTGCATCGGAATTAAATACAAAAGGCACAATGCCAACTTAAGAACAAGAAGACAGTATCTTCTTACTGTCTATGTTTTGAACCAATTCCTGTGACACTAGTTATAGATTCCGATGCTTCACTCCAGGTTTACTGTATCCCTTGGACTTTCTTATTGACGATGAATCACAGAAATTGCATAGGAATTAAATACAAAAGGCACAATGAGGACTTAAGGACAAGAAGTCTGACTCTTCTTACTGACTATGTTTTGAATCATTCATGTGACACTAGTTATAGATTCCGATGCTTCACTTCAGGATTACTGTATCCCTTGGACCTTCTTATTGACGATGTAACACAGAAATTGCTTCGGAAACAAATACAAATGGCACAATGCCGACTTAAGTACAAGAAGACTGACTCTTCCTACTTTCTATGATTTGAACCATTCCTAAGACACTAGTTATAGATTCTGATGCTTCACTTCAGGTTTACTGTATCCCTTGGACCTTCTTATTGACGATGAAACACAGACATTGCATCGGAATTAAATACAAAAGGCACAATGCCGACATCAGTACATGAAGACCGACTCTTCTTACTGACTATGTTTTGAACCATTCCTGTGACACTAGTTATAGATTCCGATGCTACTCTCCAGGTTTACTGTATCCCTTGGACCTTTTTATTGACGATGAAACACAGAAATTGCATAGGAATTAAATACAAAAGGCACAATGAGGACTTAAGGACAAGAAGACTGACTCTTCTTACTGACTATGATTTGAATGATTCCTGTGACACTAGTTACAGATTCCGATGCTTCACTTCAGGTTTACTGTATCCATCAGACCTTCATATTGACGATGAAACACAGAAATTGCGCTAGAATTAATTACAAAAGCACAATGCCGACTTCAGTACATGAAGACCGACTCTTCTTACTGACTATGTTTTGAACCATTCCTGTGACACTAGTTATAGATTCCGATGATTCACTTCAGGTTTACTGTATCCCTTGGACCTTCTTATTGACGATGTAACACAGATATTGCTTCGGAATCAAATACAAATGGCACAATGCCGACTTAAGTACAAGAAGACTGACTCTTCCTACTGTCTATGATTTGAACCATTCCTGTGGCACTAGTTATAGATTCCGATGCTTCACTCTAGGTTCACTGTATCCCTTGGACCTTCTTATTGACGATGAAACACAGAAATTGCATCGGAATTAAATACCAAAGGCACAATGCCGACTTCAGTACATGAAGACCGACTCTTCTTACTGTCTATGTTTTGAACCATTCCATTGACACTAGTTATAGATTACGATGCTTCACTCCCGGTTTACTGTATCCCTTGGACCTTCTTATTGACGATGAAACACTGAAGTTGAATCGTTATTAAATAGAAAAGGCACAATGCGACTTAAGTGCAAGAAGGCTGACTCTCCTTACTGTCTATGTTTGAACCATTCCTGTGACACTAGTTATAGAATCCGATGCTTCACTTCAAGTTTACTGTATCCCTTGGAACTTCTTATTGACGATGAAACACAGAAATTGCATCGGAATTAAATACAAAAGGCACAATACCGACTTAAGTACATGAAGACTGTCTCTTCTTACTGACTGTGTTTTGAACCATTCCTGTGACACTAGTCATAGATTCCGATGCTTCACTTCAGGTTTACTGTATCCCTTGAACCTTCTTATTGACGATGAAACACAGAAATTGCAGCGGAATTAATTACAAAAGGCACAATGCCGACTTAAGTACACGAAGACTGACTCTTCTTACTGACTATGTTTTGAACCATTACTGTGACACTAGTTATAGATTTCGATGCTTCACTTCAGGTTTACTGTATCCCTCTGACCTTCTTATTGTCGATGAAATACAGAAATTGCTCCGGAATTAAATACAAAAAGCACAATGCCGACTTAAGTACAAGAAGACTGACTCTTCTTACTGACTATGTTTCGAACAATTCCATTGACACTAGCTATAGATTCTGATGCTTCACTTCAGGATTACTGTATCCCTCTGACTTTCTTATTGACGATGCAACACAGAATTGGCATTGGAATTAAATACAAAAGGCACAATGCCGACTTAAGTACATTGAGACTGACTCTTCTTACTGACTATGTTATTACCATTCCTGTGACACTAGTTATAGATTCCGATGCTTCACTTCAGGTTTACTGTTTCCCTTGGACCTTCTTATTGACGATGAAGCACAGAATTTGCATCGGAAATAAATACAAAAATCACAATGCCGACTTAAGTACTGTCTATGTTTTGAACCATTCCTGTGTCACTAGTTATAGATTCAGATGCTTCACTTCAGGTTTACTGTATCGCTCTGACCTTCTTAGTGACGATGAACACAGAACTTGCACCGGAATTAAACCCAAAAGGCACAATACCGACTTAAGTACAAGAAGACTGACTCTTCTTACTGTCTATGTTTTGAACCATTCCATTGACACTAGTTACAGATTCCGATGCTTCACTCCAGGTTTACTGTATCCCTTGGACCTTCTTATTAAAGATGAAACACTGCAATTGCGTCGGAATTAAATAGATTAGGCAAATATGCCGACTTAAGTACAAGAAGACTGACTCTTCTTACTGACTATGTTTTCAACCATTCCTGTGACACTAGTTATAGATTCCGATGCTCCACGTCAGGTTTACCGTATCCCTTGTACCTTCTTATTGACGATGAAACACAGTAATTGCATCGGAATTAAATACAAAAGGAACAATGCGACATAAGTACATGAAGACTGATTCTTCTTACTGACTATGTTTTGAACTATTCCTGTAACACTAGTTATTGTTTCCGATGCTTCACTTATGGATTACTGTATCCCTTGGACCTTCTTATTGACGATGAAACACAGAAATTGCATCGGAATTAAATACAAAAGGCACAATGCCGACTTAAGTACATGAAGACTGACTCTTCATACTCACTATGTTTCAACCATTCCTGTGACACTAGTTATAGATTCCGATGCTTCACTTCAGGTTTACTGTTTCCCTTGGACCTTCTTATTGACGATGAAACACAGAATTTGCATCGGAAATAAATACAAAAGGCACAATGCCGACTTAAGTACTGTCTATGCTTTGAACCATTCCTGTGACACTAGTTATGGATTCCGATGCTTCACTCCAGGTTTACTGTATCCCTCTGACCTTCCTATTGACGATGAAAGACCGAAATTGCACCGGAATTAAATACAAAAGGCACAATGCCGACATAAGTACAAGAAGACTGACTCTTCCTACTGTCTATGTTTTGAACCATTCCATTGACACTAGTTATAGATTCCGATGCTTCACTCCAGGTTTACTGTATCCCTTGGACCTTCTTATTGACGATGAAACACTGAAATTGCATCGGAATTATATAGAAAAGGCACAATGCCCACTTAAGTGCAAGAAAATTGACTCTTCATACTGACTATGTTTTGAACAATTCCTGTGACACTAGTTATAGAATGCGATGCTTCACTTCAGGTTTACTGTATCCCTTGGACCTTCGTATTAACGATGAAACACAGAAAATGCATCGGAATTAAGTAAAAAAGGCACAATGCCGACTTATGTACAAGAAGACTGACTCTTCTTACTGACTATGTTTTGAACCATTCCTGTGACACTAGTTATAGATTCCGATGCTTCACTTCAGGTTTACTGTATCCCTTGTACCTTCTTATTGACGATGAAACACAGAAATTGCATCGGAATTAAATACAAAAGGCACAATGCCGACTTAGGTACATGAAGACTGACTCTTCTTACGGTCTATGTTTTGAACCATTCCTGTGACACTAGTTATAGATTCCGATGCTATACTCCAGGATTACTGTATCCCTCTGACCTTCTTGTTGACGATGAAACACAGAAATTGCACCGGAATTAAATTGAAAAGGCACAATGCCGACTTAAGGACAAGAAGACTATATCTTACTACTGTCTATGTTTTGAACCATTCCTGTGACAGTAGTTTTAGATTCCGATGCTTCACTTCTGGTTTACTGTATCCCTTGGGCCTTCTTATTGACGATGAAACACAGAAATTGCATCGGAATTAAATACAAAAGGCACAATAACGACTTAAGTACAAGAAGACTGACTCTTCCTACTGTATATGTTTTGAACCATTCCTGTGACACTAGTTATAGGTCCGATGCTTCACTTCAGGTTTACTGTATCCCTCTGACCTTATTGACGATGAAACACCGTAATTGCATCGGAATTAAAACCAAAAGGAACAATAACGACTTAAATACAAGAAGACTGACTCTTCTTACTGTCTATGTTTGAACCATTCCTGTGACACTAGTTATAGATTCCGATGCTTGACTTCAGGTTTACTGTATCCCTCTGACTTTCGTATTGACGATGAAACACAGAAATGGCATCGGAATTAAATAAAAAAAGCACAATGCGGACTTAAGTACAAGAAGAGTGACACTTCTTACTGACAATGTTTTGAACCATTTCTGTGACACTAGTTATAGATTCCGATGCTTCACTTCAGGGTTGCTGTATCCCTCTGACCTTCTTATTGACGATGAAACACAGAAATTGCATCGGAATTAAATACAAGAGGCACAATGCCGACTTAGGTACAAGAAGACTGACTCTTCTTACTGTCTATGTTTTGAACCATTCCTGTGACACTAGTTATAGCTTCCGATGCTTCACTTTAGGTTTACTGTATCCCTTGAACCTTCTTATTGACGATGGAACACAGAAATTGCATCGGAATTAAATACAAAAGGCACAATGCCAACTTAAGTACAAGTAGACAGTATCTTCTTACTGTCTATGTTTTGAACCAATTCCTGTGACACTAGTTATAGATTCCGATGCTTCACTCCAGGTTTACTGTATCCCTTGGACCTTCGTATTGACGATGAAACACAGAAATTGCATAGGAATTAAGTCCAAAATTCACAATGAGGACTTAAGGACAAGTAGTCTGACTCTTCTTACTGACTATGATTTGAATCATTCCTGTGACACTAGTTATAGATTCCGATGCTTCACTTCAGGTTTACTATATCCATCAGAACTTCTTATTGACGATGAAACACAGAAATTGCGCCGGAATTAAATACAAAAGGCACAATGCCGACATCAGTACATGAAGACCGACTCTTCTTACTGACTATGTTTTGAACCATTCCTGTGACACTAGTTATAGATTCCGATGCTTCACTTCAGGTTTACTGTATCCCTTGTACCTTCTTATTGACGATGTAACACAGAAATTGCTTCGGAAACAAATACAAATGGCACAACGCCGACTTAAGTACAAGAAGACTGACTCTTCCTACTGTCTATGATTTGAACCATTCCTGTGACACTAGTTATAGATTCCGATGCTTCACTCTAGGTTTACTGTATCCCTTGGACCTTCTTATTGACGATGAAACACAGAAATTGCATCGGAAATAAATACAAAAGGCACAATGCCGACTTCAGTACATGAAGACTGACTCTTCTTACTGACTGTGTTTTGAACCATTCCTGTGACATTAGTCATAGATTCCGATGCTTCACTTCAGGTTTACTGTATCCCTTGAACCTTCTTATTGACGATGAAACACAGAAACTGCAGCGGAATTAATTACAAAAGGCACAATGCCGACTTAAGAACATGAAGACTGACTCTTCTTACTGACTATGTTTTGAACCATTACTGTGACACTAGTTATAGATTTCGATGCTTCACTTCAGGTTTACTGTATCGCTCTGACCTTCTTAGTGACGATGAACACAGAACTTGCACCGGAATTAAACCCAAAAGGCACAATGCCGAGTTAAGTACAAGAAGACTGACTCTTCTTACTGTCTATGTTTTGAATCATTCCATTGACACTAGTTACAGATTCCGATGCTTCACTCCAGGTTTACTGTATCCCTTGGACCTTCTTATTAAAGATTAAACACTGCAATTGCGTCGGAATTAAATAGATTAGGCAAATATGCCGACTTAAGTACAAGCAGACTGACTCTTCTTACTGACTATGTTTTCAACCATTCCTGTGACACTAGTTATAGATTCCGATGCTCCACGTCAGGTTTACTGTATCCCTTGGACCTTCTTATTGACGATGAAACACAGAAATTGCATCGGAATTAAATGCAAAAGGCACAATGCGACATAAGTACATGAAGACTGATTCTTCTTACTGACTATGTTTGAACCATTCCTGTGACACTAGTTATAGATTCCGATGCTTCACTTCAGGTTTACTGTTTCCCTTGGACCTTCTTATTGACGATGAAACACAGAATTTGCATCGGAAATAAATAAAAAAGGCACAATGCCGACTCAAGTACTGTCTATGTTTTGAACCATTCCTGTGACACTAGTTATAGATTCCGATGCTTCACTCCTGGTTTACTGTATCCCTCTGACCTTCCTATTGACGATGAAACACCGAAATTGCACCGGAATTAAATACAAAAGGCACAATGCCGACATAAGTACAAGAAGACTGACTCTTCCTACTGTCTATGTTTTGAACCATTCCATTGACACTAGTTATAGATTCCGATGCTTCACTCCAGGTTTACTGTATCCCTTGGACCTTCTTATTGACGATGAAACACTGAAATTGATTCGGAATGAAATAGAAAAGGCACAATGCCCACTTCAGTGCAAGAAAATTGACTCTTCATACTGACTATGTTTTGAACCATTCCTGTGACACTAGTTATAGAATGCGATGCTTCACTTCAGGTTTGCTGTATCCATTGGACCTTCTTATTAACGATGAAACACAGAAATTGCACTGGAATTAAATTGAAAAGGCACAATGCCGACTTAAGAACAAGAAGACTATCTCTTCCTACTGTCTATGTTTTGAACCGTTCCTGTGACACTAGTTTTAGATTCCGATGCTTCACTTCAGGTTTACTGTATCCCTTGGGCTATCTTATTGACGATGAAACACAGAAATTGCATCGGAATTAAATACAAAAGGCACAATGCCGACTTAAGTGCAAGAAGACTGACTCTTCCTACTGTCTATGTTTTGAACCATTCCTGTGACACTAGTTATAGGTCCGATGCTTCACTTCAGGTTTACTGTATCCCTCTGACCATATTGAGGATGAAACACAGAAATTGCATCGGAATTAAAAACAAAAGGCACAATACCGACTTAGGTACAAGAAGACTGACTCTTCTTACTGTCTCTGTTTTGAACCAGTTCTGTGACACTAGTTATAGATTCCGATGCTTCACTTCAGGTTTACTGTATCATTTGGACCTTCTTATTGACGATGAAACACAGACATTACATCGGAATTAAATACAAAAGGCACAATGCCGGATTAAGTACAAAAAGAGTGACTCTTCTTACTGTTTATGTTTTGAAATATTCCGGTGACACTCGTTATAGATTCCGATGCTTCACTTCAGGTCTACTGTATCCCTTGGACCTTCTTATTGACGATGAAACACAGAAATTGCATCGGAATTAAATACAAAAGGCACAATGCCAACTTAAGTACAAGAAAATTTTGTATCTTCCTACTGTCTATGTTTTGAACCATTCCTATGACACTAGTTATAGATTCCGATGGTTCACTTCAGGTTTACTGTATCCCTTGAACCTTCTTATTGTCGATGAAACACAGAAATTGCATCGGAATTAAATAGAAAATGCACAATGCCGACTTTAGTACAAGAAGACTGACTCTTCTTACTGTCTACGTTTGAACCATTCCTGTGACACTAGTTATAGATTCCGATGCTTGACTTCAGGTTTACTGTATCCCTCTGACTTTCTTATTGACGATGAAACATAAAAATGGCATCGGAATTAAATAAAAAAGGCACAATGCGGACTTAAGTACAAGAAGAGTGACTCTTCTTACTGACTATGTTTTGAACCATTTCTGTGACACTAGTTACAGATTCCGATGCTTCACTTCAGGGTTGCTGTATCCCTCTGACCTTCTTATTGACGATGGAACACAGAAATTGCATCGGAATTAAATACAAGAGGCACAATGCCGACTTAGGTACAAGAAGACTGACTCTTCTTACTGTCTATGTTTTGAACCATTCCTGTGACACTAGTTATAGCTTCCGATGCTTCACTTTATGTTTACTGTATCCCTTGAACCTTCTTATTGACGATGAAACAGAGAAATTGCATCGGAATTAAATACAAAAGGCACAATGCCAACTTAAGTACAAGAAGACAGTATCTTCTTACTGTCTATGTTTTGAACCAATTCCTGTGACACTAGTTATAGATTCCGATGCTTCACTCCAGGTTTACTGTATCCCTTGGACCTTCTTATTGACGATGAAACACAGAAATTGCATCGAAATTAAATACAAAAGGCACAATGCGGACTTAAGTACATTAAGACTGACTCTTCTTACTGACTGTGTTTTGAACCATTCCTGTGACACTAGTCATAGATTCCGATGCTTCACTTCAGGTTTACTGTATCCCTTGAACCTTCTTATTGACGATGAAACACAGAAATTGCAGCGGAATTAATTACAAAAGGCACAATGCCGACTTAAGTACATGAAGACTGACTCTTCTTACTGACTATGTTTTGAACCATTACTGTGACACTAGTTATAGATTTCGATGCTTCACTTCAGGTTTACTGTATCCCTCTGACCTTCCTATTGACGATGTAACACAGAAATTGCATCGGAAAAAAATACAAAAGGCTCAATGCCGACCTAAGTACAAGAAGACGGTATCATCTTACTGTCTATGCTTTGAAACATTCCTCTGACACTAGTTATAGATTCCGATGCTTCACTCCAGGTTTACTGTATCCCCTGGACCTTCCAATTGACGATGAATCACTGAAATTGCATCGGAATTAAATACAAAATGCAAAATGCCGACTTAAGTTCAAGAGGACTGACTCTTCCTACTGTCTATGTTTTGAACCATTCCTGTGACACTAGTTATAGATTACGATGCTTGACTTCAGGTTTACTGTATCCCTCTGACCTTCTTATTGACGGTGAAACACAGAAATTGTATCGGAATTAAACACAAAAGGCACAATGCCGACTTAAGTACAAGAAGACTGACTCTTCTTACTGACTATGTTTTGAACCATTTCTGTGACACTAGTTATAGATTCCGATCCTTCACTTCAGGGTTACTGTATCCCTCTGATCATCTTATTGACGATGAAACACAGAAATTGCATCGGAATTAAACACAAAACTCGCAATGCCGACTTAAGTGCAAGAAGACTGACTCTTCTTACTGACTATGCTTTGCACCATTCCTGTGACACTAGTTATAGCTTCCGATGCTTCACTTCAGGTTTACTGTATCCCTTGGACCTTCGTATTGGCGATGAAACACAGAAATTGCATCGGAATTAAATACAAAAGGCACAATGAGGACTTAAGCACAACAAGACTGTTTCTTCTTACTGTCTAGGTTTTGAATCATTCCCGTGACACAAGTTATAGATTCCGATGCTTCACTCCAGGTTTACTGTATATCTTGGACCTTCTTATTGACGATGAAACACAGAAATTGCATCGGAATTAAACACAAAAGCCACAATGCCGGCTTAAGGACAAGAAGACTGACTCTTCTTACTGACTATGCTTTGAACCATTCCTGTGACACTAGTTATAGATTCCGATGCTTCACTTTAGGTTTACTGTATCCCTCTGACCTTCTTATTGACGATAAAACACAGAAATTGCACCGGAATTAAATACAAAAGGCACAATGCCGACTTAAGTACATGAACACCGACTCTTCTTACTGACTATGTTTTGAACCATTTCTGTGACACTAGTTATAGATTCCGATGCTTTTACTTCTGGGTTACTGTATCCCTCTGACCTTCTTATTCACGATGAAACACAGATATTGCATCGGAATTAAATACAAAAGGCACAATGCCGACGTAAGGACAAGAAGACTGACTCTTCTTACTGAGTATGTTTTGATCCATTCCTGTGACACTAATTATAGATTCCGATGCTTCACTTCAGGTTTACTGTATCCCTCTGACCTTCTTATTGACGATGAAACACAGAAATTGCACCGGAATTGAATACAAAAGGCACAATGCCGACTTAGGTACATGAAGACTGACACTTCTTACTTTCTATGTTTTGAGCCATTCCTGTGACAGTAGTTATAGATTCCGATGCTACACTCCAGGTTTACTGTATCCCTTGGACCTTCATATTGCCGATGAAACACAGAAATTGCATCGGAATTAAATACAAAAGGCAAAATGCCGACTTAAGTACAAGAGGACTGTTTCTTCCTACAGTCTATGTTCTGAACCATTCCTGTGACACTAGTTATAGATTCCGATGCTTCACTTCTGGGTTACTGTATCCCTCTGACGTTCTTATTCACGATGAAACACAGAAATTGCATCGGAATTAAATACAAAAGGCACAATGCCGACGTAAGGACAAGAAGACTGACTCTTCTTACTGAGTATGTTTTGATCCATTCCTGTGACACTAGTTATAGAATCCGATGCTTCACTTCAGGTTTACTGTATCCCTCTGACCTTCTTATTGACGATGAAACACAGAAATTGCACCGGAATTGAATACAAAAGGCACAATGCCGACTTAGGTACATGAAGACTGTCTCTTCTTACTTTCTATGTTTTGAACCATTCGTGTGACACTAGTTATAGTTTCCGATGCTTCACTCCAGGTTTATTGTATACCTTGGACCTTCTTATTGACGATGAAACACTGAAATTGCATCGGAATTTAATAGATTTGTCAAATATGCCGACGTAAGTACAAGAAGACTGACTCTTCTTACTGACTATGTTTTCAACCATTCCTGTGACGCTAGTTATAGATTCCGATGCTTCACTTCAGGTTTACTGAATCCCTTGGACCTTCTTATTGACGATGAAACACAGAAATTGCATCGGAATTAAATACAAAAGGCACAATGCCGACTTAAGTACATGAAGACTGACTCTTCTTACTGACTATGTTTTGAACCATACCTGTGACACTAGTTACAGATTCCCATGCTTCACTCCAGGTTTACTGTATCCCTTGGAACTTCTTATTGACGATGAAACACAGAAATTGCATCGGAATTAAATAGAAAAGGCACAATGCTGACTTAAGTACAAGAAGACTGACTCTCCCTACTGTCTATGTTTTGAACCATTCCTGTGACACTAGTTATAGATTCCGATGCTTCACTTTAGGTTTACTGTATCCCTGGGACCTTCTTATTGACGATGAAACACAGAAATTGCATCGGAACTACATAGAAAGGCACAAATGCCGACTTAAGTACAAGAAGACTGACTCTTCCTACTGTCTATGTTACGAACCATTCCTGTGACACTAGTTTTAGATTCCGATGCTTCACTTCAGGTTTACTGTATCCCTCTGACCTTCTTGTTGACGATGAAACACAGTAATTGCATCGGAATTAAATACAAAAGGCACAGTGCTGACATGAGTACAAGAAGTCTGACTCCTCCTACTGTCTATGTTCTCAACCATTCCTGTGACACTAGTTATAGATTCCGATGCTTCACTTCAGGTTTACTGAATCCCTTGGACATTCTTATTGACGACGAAACACAGAATTTGCATGAGAATTAAATACAAAAGGCACAATGCCGACTTAAGTACATGAAGACTGACTCTTCTTACTGACTATGTTTTGAATCATTCCCGTGACACTAGTTATAGATTCCGATGCTTCACTCCAGGTTTACTGTATAACCTGGACCTTCTTATTGACGATGAAACACAGAAATTGCGTCGGAATTAAACACAAAAGCCACAATGCCGGCTTAAGGACAAGAAGACTGACTCTTCTTACTGACTATGCTTTGAACCATTCCTGTGACACTAGTTATAGATTCCGATGCTTCACTTTAGGTTTACTGTATCCCTCTGACCTTCTTATTGACGATAAAACACAGAAATTGCACCGGAATTAAATACAAAAGGCACAATGCCGACTTAAGTACATGAAGACCGACTCTTCTTACTGACTATGTTTTGAACCATTTCTGTGACACTAGTTATAGATTCCGATGCTTCACTTCAGGTTTACTGTATCCCTCTGACCTTCTTATTGACGATGAAACACAGAAATTGCACCGGAATTGAATACAAAAGGCACAATGCCGACTTAAGTACAAGAGGACTGACTCTTCCTACAGTCTATGTTTGAACCATTCCTGTGACACTAGTTATAGATTCCGATGCTTCACTTCTGGGTTACTGTATCCCTCTGACCTTCTTATTCACGATGAAACACAGAAATTGCATCGGAATTAAATACAAAAGGCACAATGCCGACGTAAGGACAAGAAGACTGACTCTTCTTACTGAGTATGCTTTGATCCATTCCTGTGACACTAGTTATAGATTCCGATGCTTCACTTAAGGTTTACTGTATCCCGCTGACCTTCTTGTTGACGATGAAACACAGAAATTGCACCGGAATTTAATACAAAAGGCACAATGCCGACTTAGGTACATGAAGACTGACTCTTCTTACTTTCTATGTTTTGAACCATTCGTGTGACACTAGTTATAGTTTCCGATCCTTCACTCCAGGTTTATTGTATACCTTGGAGCTACTTATTGACGATGAAACACTGAAATTGCATCGGAATTTAATAGATTTGGCAAATATGCCGACTTAAGTACAAGAAGACTGACTCTTCTTACTGACTATGTTTTCAACCATTCCTGTGACGCTAGTTATAGATTCCGATGCTTCACTTCAGGTTTACTGAATCCCTTGGACCTTCTTATTGACGATGAAACACAGAAATTGCATCGGAATTAAATACAAAAGGCACAATGCCGACTTAAGTACATGAAGACTGACTCTTCTTACTGACTATGTTTTAAACCATACCTGTGACACTAGTTACAGATTCCCATGCTTCACTCCAGGTTTACTGTATCCCTTGGAACTTCTTATTGACGATGAAACACAGAAATTGCATCGGAATTAAATAGAAAAGGCACAATGCTGACTTAAGTACAAGAAGACTGACTCTCCCTACTGTCTATGTTTTGAACCATTCCTGTGACACTAGTTATAGATTCCGATGCTTCACTTTAGGTTTACTGTATCCCTGGGACCTTCTTATTGACGATGAAACACAGAAATTGCATCGGAACTAAATAGAAAGGCACAAATGCCGACTTAAGTACAAGAAGACTGACTCTTCCTACTGTCTATGTTATGAACCATTCCTGTGACACTAGTTTTAGATTCCGATGCTTCACTTCAGGTTTACTGTATCCCTCTGACCTTCTTGTTGACGATGAAACACAGTAATTGCATCGGAATTAAATACAAAAGGCACAGTGCTGACATGAGTACAAGAAGTCTGACTCCTCCTACTGTCTATGTTTTCAACCATTCCTGTGACACTAGTTATAGATTCCGATGCTTCACTTCAGGTTTACTGAATACCTTGGACATTCTTATTGACGACGAAACACAGAATTTGCATCAGAATTAAATACAAAATGCACAATGCCGACTTAAGTACAATAAGAGTGACTCTTCTTACTGTCCATGTTTTGAACCATTCCTGTGACACTAGTTGTAGATTCCGATGCTTCACACCAGGTTTACTGTATCCCTTGGACCTTCTCATTGACGATGAAACACCGAAATTGCATCGGAATCAAATAGAAAACGCACAATGCCGACATAAGTACAAGAAGACTGACTCTTGTTACTGACTATGTTTTAAACCATTCCTGTGACACTAGTTATGGATTCCGATGCTTCACTTCAGGTTTACTGTATCCCTTGGACCTTCTTATTGACGATGAAACGCAGATATTGCATCGGAATTAAATACAAAAGGCACAATGCCGACTTAAGTACATGAAAACTGACTCCTCTTACTGACTATCCCTTATACCATATCTGTGACACTAGTTATAGATTCCAATGCTTCACTTCAGGTTTACTGTATCCCTTGGATCTTCTTGTTGGCGGTGAAATACAGAAATTGCATCGGAATTAAATAGAAAACTCACAATGCCGACTTAAGGACAAGATGACTGACACTTCTTACTGACTATGTTTTGAACCATTCCTGTGACACTAGTTATAGATTCCGATGCTTCACTTCAGGTTTTCTGTATCCCTTGGAACTTGTTATTGACGATGAAACACAGAAATTGCATCGGAATTCATTACAAAACCTAAATGCCGACTTAAGTACAAGAAGACTGACTCTTCCTACTGTCTATGTTTTGAACCATTCCTGTGACACTAGTTTTAGATTTTGATGCTTCATTTCAGGTTTACTGTATCCCTCTGACCTTCTTATTGACGATGAAACACAGAAATTGCATCGGAATTAAATACAAAAGGCAAAATGCCCACTTAAGTACAAGAGGACTGACTCTTCCTACTGTCTATGTTTTGAAACATTACTGTGACACTAGTTATAGATTCCGATGTTTCAATTCAGGTTCACTGAATCCCTTGGACCATCTTATTGACGATGAAACACATAAATTGCATTGGAATTAAATACAAAAGGCACAATGCCGACTTAAGTACATGAAGACTGACTCTTCCTACTGTCTATGTTTCGAACCATTCTGTGACACTAGTTATAGATTCCGATGCTTCACTTCAGGTTTACTGTATCCCTTGGACCGTCTTATTGACGATGAAACTCAGAAATTGCGTCGGAATTAAATACAAAAGGCACAATGCCGACTTAAGTACAAGAAGACTGACTCTTCTTACTGACTATGGTCTGAACCATTCCTGTGACACTAGTTATAGATTCCGATGCTTCACTTCAGGTTTACTAAAACCCTTGGACCTTCTTATTGACGATGTAACACAGAAATTGCATCGGAACTAAATAGAAAAGGCACAATGCCGACTTAAGTACAAGAAGACTGACTCTTCTTACTGTCTATGTTTTGAACCATTCCTGTGACACTAGTTATAGATTCCGATGCTTCAATTCAGGTTTGCCGAAACCCTTGGACATTCTTATTTACGATGAAACACAGAAATTACATCGGAATTAAATACAAAAGGCACAACGGCGAATTAAAGACAAGAAGACTGGCTCTTCTTTCTGTCTGTGTTTTGAACCATTCCTGTGACACTAGTTCTAGATTCCGATGCTTCACTTCAGGTTTACTGTATCACTTGGACCTTCTTATTGACGACGAAACACAGAAATAGCGTCGGAATTAAATAGAAGAGGCACAATGCCGACTTAAGTACAAGAAGACTATCTCTTCCTACTGTCTATGTTTTGAACCATTCCTGTGACACTAGTTATAGATTCCGATGTTTCACTTCTGGTTTACTGTATCACTTGGTTCTTTTTATTGACGATGAAACACTGAAATTGCATCGGAATTAAATACAAAAGGCACAATGCCGACTTAAGTACAAGAAGACTGACCCTTCCTACTGTCTATGATTTGAACCATTCCTGTGACACTTGTTTTAGATTCCGATGCTTCACTTCACTTTTACTGTATCCCTCTGACCTTCTTATTGACGATGAAACACAGAAATTGAATCGGAATTAGATACAAAAGGCACATTGCCGACTTATGTACAAGAAGACTGACTCTTCCTACTGTCAATGTTTTGAACCATACCTGTGAGACTAGTTATAGATTCCGATGCTTACTTCAGGTTTACTGTATCTCTTGGACCTTCTTATTGACGATGAAACACAGAGATTGCATCGGAACTAAATACAAAAGGCACCAAGCCGACTTAAGTACAAGAAGACTGACTCTTCTTACTGGCTATGTTTTGAACCATTCCTGTGACACTAGTTATAGATTCCGATGCTTCACTTCAGGTTTGCCGAAACACTTGGACCTTCTTATTGTTGATGAAACACAGAAACTGCATCGAAATTAAATACAAAAGGCACAATGCCGAATTAAAGACAAGAAGACTGACTCTTCTTACTGTCTATGTTTTGAACCATTCCTGTGACGCTAGTTATAGATTCCGATGCTTCACTTCAGGTTTACTGTATCACTTGGACCTTCTTATTGACGACGAAACACAGAAATAGCGTCGGAATTAGATAGAAAAGGCACAATGCCGACTTAAGTACAAGAAGACCATCTCTTCCTACAGTCTATGTTTTGAAACATTCCTGTGACACTAGTTATAGATTCCGATGCCTTAATTCAGGTTTAGTGAATCCCTTGGACCATCTTATTGACGATGAAACACATAAATTGCATCGGAATTAAGTACAAAAGGCACAATGCCGACTTAAGTACAAGAAGACTGACTCTTCCTACAGTCTATGTTTTGAACCATTCTGTGACACTAGTTATAGATTCTGATGCTTCACTTCATCTTTACTGTATCCCTTGGTCCTTCTTATTGACGATGAAACTCAGAAATTGCATCGGAATTAAATACAAAAGCCACAATGCCGCCTTCAGTACACGAAGACTGACTCTTCTTACTGACTATGTTCTACACCATTCCTGTGACACTAGTTATAGATTCCGATGCTTCACTTCAGGTTTACTAAAACCCCTGGACCTTCTTATTGACGATGAAACACAGAAATTGCATCAGAATTAAATACAAAAGGCACAATGCCGACTTAAGTACAATAAGAGTGACTCTTCTTACTGTCCATGTTTTGAACCATTCCTGTGACACTAGTTATAGATTCCGATGCTTCACACCAGGTTTACTGTATCCCTTGGACCTTCTCATTGACGATGAAACACCGAAATTGCATCGGAATCAAATAGAAAACGCACAATGCCGACATAAGTACAAGAAGACTGACTCTTGTTACTGACTATGTTTTAAACCATTCCTGTGACACTAGTTATAGATTCCGATGCTTCACTTCAGGTTTACTGTATCCCTTGGACCTTCTTATTGACGATGAAACGCAGATATTGCATCGGAATTAAATACAAAAGGCACAATGCCGACTTAAGTACATGAAAACTGACTCTTCTTACTGACTATCCCTTATACCATATCTGTGACACTAGTTATAGATTCCAATGCTTCACTTCAGGTTTACTGTATCCCTTGGATCCTCTTATTGGCGATGAAATACAGAAATTGCATCGGAATTAAATAGAAAACTCACAAAGCCGACTTAAGGACAAGATGACTGACACTTCTTACTGACTATGTTTTAAACCATTCCTGTGACACTAGTTATAGATTCCGATGCTTCACTTCAGGTCTTCTGTATCCCTTGGAACTTGTTATTGACGATGAAACACAGAAATTGCATCGGAATTCATTACAAAACCTAAATGCCGACTTAAGTGCAAGAAGACTGACTCTTCCTACCGTCTATGCTTTGAACCATTCCTGTGACACTAGTTTTAGATTTTGATGCTTCATTTCAGGTTTACTGTATCCCTCTGACCTTCTTATTGACGATGAAACACAGAAATTGCATCGGAATTAAATACAAAAGGCAAAATGCCCACTTAAGTACAAGAGGACTGACTCTTACAACTGTCTATGTTTTGAAACATTCCTGTGACACTAGTTATAGATTCCGATGTTTCAATTCAGGTTCACTGAATCCCTTGGACCATCTTATTGACGATGAAACACATAAATTGCATTGGAATTAAATACAAAAGGCACAATGCCGACTTAAGTACATGAAGACTGACTCTTCCTACTGGCTATGTTCCGAACCATTCTGTGACACTTGTTATAGATTCCGATGCTTCACTTCAGGTTTACTGTATCCCTTGGACCGTCTTATTGACGATGAAACTCAGAAATTGCGTCGGAATTAAATACAAAAGGCACAATGCCGACTTAAGTACAAGAAGACTGACTCTTCTTACTGACTATGGTCTGAACCATTCCTGTGACACTAGTTATAGATTCCGATGCTTCACTTCAGGTTTACTAAAACCCTTGGACCTTCTTATTGACGATGTAACACAGAAATTGCATCGGAACTAAAAAGAAAAGGCACAATGCCGACTTAAGTACAAGAAGACTGACTCTTCTTACTGTCTATGTTTTGAACCATTCCTGTGACACTAGTTATAGATTCCGATGCTTCAATTCAGGTTTGCCGAAACCCTTGGACATTCTTATTTACGATGAAACACAGAAATTACATCGGAATTAAATACAAAAGGCACAACGGCGAATTAAAGACAAGAAGACTGACTCTTCTTTCTGTCTGTGTTTTGAACCATTCCTGTGACACTAGTTCTAGATTCCGATGCTTCACTTCAGGTTTACTGTATCACTTGGACCTTCTTATTGACGACGAAACACAGAAATAGCGTCGGAATTAAATAGAAGAGGCACAATGCCGACTTAAGTACAAGAAGACTATCTCTTCCTACTGTCTATGTTTTGAACCATTCCTGTGACACTAGTTATAGATTCCGATGTTTCACTTCTGGTTTACTGTATCACTTGGACCTTCTTATTGACGATGAAACACTGAAATTGCATCGGAATTAAATACAGAAGGCACAATGCCGACTTAAGTACAAGAAGACTGACCCTTCCTACTGTCTATGATTTGAACCATTCCTGTGACACTTGTTTTAGATTCCGATGCTTCACTTCACTTTTACTGTATCCCTCTGACCTACTTATTGACGATGAAACACAGAAATTGAATCGGAATTAGATACAAAAGGCACAATGCCGACTTATGTACAAGAAGACTGACTCTTCCTACTGTCAATGTTTTGAACCATACCTGTGACACTAGTTATAGATTCCGATGCTTACTTCAGGTTTACTGTATCCCTTGGACCTTCTTATTGACGATGAAACACAGAGATTGCATCGGAACTAAATACAAAAGGCACCATGCCGACTTAAGTACAAGAAGACTGACTCTTCTTACTGGCTATGTTTTGAACCATTCCTGTGACACTAGTTATAGATTCCGATGATTCACTTCAGGTTTGCCGAAACACTTGGACCTTCTTATTGACGATGAAACACAGAAACTGCATCGAAATTAAATACAAAAGGCACAATGCCGAATTAAAGACAAGAAGACTGACTCTTCTTACTGTCTATGTTTTGAACCATTCCTGTGACGCTAGTTATAGATTCCGATGCTTCACTTCAGGTTTACTGTATCTTTTGGACCTTCTTATTGACGACGAAACACAGAAATAGCGTCGGAATTAGATAGAAAAGGCACAATGCCGACTTAAGTACAAGAAGACCATCTCTTCCTACAGTCTATGTTTTGAAACATTCCTGTGACACTAGTTATAGATTCCGATGCCTTAATTCAGGTTTAGTGAATCCCTTGGACCATCTTATTGACGATGAAACACATTAATTGCATCGGAATTAAGTACAAAAGGCACAATGCCGACTTAAGTACAAGAAGACTGACTCTTCCTACAGTCTATGTTTTGAACCATTCTGTGACACTAGTTATAGATTCTGATGCTTCACTTCATCTTTACTGTATCCCTTGGACCTTCTTATTGACGATGAAACTCAGAAATTGCATCGGAATTAAATACAAAAGGCACAATGCCGCCTTCAGTACACGAAGACTGACTCTTCTTACTGACTATGTTCTACACCATTTCTGTGACACTAGTTATAGATTCCGATGCTTCACTTCAGGTTTACTAAAACCCCTGGACCTTCTTATTGACGATGAAACACAGAAATTGCATCGGAATTAAATAGAAAAGGCACAATGCCGACTTAAGTACAAGAAGACTGACTCTTCTTACTGTCTATGTTTTGAACCAATCCTGTGACACTAGTTATAGATTCCGATGCTTCACTTCAGGTTTGCCTAAACCCTTGGACCTTCTTATTGACGATGAAACACAGAAATTGCATCGGAATTAAATACAAAAGGCACAACGCCGAATTAAAGAAAAGAAGAGTGACTCTTCTTACTGTCTGTGTTTTGAACCATTTCTGTGACGCTAGTTATAGATTCCGATGCTTCACTTCAGGTTTGCTGTATCACTTGGACCCTTTTATTGACGACGAAACACAGAAATAGCGTCGGAATTAAATAGAAGAGGCACAATGCCGACTTAAGTACAAGAAGACTGACTCTTCCTACTGTCTATGTTTTGAACCATACCTGTGACACTAGTTATAGATTCCGATGCTTCACTTCAGGTTTGCCGAAACACTTGGACCTTCTTATTGGCGATGAAACACAGAAATTACATGGGAATTAAGTACTAAAGGCACAATGCCGACATAAGTACAAAAAGACTGACTCTTGTTACTGACTATGTTTTGAACCATTTCTATGACACTAGTTATAGATTCCGATGCTTCACTTCAGGTTTACTGTATCCCTCTGACCTTCTTATTGGCGATGAAACACAGAAATTGCATCGGAATTAAATACAAAAGGCACAATGCCAACTTAAGTACAAGAAGACTGACTCTACTTACTGACTATGTTTTGAACCATTTCTGTGACACTAGCTATAGTTTCCGATGCTTCACTTCTGGGTTACTGTATCCCTCTGACCATCTTATTCACGATGAAACACAGAAATTGCATCGGAATTAAATACAAAAGGCACAATGCCGACTTAAGGACAAGAAGACTGGCTCTTTTTACCGAGTATGTTTTGATCCATTCCTGTGACACCAGTTATAGATTCCGATGCTTCACTTCAGGTTTACTGTATCCCTCTGACCTTCTTATTGACGATGAAACACAGAAATTGCACCGGAATTAAATACAAAAGGCACAATGCCAACTTAAGTACATGAAGACCGACTCTTCTTACTGACTATGTTTTGAACCATTCCTGTGACACTAGTTATAGATTCCGATGCTTCACTTCAGGTTTACTGTATCCCTTGGAACTCCGTATTGACGATGAAACACAGAAATTGCATCGGAATTAAATACAAAAGGCACAATGCCGACTTAGGTACATGAAGACTGACCCTTCTTACTTTCTATGTTTTGAGCCATTCCTGTGACACTACTTATAGATTCCGATGCTACACTCCAGGTTTACTGTATCCCTTGGACCTTCTTGTTGCCGATGAAACACAGAAATTGCATCGGAATTAAATACAAGAGGCAAAATGCCGACTTAAGTACAAGAGGACTGTCTCTTCCTACTGTCTATGTTTTGAACCATTCCTGTGACACTAGTTATAGAATCCGATGCCTCACTTCCGGTTTACTGTATCCCTCTGACCTTATTGACGATGAAACACAGAAATTGCATTGGAATTAAATACAAAAGGAACAATACCAACTTAAGTACAACAAGATAGACTCTTCTAACTGTATATGTTTTGATCCAGTCCTGTGACACTAGTTATAGATTCCGATGCTTCACTTCAGGTTTACTGTATTATTTGGACTTTCCTATTGAGGATGAAACACTGAAATTGCATCGGAATTAAATACAAAAGGCACAATGCCGACTTAAGTACAATAAGACTGTATCTTCTTACTGTCTACGTTTTGAACCATTCCTGTGACACTAGTTATAGATTCCGATGCTTCACTCCTGGTTTATTGTATACCTTGGACCTTGTTATTGACGATGAAACACAGAAATTCCATCGGAATTAAATACAAAAGGCACAATGCCGACTTAAGGACAAGAAGACTGATTCTTCTTACTGACTATGTTTTGAACCATTCCCGTGACACTAGTTATAGACTCCGATTCTTCACTTCAGGTTTACTGGATCCCTCTGACCTTCTTATTGACGATAAAACACAGAAATTGCACCGGAATGAAATACAAAAGGCACAATGCCGACTTAAGTACATGAAGACCGACTCTTCTTACTGGCTATGTTTTGAACCATTCCTGTGACACTAGTCTTAGATTCCGATGCTTCACTTCAGGTTTACTGTATCCCGTGGACCTTCTAATTGACGATGAAACACAGAAATTGCATCGGAATTAAATACAAAAGACACAATGCCGACATAAGTACAAGAAGACTGTATCTTCTTACGGTCTATGTTTTGAACCATTCCTGTGACACTAGTTATAGATTCCGATGCTTCACTCCAGGTTTACTGTATCCCTTGGACCTTCTTATTGACGATGAAACACAGAAATTGCATCGGAATTAAATACAAAAGGAATAATACCGACTTAAGGACAAGAAGACTGACTCTTCTTACTGAGTATGATTTGAACCATTCCAGTGACACTAGTTATAGATTCCGATGCTTCACTTCAGGTTTACTGTATCCCTCTGACCTTCTTATTGACGTTAAACACAGAAATTGCACCGGAATTAAACCCAAAAGGCACAATGCCGACTTAGGTACAAGAAGACTGACTCTTCTTACTGTCTATGATTTGAACCATTCCATTGACACTAGTTATAGATTCCGATGCTTCACTCCAGGTTTACTGTATCCCTTGGACCTTCTTATTGACAATGAAACACTGAAATTGCATCGGAATTTAATAGATTTGGCAAATAAGCCGACTTAAGTACAAGAAGACTGACTCTTCTTACTGACTATGTTTTCAACCATTCCTGAGACACTAGTTATAGATTCCGATACTTCACTTCAGGTTTACTGCATCCCTTGGACCTTCTTATTGACGATGAAACACAGAAATTGCATCGGAATTAAATACAAAAGGCACAATGCCGACTTAAGTACATGAAAACTGACTCTTCTTACTGACTATGTTTTGAACCATACCTGTGACACTAGTTATAGATTCCCATGCTTCACTCCAGATTTACTGTATCCCTTGGACCTTCTTATTGACGATGAAACTCAGAAATTGCATCGGAATTAAATACAAAAGGCACAATGCCGACTTAAGTACAAGAAGACTATCTCTTCCTACTGTCTATGTAATGAACCATTCCTGTGACACTAGTTATAGATTCCGATGTTCCACTTCTTGTTTACTGTATCACTTGGACCTTCTTATTGACGATGAAACACCGAAATTGCATCGGAATTAAATACAAAACTCACAATGCCGACTTAAGTTCAAGAAGACTCTCTCTTCCTACTGTCTACGTTTTGAACCATTCCTGTGACACTAGTTTTAGATTCTGATGCTTCACTTCAGGTTTACTGTATCCCTCTGACCTTCTGTCTATGTTTTGAACCATTCCTGTGACACTAGTTTTAGATTCCGATGCTGCACTTCAGGTTTACTGTATCCCTCTGACCTTCTTATTGACGATGAAACACAGAAATAGCGTCGGAATTAAATAGAAAAGGCACAATGCCGATATAAGTACAAGAAGACTATCTCTTCCTACTATCCATGCTTTGTACCATTCCTGCGAAACTAGTTATAAATTCCGATGCTTCACTTCAGGGTTACTGTATCCGCAGGACCTTCATATTGACGATGAAGCACAGAAATTGCATCGGAATTAAACGCAAAAGGCAAAATGCCGACTTAAGTACAAGAAGACTGACTCTTCCTACTGTCTATGTTTTGAAACATTCCTGTGACACTAGTTATAGATTCCGATGCTTCAATTCAGGTTTACTGAATCCCTTGGACCATCTTATTGACGATGAAACACATAAATTGCATCGGAATTAAATACAAAATGCACAATGCCGACTTAAGTACAAGAAGACTGACTCTTCTTACTGTCTATGATTTGAACCATTCTGTGACTCTAGATATAGATTCCGATGCTTCACTTCAGGTTTACTGTATCCCTTGGACCTCCTTATTGACGATGATACTCAGAAATTGCATCGGAATTAAATACAAAAGGCACAATGCCGACTTAAGTACAAGAAGACTGACTCTTCCTACTGTCTATGTTTTGAAACATTCCCGTGACACTAGTTATAGATTCCGGTGTTTCAATTCAGGTTCACTGAATCCCTTGGACCATCTTATTGACGATGAAACACATAAATTGCATCGGAATTAAATACAAAAGGCACAATGCCGACTTAAGTACAAGAAGACTGCCTCTTCCTACTGTCTATGTTTTGAACCATTCTGTGACACTAGTTATAGATTCTGATGCTTCACTTCAGGTTTACTGTATCCCTTGGACCTTCTTATTGGCGATGAAACTCAGAAATTGCATCGGAATTAAATACAAAAGGCACAATGCCGACTTAAGTACAAGAAGACAGAATCTTCTTACTGACTATGTTCTGAACCATTCCTGTGACACTAGTTATAGATTCCGATGCTTCACTTCAGGTTTACTAAAACCCTTGGACCTTCTTATTTACGATTAAACACAGAAATGGCATCGGAATAAAATAGAAAAGGCACAATTCCGACTTAAGTACAAGAAGACTGACTCTTCTTAATGTCTATGTTTTGAACCATTCCTGTGACACTAGTTATAGATTCCGATGCTTCACTTCAGGTTTGCCGAAACCCTTTTACCTTCTTATTTACGATGAAACATAGAAATTGCATCCGAATTAAATACAAAAGGGACAACGGCTAATTAAAGACAAGAAGACTGACTTTTCTTACTGTCTGTGTTTTGAACCATTCCTGTGACACTAGTTATAGATTCCGATGCTTCACTTCAGGTTTACTGTATCACTTGGACCTTCTTATTGACGACGAAACACAGAAATAGCGTCGGAATTAAATAGAAGAGGCACAATGCCGACTTAAGTACAAGAAACTATCTCTTCCTACTGTCTATGTAATGAACCATTCCTGTGACACTAGTTATAGATGCCGATGTTTCACTTCTTGTTTACTGTATCACTTGGACCGTCTTATTGACGATGAAACACTGAAATTGAATCGGAATTAAATACAAAACTCACAATGCCGACTTAAGTTCAAAAAGTCTGACTCTTCCTACTGTCTATGTTCTGAACCATTCCTGTGACACTAGTTTTAGATTCTGATCCTTCACTTCAGGTTTACTTAAGTACAAGAAGACTGACTCTTCTTACTGTCTATGTTTTGAACCATTCCTGTGACACTAGTTATAGATTCCGATGCTTCACTCCAGGTTTTATGTATCCCTTGGACCTTCTTTTTGACGATGAAACACAGAAATTGCATTGGAACTAAATAGAAAAGGCACAAATGCCGACTTAAGTACAAGAAGACTGACTCTTCCTACAGACTATGTTTTGAACCATTCTTGTGGCACTAGTTTTAGATTCCGACGCTTCACTTCAGGTTTACTGTATCCCTCTGACCTTCTTATCGACGATGAAACACAGAAATTGCATCGGAATTAAATTCAAAAGCACAATGCTCACATATGTACAAGAAGACTGACTCTTCCTACTGTCTATGTTTTCAACCATTCCTGTGACACTAGTTATAGATTCCGATGCTTCACTTCCGGTTTACTGTATCCCTTGGACCTTCTTATTGACGATGAAACACAGAAATTGCATCCGAATTAAATACAAAAGGCACAATGCCGACTTAAGTACTAGAAGACTGACTCTTCCTACTGTCTATGTTTTGATACATTCCTGTGACATTAGTTATAGATTCCGATGATTCACTCCAGGTTTACTGTATCCTTTGCACCTTCTTATTGGCGACGAAACACAGAAATTGCATCGGAATTAAGTAGAAAAGGCACAATGCCGACTTAAGAGCAAGAAGACTGACTCTTCCTACAGTCTATGTTTTGAACCATTCCTGTGACTCTAGTTATAGATTCCGATGCTTCACCTCCGGTTTACTGTATCCCTCTGACCTTCTTATTGACGATGAAACACAGAAATCGCATCGGAATTATATAGAAAAGGCACAATGCCGACTTAAGTACAAGAAGACTGACTCTTCTTACTGTCTATGTTTTGAACTATTCCTGTGACGCTAGTTACTGTTTCCGATGCTTCACTTCAGGTTTACTGTATCCCTTGGACCTTCGTATTGACGATGAAACACAGAAATTGCATCGGAATTAAATACAAAAGGCACAATGCCGACTTAAGTACAAGAAGACTGACTCTTCTTACTGACTATGTTTGAACCATTCCTGTGACACTAGTAATAGATTCCGATGCTTCACTTCAGGTTTAGTGTATCACTTGGACCTCCTTATGGACGATGAAACACAGAAATTGCATCGGAATTAAATAGAAAAGGCACAATGCCGAGTTAGGTACAAGAAGACAGACTCTTCTCACTGACTATGATTTGAACCTTTCCTGTGACACTAGTTATAGATTACGATGCTTCACTTCAGGTTTACTGTATCCCTGGGACAATCTTTTTGACGATGAAACACAGAAATTGCATCGGAATTAAATAGAAAAGGCACAAATGCCGACTTAAGTACAAGATGACTGACTCTTCCTTCTGTCTATGTTTTGAACCATTCCTGTGGCACTAGTTTTAGATTCCGACGCTTCACTTCAGGTTTACTGTATCCCTCTGACCTTCTTATCGACGATGAAACACAGAAATTCCATCGGAATTAAATTCAAAAGCACAATGCTCACATAAGTACAAGAAGACTGACTCTTCCTACTGTCTATGTTTTCAACCATTCCTGTGACACTAGTTATATATTCCGATTCTCCACTTCCGGTTTACTGTATCCCTTGGGCCTTCTTATTGACGATGAAACACAGAAATTGCATCGGAATTAAATACAAAAGGCACAATGCCGACTTAAGTACTAGAAGACTGACTCTTCCTACTGTCTATGTTTTGATACATTCCTGTGACATTAGTTATAGATTCCGATGATTCACTCCAGGTTTACTGTATTCTTTGCACCTTCTTATTGGCGACGAAACACAGAAATTGCATCGGAATTAAATAGAAAAGGCACAATGCCGACTTAAGAGCAAGAAGACTGACTCTTCCTACAGTCTATGTTTTGAACCATTCCTGTGACACTAGTTATAGATTCCGATGCTTCACTTCAGGTTTACTGTATCCGTTGGACCTTCTTTTTGACGATGAAGCACAGAAATTGCATCGGAATTAAATACAAAAGGCATAATGTCGACTTAAGTACAAGAAGACTGACTCTTCTTACTGACTATGTTTTGAACCATTCCTGTGACACTAGTTGTAGATTCCGATGCTTCTTTCAGGTTTACTATATCCCTTGGACCTACTTATTGACGATGAAACACAGGAATTGCATCGGAATTTAATACAAAAGGCACAATGCTGACCTAAGTCTAAGGGGACTGACTCTTCTAACTGACTACGTTTTGAACCGTTCCTGTGACACTAATTATAGATTCCGATGATTCACTCCAGGTTTACTGTATTCTTTGCACCTTCTTATTGGCGACGAAACACAGAAATTGCATCGGAATTAAATAGAAAAGGCACAATGCCGACTTAAGTACAAGAAGACTGACTCTTCCTACAGTCTATGCTTCGAACCATTCCTGTGACACTAGTCACAGATTCCAATGCTTCACCTCCGGATTACTGTATCCCTCTGACCTTCTTATTGACGATGAAACACTGAAATCGCATCGGAATTATATAGAAAAGGCACAATGCCGACTTATGTAGAAGAAGACTGACACTTCTTACTGTCTATGTTTTGTACTATTCCTGTGACGCTAGTTACTGATTCCGATGCTTCACTTCAGGTTTACTGTATCCCTTGGACCTTCTTGTTGACGATGAAACACAGAAATTGCATCGGAATTAAATAGAAAAGGCACAATGCCGACTTATGTGCAAGAAGACTGACTCTCCTTACTGACTATGATTTGAACCATTCCTGTGACACTAGTTTTAGATTCTGATCCTTCACTTCAGGTTTACTTAAGTACAAGAAGACTGACTCTTCTTACTGTCTATGTTTTGAACCATTCCTGTGACACTAGTTATAGATTCCGATGCTTCACTTCAGGTTTGCCGAAACCCTTGGACCATCTTATTGACGATGAAACACAGAAATTGCATCGGAATTAAATACAAGAGGCACAATGCCGAATTATAGACAAGAAGCCTGACTCTTCTTACTGTCTCTGTTTTGAACCATTCCTGTGACGCAAGTTATAGATTCCGATGCTTCACTTCAGGTTTACTGTATCACTTGGACCTTCTTATTGCCGACGAAACAGAGAAATAGCGTCGGAATTAAATAGAAGAGGCACAATGCCGACTTAAGTACAAGAAGACTACCTCTTCCTACTGTCTATGTTTTGATCCATTCCTGTGACGCTAGTTACTGATTCCGATGCTTCACTTCAGGTTTACTGTATCCCTTGGACCTTCGTATTGACGATGAAACACAGAAATTGCATCGGAATTAAATACAAAAGGCACAATGCCGACTTATCTACAAGAAGACTGACTCTTCTTACTGACTATGTTTGAACCATTCCTGTGACACTAGTAATAGATTCCGATGCTTCACTTCAGGTTTAGTGTATCACTTGGACCTCCTTATGGACGATGAAACACAGAAATTGCATCGGAATTAAAAAGAAAAGGCACAATGCCGACTTAGGTACAAGAAGACTGACTCATCCTTCAGTCTATGTTTTGAACCATTCCTGTGACACTAGTTATAGATTCCGATGCTTCACTTCAGGTTTACTGTATCCGTTGGACCTTCTTTTTGACGATGAAGCACAGAAATTGCATCGGAATTAAATACAAAAGGCATAATGTCGACTTAAGTACAAGAAGACTGACTCTTCTTACTGACTATGTTTTGAACCATTCCTGTGACACTAGTTGTAGATTCCGATGCTTCCTTCAGGTTTACTATATCCCTTGGACCTTCTTATTGACGATGAAACACAGGAATAGCATCGGAATTTAATACAAAAGGCACAATGCTGACCTAAGTCTAAGGGGACTGACTCTTCTAACTGACTATGTTTTGCACCGTTCCTGTGACACTAATTATAGATTCCGATGATTCACTCCAGGTTTACTGTATTCTTTGCACCTTCTTATTGGCGACGAAACACAGAAATTGCATCGGAATTAAATAGAAAAGGCACAATGCCGACATAAGTACAAGAAGACTGACTCTTCCTACAGTCTATGCTTTGAACCATTCCTGTGACACTAGTTACAGATTCCGATGCTTCACCTCCTGATTACTGTATATCTCTGACCTTCTTATTGACGATGAAACACTGAAATCGCATCAGAATTATATAGAAAAGGCACAATGCCGACTTATGTAGAAGAAGACTGACACTTCTTACTGTCTATGTTTTGTACTATTCCTGTGACGCTAGTTACTGATTCCGATGCTTCACTTCAGGTTTACTGTATCCCTTGGACCTTCTTGTTGACGATGAAACACAGAAATTGCATCGGAATTAAATAGAAAAGGCACAATGCCGACGTATGTACAAGAAGACTGACTCTCCTTACTGACTATGATTTGAACCATTCCTGTGACACTAGTTTTAGATTCTGATCCTTCACTTCAGGTTTACTTAAGTACAAGAAGACTGACTCTTCTTACTGTCTATGTTTTGAACCATTCCTGTGACACTAGTTATAGATTCCGATGCTTCACTTCAGGTTTGCCGAAACCCTTGGACCATCTTATTGACGATGAAACACAGAAATTGAATCGGAATTAAATACAAAAGGCACAATGCCGAATTAAAGACAAGAAGCCTGACTCTTCTTACTGTCTCTGTCTTGAACCATTCCTGTGACGCTAGTTATAGATTCCGATGCTTCACTTCAGGTTTACTGTTTCACTTGGACCTTCTTATTGCCGACGAAACACAGAAATAGCGTCGGAATTAAATAGAAGAATCACAATGCCGACTTAAGTACAAGAAGACTACCTCTTCCTACTGTCTATGTTTTGATCCATTCCTGTGACACTAGTTATAGATTCCGATGCTTCACTTCCGGTTTACTGTATCCCTTGGACCTTCGTATTGACGATGAAACACAGAAATTGCATCGGAATTAAATAGAAAAGGCAAATGCCGACTTAAGTACAAGAAGACTGACTCTTCTTACTGTCTATGTTTTGAACCATTCCTGTGACACTAGTTATAGATTCCGATGCTTCACTCCAGGTTTTATGTATCCCTTGGACCTTCTTATTGACGATGAAACACAGAAATTGCATCGGTATTAAATAGAAAAGGCACAATGCCGAGTTAAGTACAAGAAGACAGACTCTTCTCACTGACTATGATTTGAACCTTTCCTGTGACACTAGTTATAGATTACGATGCTTCACTTCAGGTTTACTGTATCCCTGGGACCTTCTTATTGACGATGAAACACAGAAATTGCATCGGAACTAAATAGAAAAGGCACAAATGCCGACTTAAGTACAAGAAGACTGACTCTTCCTACTGTCTATGTTTCGAACCATTCCTGTGGCACTAGTTTTAGATTCCGACGCTTCGCTTCAGGTTTACTGTATCCCTCTGACCTTCTTATCGACGATGAAACACAGAAATTGCATCGGAATTAAATTCAAAAGCACAATGCTCACATAAGTACAAGAAGACTGACTCTTCCTACTGTCTATGTTTTCAACCATTCCTGTGACACTAGTTATAGATTCCGATGCTTCACTTCCGGTTTACTGTATCCCTTGGACCTTCTTATTGACGATGAAACACAGAAATTGCATCGGAATTAAATACAAAAGGCACAATGCCGACTTAAGTACTAGAAGACTTACTCTTCCTACTGTCTATGTTTTGATACATTCCTGTGACATTAGTTATAGATTCCGATGATTCACTCCACGTTTACTGTATCCTTTGCACCTTCTTATTGGCGACGAAACACAGAATTTGCATCGGAATTAAATAGAAAAGGCACAATGCCGACTGAAGAGCAAGAAGACTGACTCTTCCTACAGTCTATGATTTGAACCATTCCTGTGACACTAGTTATAGATTCCGATGCTTCACCTCCTGTTTACTGTATCCCTCTGACCTTCTTATTGACGAAGAAACACAGAAATCGCATCGGAATTATATAGAAAAGGCACAATGCCGACTTAAGTACAAGATGACTGACTCTTCTTACTGTCTATGTTTTGTACTATGCCTGTGACGCTAGTTACTGATTCCGATGCTTCACTTCAAGTTTACTGTATCCCTTGGACCTTCGTATTGACGATGAAACACAGAAATTGCCTCGGAATTAAATACAAAAGGCACAATGCCGACTTAAGTACAAGAAGACTGACTCTTCTTACTGACTATGTTTGAACCATTCCTGTGACACTAGTAATAGATTCCGATGCTTCACTTCAGGTTTAGTGTATCACTTGGACCTCCTTATGGACGATGAAACACAGAAATTGCATCGGAATTAAATAGAAAAGGCACAATGCCGACTTAAGTACAAGAAGACTGACTCATCCTTCTGTCTATGTTTTGAACCATTCCTGTGACACTAGTTATAGATTCCGATGCTTCACTTCAGGTTTACTGTATCCGTTGGACCTTCTTTTTGACGATGAAGCACAGAAATTGCATCGGAATTAAATACAAAAGGCATAATGTCGACTTAAGTACAAGAAGACTGACTCTTCTTACTGACTATGTTTTGAACCATTCCTGTGACACTAGTTGTAGATTCCGATGCTTCCTTCAGGTTTACTATATCCCTTGGACCTTCTTATTGACGATGAAACACAGGAATAGCATCGGAATTTAATACAAAAGGCACAATGCTGACCTAAGTCTAAGGGGACTGACTCTTCTAACTGACTATGTTTTGAACCGTTCCTGTGACACTAATTATAGATTCCGATGATTCACTCCAGGTTTACTGTATTCTTTGCACCTTCTTATTGGCGACGAAACACAGAAATTGCATCGGAATTGAATAGAAAAGGCACAATGCCGACTTAAGTACAAGAAGACTGACTCTTCCTACAGTCTATGCTTTGAACCATTCCTGTGACACTAGTTACAGATTCCGATGCTTCACCTCCGGATTACTGTATCCCTCTGACCTTCTTATTGACGATGAAATACAGAAATCGCACCGGAATTATACAGAAAAGGCACAATGCCGACTTATGTACAAGATGACTGACACTTCTTACTGTCTATGTTTTGTACTATTCCTGTGACGCTAGTTACTGATTCCGATGCTTCACTTCAGGTTTACTGTATCCCTTGGACCTTCTTGTTGACGATGAAACACAGAAATTGCATCGGAATTAAATAGAAAAGGCACAATGCCGACTTATGTACAAGAAGACTGACTCTCCTTACTGACTATGATTTGAACCATTCCTGTGACACTAGTTTTAGATTCTGATCCTTCACTTCAGGTTTACTTAAGTACAAGAAGACTGACTCTTCTTACTGTCTATGTTTTGAACCATTCCTGTGACACTAGTTATAGATTCCGATGCTTCACTTCAGGTTTGCCGAAACCCTTGGACCATCTTATTGACGATGAAACACAGAAATTGCATCGGAATTAAATACAAAAGGCACAATGCCGAATTAAAGACAAGAAGCCTGACTCTTCTTACTGTCTCTGTTTTGAACCATTCCTGTGACGCTAGTTATGGATTCCGATGCTTCACTTCAGGTTTACTGTTTCACTTGGACCTTCTTATTGCCGACGAAACACAGAAATAGCGTCGGAATTAAATAGAAGAATCACAGTGCCGACTTAAGTACAAGAAGACTACCTCTTCCTACTGTCTATGTTTTGATCCATTCCTGTGACACTAGTTATAGATGCCGATGCTTCACTTCCGGTTTATTGTATCCCTTGGACCTTCTTATTGACGATGAAACACAGAAATTGCATCGGAATTAAATAGAAAAGGCAAATGCCGACTTAAGTACAAGAAGACTGACTCTTCTTACTGTCTATGTTTTGAACCATTCCTGTGACACTAGTTATAGATTCCGATGCTTCACTCCAGGTTTTATGGATCCCTTGGACCTTCTTATTGACGATGAAACACAGAAATTGCATCGGTATTAAATAGAAAAGGCACAATGCCGAGTTAGGTACAAGAAGACAGACTCTTCTCACTGACTATGATTTGAACCTTTCCTGTGACACTAGTTATAGATTACGATGCTTCACTTCAGGTTTACTGTATCCCTGGGACCTTCTTATTGACGATGAAACACAGAAATTGCATCGGAACTAAATAGAAAAGGCACAAATGCCGACTTAAGTACAAGAAGACTGACTCTTCCTACTGTCTATGTTTCGAACCATTCCTGTGGCACTAGTTTTAGATTCCGACGCTTCGCTTCAGGTTTACTGTATCCCTCTGACCTTCTTATCGACGATGAAACACAGAAATTGCATCGGAATTAAATTCAAAAGCACAATGCTCACATAAGTACAAGAAGACTGACTCTTCCCACTCTCTATGTTTTCAACCATTCCTGTGACACTAGTTATAGATTCCGGTGCTTCACTTCCGGTTTACTGTATCCCTTGGACCTTCTTATTGACGATGAAACACAGAAATTGCATCGGAATTAAATACAAAATGCACAATGCCGACTTAAGTACTAGAAGACTTACTCTTCCTACTGTCTATGTTTTGATACATTCCTGTGACATTAGTTATAGATTCCGATGATTCACTCCAGGTTTACTGTATCCTTTGCACCTTCTTATTGGCGACGAAACACAGAATTTGCATCGGAATTAAATAGAAAAGGCACAATGCCGACTGAAGAGCAAGAAGACTGACTCTTCCTACAGTCTATGATTTGAACCATTCCTGTGACACTAGTTATAGATTCCGATGCTTCATCTCCGGTTTACTGTATCCCTCTGACCTTCTTATTGACGAAGAAATACAGAAATCGCACCGGAATTATACAGAAAAGGCACAATGCCGACTTAAGTACAAGAAGACTGACTCTTCTTACTGTCTATGTTTTGTACTATTCCTGTGACGCTAGTTACTGATTCCGATGCTTCACTTCAAGTTTACTGTATCCCTTGGACCTTCGTATTGACGATGAAACACAGAAATTGCATCGGAATTAAATACAAAAGGCACAATGCCGACTTAAGTACAAGAAGACTGACTCTTCTTACTGACTATGTTTGAACCATTCCTGTGACACTAGTAATAGATTCCGATGCTTCACTTCAGGTTTAGTGTATCACTTGGACCTCCTTATGGACGATGAAACATAGAAATTGCATCGGAATTAAATAGAAAAGGCACAATGCCGACTTAAGTACAAGAAGACTGACTCATCCTTCTGTCTATGTTTTGAACCATTCCTGTGACACTAGTTTTAGATTCCGATGCTTCACTTTAGGTTTACTGTATCCGTTGGACCTTCTTTTTGACGATGAAGCACAGAAATCGCATCGGAATTAAATACAATAGGCATAATGTCGACTTAAGTAAAAGAAGACTGACTCTTCTTACTGACTATGTTTTGAACCATTTCTGTGACACTAGTTGTAGATTCCGATGCTTCCTTCAGGTTTACTATATCAATTGGACCTTCTTATTGACGATGAAACACAGGAATTGCATCGGAATTTAATACAAAAGGCACAATGCTGACCTAAGTCTAAGGGGACTGACTCTTCTAACTGACTATGATTTGAACCGTTCCTGTGACACTAATTATAGATTCCGATGCTTCACTTCAGGTTTACTGTATCCTTTGCACCTTCTTATTGGTGACGAAACACAGAAATTGCATCGGAATTAAATAGAAAAGGCACAATGCCGACTTAAGAACAAGAAGACTGACTCTTCCTACAGTCTATGCTTTGAACCATTCCTGTGACACTAGTTACAGATTCCGATGCTTCACCTCCGGATTACTGTATCCCTCTGACCTTCTTATTGACGATGAAATACAGAAATCGCACCGGAATTATACAGAAAAGGCACAATGCCGACTTATGTACAAGATGACTGACACTTCTTACTGTCTATGTTTTGTACTATTCCTGTGACGCTAGTTACTGATTCCGATGCTTCACTTCAGGTTTACTGTATCCCTTGGACCTTCTTGTTGACGATGAAACACAGAAATTGCATCGGAATTAAATAGAAAAGGCACAATGCCGACTTATGTACAAGAAGACTGACTCTCCTTACTGACTATGATTTGAACCATTCCTGTGATACTAGTTATAGATTCCAATGCTTCACCTCAGGTTTACTGTTTCCCTTGGTCCTTCTTATTGACTATGAATTACAGAAATTGCATCGGGATTAAATACAAAAAGCACAATGCCGACTTAAGTACAGGAAGACTGACTCTTCTTACTGACTATGTTTGAACCATTCCTGTGACACTAGTTATAGATTCCGATGCTTCACTTCAGGTTTAGTGTATCACGTGGACCTTCTTATGGGCGATGAAACACAGAAATTGCATCGGAATGAAATACAAAAGGCACAATGCCGAATTAAAGACAAGAAGCCTGACTCTTCTTACTGTCTCTGTTTTGAACCATTCCTGTGACGCTAGTTATAGATTCCGATGCTTCACTTCAGGTTTACTGTATCACTTGGACCTTCGTATTGACAACGAAACACAGAAATAGCGTTGGAATTAAATAGAAGAGGCACAATGCCGACTTAAGTACAATAAGACTACCTCTTCCTACTGTCTATGTTTTGATCCATTCCTGTGACACTAGTTATAGATTCCGATGCTTCACTTCCGGTTTACTGTATGCCTTGGAACTTCTTATTGACGATGAAGCACCGAAATTGCATCGGAAATAAATAGAAAAGGCACAATGCCGACTTAGGTACAGGAAGACTGACTCTTGTTACTGACTATGTTTTGAACCATTCCTGTGACACTAGTTATAGATTCCGATGCTTCACTTCAGGTTTACTGTATCCCTTGGACCTTCCTATTGACGATGAAACACAGAAATTGCATCGGATTTAAATACAAAAGGCACAATGAAGACTTAAGTACAAGAAGACGGACCCTTCTTACTATCTATGTTTTGAACCATTCCTGTGACACTAGTTTTAGATTCAGATGCTTCACTTTAGGTTTACTGTATCCCTTGGACCTTCTTATTGACGATGAAACACAGAAATTCCATCGGAATTAAATACAAAAGGCACAATGCCGACTTAAGTACAAAAAGACTGACTCTTCTTACTGGCTATGTTGTGAACCATTCCTGTGACACTAGTTATCGATTCCGATGCTTCACTTCAAGTTTGCTGAAACCCTTGGACCTTCGTATTGACGATGAAACATAGAAATTGCATTGAAATTAAATACAAAAGGCACAATGCCGAATTAAAGTCAAGAAGACTGACTATTCTCACCGTCTATGCCTTGAACCATTCCTGTGACGCTAGTTATAGATTCCGATGCATCACCTCCGGTTTACTGTATCCCTCTGACCTTCTTATTGACGATGAAACACACAAATTGCATCGGAATTAAATAGAAATGGCACAATGCCGACTTAAGTACAAGAAGACTGACAAACCTTCTGTCTATGTTTTGAACCATTCCTGTGACACTAGTTTTAGATTCCGATGCTTCACTTCAGGTTTACTGTATCCGTTGGACCTTCTTTTTGACGATGAAGCACAGAAATTGCATCGGAATTAAATACAATAGGCATAATGTCGACTTAAGTACAAGAAGACTGACTCTTCTTACTGACTATGTTTTGAACCATTTCTGTGACACTAGTTGTAGATTCCGATGCTTCCTTCAGGTTTACTATATCCGTTGGACCTTCTTATTGACGATGAAACACAGGAATTGCATCGGAATTCAATACAAAAGGCACAATGCTGACCTAAGTCTAAGGGGACTGACTCTTCTAACTGACTATGATTTGAACCGTTCCTGTGACACTAATTATAGATTCCGATGCTTCACTTCAGGTTTACTGTATCCTTTGCACCTTCTTATTGGTGACGAAACACAGAAATTGCATCGGAATTAAATAGAAAAGGCACAATGCCGACTTAAGTACAAGAAGACTGACTCTGCCTACAGTCTATGCTTTGAACCATTCCTGTGACACTAGTTACAGATTCCGATGCTTCACCTCCGGATTACTGTATCCCTCTGACCTTCTTATTGACGATGAAATACAGAAATCGCATCGGAATTATATAGAAAAGGCACAATGCCGACTTATGTACAAGATGACTGACACTTCTTACTGTCTATGTTTTGTACTATTAGTGTGACGCTAGTTACTGATTCCGATGCTTCACTTAAGGTTTACTGTATCCCTCGGACCTTCTTGTTGACGATGAAACACAGAAATTGCATCGGAATTAAATAGAAAACGCACAATGCCGACTTATGTACAAGAAGACTGACTCTCCTTACTGACTATGATTTGAACCATTCCTGTGACACTAGTTATAGATTCCAATGCTTCACCTCAGGTTTACTGTATCCCTTGGTCCTTCGTATTGACTATGAATTACAGAAATTGCATCGGAATTAAATACAAAAGGCACAATGCCGACTTAAGTACAAGAAGACTGACTCTTCTTACTGACTATGTTTGAACCATTCCTGTGACACTAGTAATAGATTCCGATGCTTCACTTCAGGTTTAGTGTATCACTTGGACCTCCTTATGGACGATGAAACACAGAAATTGCATCGGAATTAAATAGAAAAGGCACAATGCCGACTTAAGTACAAGAAGACTGACAAACCTTCTGTCTATGTTTTGAACCATTCCTGTGACACTAGTTTTAGATTCCGATGCTTCACTTCAGGTTTACTGTATCCGTTGGACCTTCTTTTTGACGATGAAGCACAGAAATTGCATCGGAATTAAATACAATAGGCATAATGTCGACTTAAGTACAAGAAGACTGACTCTTCTTACTGACTATGTTTTGAACCATTTCTGTGACACTAGTTGTAGATTCCGATGCTTCCTTCAGGTTTACTATATCCGTTGGACCTTCTTATTGACGATGAAACACAGGAATTGCATCGGAATTTAATACAAAAGGCACAATGCTGACCTAAGTCTAAGGGGACTGACTCTTCTAACTGACTATGATTTGAACCGTTCCTGTGACACTAATTATAGATTCCGATGCTTCACTTCAGGTTCACTGTATCCTTTGCACCTTCTTATTGGTGACGAAACACAGAAATTGCATCGGAATTAAATAGAAAAGGCACAATGCCGACTTAAGTACAAGAAGACTGACTCTGCCTACAGTCTATGCTTTGAACCATTCCTGTGACACTAGTTACAGATTCCGATGCTTCACCTCCGGATTACTGTATCCCTCTGACCTTCTTATTGACGATGAAATACAGAAATCGCATCGGAATTATATAGAAAAGGCACAATGCCGACTTATGTACAAGATGACTGACACTTCTTACTGTCTATGTTTTGTACTATTAGTGTGACGCTAGTTACTGATTCCGATGCTTCACTTAAGGTTTACTGTATCCCTCGGACCTTCTTGTTGACGATGAAACACAGAAATTGCATCGGAATTAAATAGAAAACGCACAATGCCGACTTATGTACAAGAAGACTGACTCTCCTTACTGACTATGATTTGAACCATCCCTGTGACACTAGTTATAGATTCCAATGCTTCACCTCAGGTTTACTGTATCCCTTGGTCCTTCGTATTGACTATGAATTACAGAAATTGCATCGGAATTAAATACAAAAGGCACAATGCCGACTTAAGTACAAGAAGACTGACTCTTCTTACTGACTATGTTTGAACCATTCCTGTGACACTAGTAATAGATTCCGATGCTTCACTTCAGGTTTAGTATATCACGTGGACCTTCTTATGGACGATGAAACACAGTAATTGCATCGGAATTAAATATAAAAGGCACAATGCCGACTTAAGTACAAGAAGACTGACTCATACTTCTGTCTATGTATGGAACCATTTCTGTGATACTAGTTATAGATTCCGATGCTTCACTATAGGTTTGCCGAAACCCTTGGACCTTCTTATTGACGATGAAACACAGAAATTGCATCGGAATTAAGTACAAAAGGCACAATGCCGAATTAAAGACAAGAAGCCTGACTCTTCTTACTGTCTCTGTTCTGAACCATTCCTGTGACGCTAGTTATAGATTCCGATGCTTCACTTTATCTTTACTGTATCCCTCTGACCTTCTTATTGACGATGAAACACAGAAATTGCATCGGATTTAAATAGAAAGGCAAATGCCGACTTAAGTACAAGAAGACTGACTCTTCTTACTGTCTATGTTTTGAACCATTCCTGTGACACTAGTTATAGATTCCGATGCTTCACTCCAGGTTTTATGTATCCCTTGGACCTTCTTATTGACGATGAAACACAGAAATTGCATCGGTATTAAATAGAAAAGGCACAATGCCGAGTTAGGTACAAGAAGACAGACTCTTCTCACTGACTATGATTTGAACCTTTCCTGTGACACTAGTTATAGATTCCGATGCTTCACTGCAGGTTTACTGTATCCCTGGGACCTTCTTATTGACGATGAAACACAGAAATTGCATCGGAACTAAATAGAAAAAGCACAAATGCCGACTTAAGTACAAGAAGACTGACTCTTCCTACTGTCTATGTTTTGAATTATTCCTGTGACACTAGTTATAGATTCCGATGCTTCACCTCCGGTTTACTGTTTCCCTCTGACCTTCTTAATGACGATGAAACACAGAAATCGCATCGGAATTATATAGAAAAGGCACAATGCCGACTTAAGTACAAGAAGACTGACTCTTCCTACTGTCTATGTTTTGAATTATTCCTGTGACACTAGTTATAGATTCCGATGCTTCACCTCCGGTTTACAGTTTCCCTCTGACCTTCTTATTGTCGATGAAACACAGAAATCGCATCGGAATTATATAGAAAAGGCACAATGCCGACTTAAGTACAAGAAGACTGACTCCTCTTACTGACTATGTTTGAACCATTCCTGTGAGACTAGTAATAGATTCCGATGCTTCACCTCCGGTTTACTGAATCCCTCTGACCGTCTTATTGACGATGAAAAACAGAAATTGCATCGGAATTAACTAGAAAAGGCACAATGCCGACTTATGTACAAGAAGACTGACTCTCCTTAGTGACTATGATGTGAACCATTCCTGTGACACTAGTTATTTATTCAGATGCTTCACCTCAGGTTTACTGTATCCCTTGGACCTTCGTGTTGACGATGAAACACAGACATTGCATCGGAATTAAATACAAAAGGCACAATGCCGACTTAAGTACATGAAGACTGACTATTATTACTGACTATGTTTGAACCATTCCTGTGACACTAGTAATAGATTCCGATGCTTCACTTCAGGTTTAGTGTATCACTTGGACCTTCTTATGGACGATGAAACTCAGAAATTGCATCGGAATTAAATAGAAAAGGCACAATGCCGACATAAGTACAAGAAGACTGACTCATCCTTCTGTCTATGTTTTGAACCATTCCTGTGACACTAGGTTTAGATTCCGATGCTTCACTTCAGGTTTACTGTATACCTCTGATCTACTTATTGACGATGAAACACAGAAATTGAATCGGAATTAAATTCAAAAGCACAATGCCGACTTAAGTACAAGAAGACTGACTCTTCCTACTGTCTATGTTTTGAACCATTCCTGTGACACTAGTTATAGATTCCGATGCTTCACTTCAGGATTACTGTATCACTTGGACCTTCTTATGGACGATGAAACACAGAAATTGCATCGGAATTAAATACAAAAAGCACAATGCCGACCTAAGTACAAGAAGACTGACTCCCCTTACTGACTATGTTTGAACCAATCCTGTGACACCAGTTATAGATTCCGATGCATCACTTCAGGTTTACTGTATCCCTTGGACCTTCTTATTGACGATGAAACACAGAAAATTGCATCAAAATTTAATACAAAAGGCACAATACCGACTTTAGTACAGGAAGACTGACTCTTCTTACTGACTATGTTTTGAACCATTCCTGTGACACTAGTTAGAGATTCCGATGCTTCATTGCAGGTTTACTGTATCAATCTGACCTTCGTATTGACGATGAAAAACAGTAATTGCATCGGAATTAAATTGAAAAGGGTACAATCCCGACATAAGTACAAGAAGACTGACTCTTCTTACTGTCTATGTTTTGAACCATTCCTGTGACACTAGTTATAGATTCCGATGCTTCACTTCAGGTTTACTGTATCCCTTGGACCTTCCTATTGACGATGAAACACAGAAATTGCATCGGATTTAAATACAAAAGGCACAATGAAGACTTAAGTACAAGAAGACGGACCCTTCTTACTATCTATGTTTTGAACCATTCCTGTGACACTAGTTTTAGATTCAGATGCTTCACTTTAGGTTTACTGTATCCCTTGGACCTTCTTATTGACGATGAAACACAGAAATTCCATCGGAATTAAATACAAAAGGCACAATGCCGACTTAAGTACAAAAAGACTGACTCTTCTTACTGGCTATGTTTTGAACCATTCCTGTGACACTAGTTATCGATTCCGATGCTTCACTTCAAGTTTGCTGAAACCCTTGGACCTTCGTATTGACGATGAAACATAGAAATTGCATTGAAATTAAATACAAAAGGCACAATGCCGAATTAAAGTCAAGAAGACTGACTATTCTCACCGTCTATGCCTTGAACCATTCCTGTGACGCTAGTTATAGATTCCGATGCATCACCTCCGGTTTACTGTATCCCTCTGACCTTCTTATTGACGATGAAACACACAAATTGCATCGGAATTAAATAGAAATGGCACAATGCCGACTTAAGGACAAGAAGACTGACTCTTCTTACTGTCTATGTTTTGAACCATTCCTGCGACGATGGTTACAGATTCCGATGATTCACTTCAGGTTTACTGTATCCCTTGGACCCTCTTATTGACGATGAAACACAGAAATTGCATCGGAATTAAATACAAAAGGCACAATGCCGACTTATGTACAAGAAGACTGACTCTCCTTACTGACTATTTTTTGATCCATTCCTGTGACACTAGTTATAGATTCCGATGCTTCACCTCAGTTTTACTGTATCCCTCTGACCTTCTTATTGACGACGAATCACAGAAACTGCATCGGAATTAAATAGAAAATGCACAATGCCGACTTAAGTACAAGAAGACCGACTCTTCTTACTGACTATGTTTGTACCATTCCTGTGACACTAGTTACAGATTCCGATGCTTCACTTCAGGTTTACTGTATCCCTTGGACCTTCTTATTGACGATGAAACACAGAAATTGCATCGGAATTATATACAAATAGGACAATGCCGACTTAAGTACATAAAGACTGACTCTTCTCACTGACTATGTTTGAACCATTCTGTGACACCAGTTATAGATTCCGATGCTTCACTTCAGGTTTACTGTATCCCTTGGACCTTCTTACTGGCGATGAAACACAGAAATTGCATCGGAATTTAATACAAAAGGCACAATACCGACTTAAGTACAAGAAGACTCACTCTTCTTACTGTCTATGTTTTGAACCATTCCTGTGACACTAGTTGTAGAATCCGATGCTTCCTGCAGGTTTACTTTATCCCTTGGACCTTCTTATTGACGATGAAACTCAGAAATTGCATCGGAATTAAATACGAAAGGCACAATGCCGACTTAAGTACAAGAAGACTGACTCTTCCTACTGTCTATCTTTTGAACCATTCCTGTGACATTAGTTATAGATTCCGATGCTTCACTTCAGGGTTACTGTATCCCTTGGACCTTCTTATTGACGATGAAACACAGTAATTACATCCTAATTAAATTGAAAAGGGCACAATGCCGACTTAAGTACAAGAAGACTGACTCTTCTTACTGTCTATGGTTTTAACCATTCCTGTGACATTATTTATGGTTTCCAATGCTTCACTTCAGGTTTTCTGTATCCATTGGACCTTCTTATTGACGATGAAACACAGAAATTGCATCGGAATTAAGTACAAAAGGCACAATGTCGACGTAAGTACAAGAAGACTGACTCTTCTTACTGACTATATCTTGATCCATTCCTGTGACACTAGTTATAGATTCCGATACTTCAGGTTTACTGTATACCTTGGACCTTCTTATAGACGATGAAACACAGAAATTGCATCGGAATTAAATACAAAAGGCACAATGCCGACTTCAGTTCAAGAAGACTGACTCTTCTTACTGACTGTGATTTGAACCATTCCTGTGACACTCGTTGTAGATTCCGATGCTTCACTTCAGGTTTACTGTATCTCTCTGACCTTCTTGTTGACGATGAAACACAGAAATTGCATCGGAATTAAATAGAAAAGGCACAATGCCGACTTAAGTACAAGAAGACTGACTCATCTTACTGTCTATGTTTTGAACCATTCCTGTGACGCTAGTTACAGATTCCGATGATTCACTTCAGGTTTACTGTATCCCTTGGACCCTCTTATTGGCGATGAAACACAGAAATTGCATCGGAATTAAATAGAAAAGGCACAATGCCGACTTATGTACAAGAAGACTGACTCTCCTTACTGACTATGTTTTGAACCATTCCTGTGACACTAGTTATAGATTCCGATGCTTCACTTCAGGTTTACTGTATCCCTTGGACCTTCTTATTGACGATGAAACACAGAAATTGCATCGGAATTATATACAAAAAGGACAATGCCGACTTAAGTACAAGAAGACTAACTCTTCTTACGGACTATGTTTGAACCATTCTGTGACACCAGTTATAGATTCCGATGCTTCACTTCAGGTTTACTGTATTCCTTGGACCTTCTTACTGACGATGAAACACAGAAATTGCATTGGAATTAAATACATAATGCACAATGCCGAATTAAAGACAAGAAGACTGACTATTCTCACTGTCTATGTTTTGTACCATTCCTGTGACACTAGTTGTGGAATCCGATGCTTCCTGCAGGTTTATGATATCCCTTGGACCTTCTTATTGACGATGAAACACAGAAATTGCATCGGAATTAAATACGAAAGGCACAATGCCGACTTAAGTACAAGAAGACTGACTCTTCCTACTGTCTATCATTTGAACCATTCCTGTGACATTAGTTACAGATTCCGATGCTTCACTTCAGGTTTACTGTATCCTTTGCACATTCTTATTGGCGACGAAACATAGAAATTGCATCGGAATTAAAAAAAAAAAGGCACAATGCCGACTTAAGTACAAGAAGACTGACTCTTCCTACTGTCTATGTTTTGAACCAATTTCTGTGACACTAGTTATAGATTCCGATGCTTCACTTTAGGTTTACTGTATCCCTCTGACCTTCTTATTGACGATGAAACACAGAAATTGAATCGGAATTAAATAGAAAAGGCACAATGCCGACTTAAGTACAAGAATACTGACTCTTCTTACTGTCTGTGCTTTGAACCATTCCTGTGACGCTAATTACAGATTCCGATGATTTACTTCAGGTTTACTGTATCGCTTGGACCCTCTTATTGACGATGAAACACAAATATTGCATCGGAATTAAATAGAAAAGGCACAATGCCGACTTATGTACAAGAAGACTGACTCTCCTTACTGACTATGTTTTGAACCATTCCTGTGACACTAGTTATAGATTCCGATGCTTCACCTCAGTTTTACTGTATCCCTCTGACCTTCTTATTCATGATGAAAAACCCAGAAACTGTATCGGAATTAAATAGAAAAGGCACAATGCCGACTTAAGTGCAGGAAGACAGACTCTTCTTACTGACTATGTTTGAACCATTCCTGTGACACTAGTTATAGATTCCGATGCTTCACTTCAGGTTTACTGTATCACTTGGACCTTCTTATGGACGATGAAACACAGAAATTGCATCGGAATTAAATACAAAAAGCACAATGCCGACCTAAGTACAAGAAGACTAACTCTCCTTACTGACTATGTTTGAACCATTCCTGTGACACTAGTTATAGATTCCGATGGTTCACTTCAGGTTTACTGTATCCCTTGGACCTTCTTATTGACGATGAAACACAGAAATTGCATCGGATTTAAGTACAAAAGGTGCAATGTCGACGTAAGTACAAGAAGACTGACTCTTCTTACTGACTATATCTTGATCCATTCCTGTGACACTAGTTATAGATTCCGATACTTCACTTCAGGTTTACTGTATACCTTGGACCTTCTTATTGACGATGAAACACAGAAATTGCATCGGAATTAAATACAAAAGACACAATGCCGACTTCAGTACAAGAAGACTGACTCTTCTTACTGACTATGTTTTGAACCATTCCTGTGACACTAGTTATAGATTCCGATGCATCACTTCAGGTTTTCTGAATCCCTTGGACCTTCTTATTGACGATGAAACACATATATTGTATCGGAATTAAATACAAATGGCACAATGCCGACTTAAGTACAATAAGACTGACTCTCCTTACTGACTGTGATTTGAACCATTCCTGTGACACTAGTTATAGATTCCGATGCTTCACCTCAGGTTTACTGTATCCCTCTGACCTTCTTATTGACGATGATACACAGAAATTGCATCGGAATTAAATAAAAAAGGCACAATGCCGACTTAAGCACAAGAAGGCTGACTCTTCTTACTGACTATGTTTGAACCATTCCTGTGACACTAGTTATAGATTCCGATGCTTCACTTCAGGTTTACTGTTTCACTTGGACCTTCTTATGGACGATGAAACACAGAAATTGCATCGGAATTAAATACAAAAAGCACAATGCCGACCTAAGTACAAGAAGACTAACTCCCCTTACTGACTATGTTTGAACCATTCCTGTGACATTAGTTATGGATACCGATGCATCACTTCAGGTTTACTGTATCCCTTGGACCTTCTTATTGACGATGAAACACAGAAAATGCATCGGAATTTAATACAAAAGGCACAATACCGACTTAAGTACAAGAAGACTGACTCTTCTTACTGACTATGTCTTTAACCATTCCTGTGACACTAGTTAGAGATTCCGATGCTTCATTGGAGGTTTACTGTATCCCTCTGACCTTCGTATTGACGATGAAATACAGTAATTGCATCGGAATTAAATTGAAAAGGGCACATTCCCGACATAAGTACAAGAAGACTGACTCTTTTTACTGTCTATGTTTTGAACCATTCCTGTGACACTAGTTATAGATTCCGATGCTTAACTTCAGGTTTACTGTATCCCTTGGACCTTCTTATTGACGATGAAACACAGAAATTGCATCGGAATTATATACAAATAGGACAATGCCGACTTAAGTACAAGAAGACTGACTCTTCTCACTGACTATGTTTGAACCATTCTGTGACACCAGTTATAGATTCCGATGCTTCACTTCAGGTTTACTGTATCCCTTGGACCCTCTTACTGGCGATGAAACACAGAAATTGCATCGGAATTTAATACAAAAGGCACAATACCGACTTAAGTACAAGAAGACTCACTCTTCTTACTGTCTATGTTTTGAACCATTCCTGTGACACTAGTTGTAGAATCCGATGCTTCCTGCAGGTTTACTTTATCCCTTGGACCTTCTTATTGACGATGAAACTCAGAAATTGCATCGGAATTAAATACGAAAGGCACAATGCCGACTTAAGTACAAGAAGACTGACTCTTCCTACTGTCTATCTTTTGTCCTGTGACATTAGTTATAGATTCCGATGCTTCACTTCAGGGTTACTGTATCCCTTGGACCTTCTTATTGACGATGAAACACAGTAATTACATCCTAATTAAATTGAAACTAGGGCACAATTGCCGACATTAAGTACAAGAAAGACCTGACTCTTCTTACTGTCTATGGTTTTAACCATTCCTGTGACATTATTTATGGTTTCCAATGCTTCACTTCAGGTTTTCTGTATCCATTGGACCTTCTTATTGACGATGAAACACAGAAATTTGCATCGGAATTAAGTACAAAAGGCACAATGTCGACGTAAGTACAAGAAGACTGACTCTTCTTACTGACTATATCTTGATCCATTCCTGTGACACTAGTTATAGATTCCGATACTTCAGGTTTACTGTATACCTTGGACCTTCTTATAGACGATGAAACACAGAAATTGCATCGGAATTAAATACAAAAGGCACAATGCCGACTTCAGTTCAAGAAGACTGACTCTTCTTACTGACTGTGATTTGAACCATTCCTGTGACACTCGTTGTAGATTCCGATGCTTCACTTCAGGTTTACTGTATCTCTCTGACCTTCTTGTTGACGATGAAACACAGAAATTGCATCGGAATTAAATAGAAAAGGCACAATGCCGACTTAAGTACAAGAAGACTGACTCATCTTACTGTCTATGTTTTGAACCATTCCTGTGACGCTAGTTACAGATTCCGATGATTCACTTCAGGTTTACTGTATCCCTTGGACCCTCTTATTGGCGATGAAACACAGAAATTGCATCGGAATTAAATAGAAAAGGCACAATGCCGACTTATGTACAAGAAGACTGACTCTCCTTACTGACTATGTTTTGAACCATTCCTGTGACACTAGTTATAGATTCCGATGCTTCACTTCAGGTTTACTGTATCCCTTGGACCTTCTTATTGACGATGAAACACAGAAATTGCATCGGAATTATATACAAAAAGGACAATGCCGACTTAAGTACAAGAAGACTAACTCTTCTTACGGACTATGTTTGAACCATTCTGTGACACCAGTTATAGATTCCGATGCTTCACTTCAGGTTTACTGTATTCCTTGGACCTTCTTACTGACGATGAAACACAGAAATTGCATCGCAATTTAATACAAAAGGCACAATACCGACTTAAGTACAAGAAGACTGACTCATCTTACTGTCTATGTTTTGAACCATTCCTGTGACACTAGTTTTAGATTCCGATGCTTTACTTTAGGCTTATGTATCCCTTGGACCTTCTTATTGACGATGAAACACAGAAATTCCGTCGGAATTAAATACAAAAGGCACAATGCCGACTTATGTACAAGAAAACTGACTCTCCTTACTGACTATGTTTTGAACCATTCCTGTGACACTAGTCATAGATTCCGATGCTTCACTTCAGGTTTGCTGAAACCCTTGGCCCTTCGTATTGACGATGAGACACAGAAATTGCATTGGAATTAAATACATAATGCACAATGCCGAATTAAAGACAAGAAGACTGACTATTCTCACTGTCTATGTTTTGTACCATTCCTGTGACACTAGTTGTGGAATCCGATGCTTCCTGCAGGTTTATGATATCCCTTGGACCTTCTTATTGACGATGAAACACAGAAATTGCATCGGAATTAAATACGAAAGGCACAATGCCGACTTAAGTACAAGAAGACTGACTCTTCCTACTGTCTATCATTTGAACCATTCCTGTGACATTAGTTACAGATTCCGATGCTTCACTTCAGGTTTACTGTATCCTTTGCACATTCTTATTGGCGACGAAACATAGAAATTGCATCGGAATTAAAAAAAAAAGGCACAATGCCGACTTAAGTACAAGAAGACTGACTCTTCCTACTGTCTATGTTTTGAACCAATTTCTGTGACACTAGTTATAGATTCCGATGCTTCACTTTAGGTTTACTGTATCCCTCTGACCTTCTTATTGACGATGAAACACAGAAATTGAATCGGAATTAAATAGAAAAGGCACAATGCCGACTTAAGTACAAGAAGACTGACTCTTCTTACTGTCTGTGCTTTGAACCATTCCTGTGACGCTAATTACAGATTCCGATGATTTACTTCAGGTTTACTGTATCGCTTGGACCCTCTTATTGACGATGAAACACAAATATTGCATCGGAATTAAATAGAAAAGGCACAATGCCGACTTATGTACAAGAAGACTGACTCTCCTTACTGACTATGTTTTGAACCATTCCTGTGACACTAGTTATAGATTCCGATGCTTCACCTCAGTTTTACTGTATCCCTCTGACCTTCTTATTCATGATGAAAAACCCAGAAACTGTATCGGAATTAAATAGAAAAGGCACAATGCCGACTTAAGTGCAGGAAGACAGACTCTTCTTACTGACTATGTTTGAACCATTCCTGTGACACTAGTTATAGATTCCGATGCTTCACTTCAGGTTTACTGTATCACTTGGACCTTCTTATGGACGATGAAACACAGAAATTGCATCGGAATTAAATACAAAAAGCACAATGCCGACCTAAGTACAAGAAGACTAACTCTCCTTACTGACTATGTTTGAACCATTCCTGTGACACTAGTTATAGATTCCGATGGTTCACTTCAGGTTTACTGTATCCCTTGGACCTTCTTATTGACGATGAAACACAGAAATTGCATCGGATTTAAGTACAAAAGGTGCAATGTCGACGTAAGTACAAGAAGACTGACTCTTCTTACTGACTATATCTTGATCCATTCCTGTGACACTAGTTATAGATTCCGATACTTCACTTCAGGTTTACTGTATACCTTGGACCTTCTTATTGACGATGAAACACAGAAATTGCATCGGAATTAAATACAAAAGACACAATGCCGACTTCAGTACAAGAAGACTGACTCTTCTTACTGACTATGTTTTGAACCATTCCTGTGACACTAGTTATAGATTCCGATGCATCACTTCAGGTTTACTGAATCCCTTGGACCTTCTTATTGACGATGAAACACATATATTGTATCGGAATTAAATACAAATGGCACAATGCCGACTTAAGTACAATAAGACTGACTCTCCTTACTGACTGTGATTTGAACCATTCCTGTGACACTAGTTATAGATTCCGATGCTTCACCTCAGGTTTACTGTATCCCTCTGACCTTCTTATTGACGATGATACACAGAAATTGCATCGGAATTAAATAAAAAAGGCACAATGCCGACTTAAGCACAAGAAGGCTGACTCTTCTTACTGACTATGTTTGAACCATACCTGTGACACTAGTTATAGATTCCGATGCTTCACTTCAGGTTTACTGTTTCACTTGGACCTTCTTATGGACGATGAAACACAGAAATTGCATCGGAATTAAATACAAAAAGCACAATGCCGACCTAAGTACAAGAAGACTAACTCCCCTTACTGACTATGTTTGAACCATTCCTGTGACATTAGTTATGGATTCCGATGCATCACTTCAGGTTTACTGTATCCCTTGGACCTTCTTATTGACGATGAAACACAGAAAATGCATCGGAATTTAATACAAAAGGCACAATACCGACTTAAGTACAAGAAGACTGACTCTTCCTACTGACTATGTCTTTAACCATTCCTGTGACACTAGTTAGAGATTCCGATGCTTCATTGGAGGTTTACTGTATCCCTCTGACCTTCGTATTGACGATGAAATACAGTAATTGCATCGGAATTAAATTGAAAAGGGCACATTCCCGACATAAGTACAAGAAGACTGACTCTTTTTACTGTCTATGTTTTGAACCATTCCTGTGACACTAGTTATAGATTCCGATGCTTAACTTCAGGTTTACTGTATCCCTTGGACCTTCCTATTGACGACGAAACACAGAAATTGCATCGGATTTAAATACAAAAGGCACAGTGAAGACTTAAGTACAAGAAGACGGACCCTTCTTACTGTCTATGTTTTGAACCATTCCTGTGACACTAGTTTTAGATTCCGATGCTTCACTTTAGGTTTATGTATCCCTTGGACCTTCTTATTGACGATGAAACACAGAAATTCCATCGGAATTAAATACAAAAGGCACAATGCCGACTTAAGTACAAAAAGACTGACTCTTCTTACTGGCTATGTTTTGAACCAATCCTGTGACACTAGTTATAGATTCCGATGCTTCACTTCAGGTTTACTGTATCCCTTGAACCTTCCTATTGACGATGAAACACAGAAATTGCATCGGATTTAAATACAATAGGCACAATGGAGACTTAAGTACAAGAAGACGGACCCTTCTTACTGTCTATGTTTTGAACCATTCCTGTGACACTAGTTTAAGATTCCGATGCTTCACTTTAGGCTTATGTATCCCTTGGACCTTCTTATTGACGATGAAACACAGAAATTCCGTCGGAATTAAATACAAAAGGCACAATGCCGACTTATGTACAAGAAAACTGACTCTCCTTACTGACTATGTTTTGAACCATTCCTGTGACACTAGTCATAGATTCCGATGCTTCACTTCAGGTTTGCTGAAACCCTTGGCCCTTCGTATTGACGATGAGACACAGAAATTGCATTGGAATTAAATACATAAGGCACAATGCCGAATTAAAGACAAGAAGACTGACTATTCTCACTGTCTATGTTTTGTACCATTCCTGTGACACTACTTGTAGAATCCGATGCTTCCTGCAGGTTTATTATATCCCTTGGACCTTCTTATTGACGATGAAACACAGAAATTGCATCGGAATTAAATACGAAAGGCACAATGCCGACTTAAGTACAAGAAGACTGACTCTTCCTACTGTCTATCATTTGAACCATTCCTGTGACATTAGTTACAGATTCCGATGCTTCACTTCAGGTTTACTGTATCCTTTGCACATTCTTATTGGCGACGAAACATAGAAATTGCATCGGAATTAATAAAAAAAGGCACATTGCCGACTTAAGTACAAGAAGACTGACTCTTCCCACTGTCTATGTTTTGAACCATTCCTGTGACACTAGTTATAGATTCCGATGCTTCACTTTAGGTTTACTGTATCCCTCTGACCTTCTTATTGACGATGAAACACAGAAATTGCATCGGAATTAAATAGAAAAGGCACATTGCCGACTTAAGTACAAGAAGACTGACTCTTCTTACTGTCTGTGCTTTGAACCATACCTGTGACGCTAGTTACAGATTCCGATGATTTACTTCAGGTTTACTGTATCCCTTGGACCCTCTTATTGACGATGAAACACAAATATTGCATCGGAATTAAATAGAAAAGGCACAATGCCGACTTATGTACAAGAAGACTGACTCTCCTTACTGACTATGTTTTGAACCATTCCTGTGACACTAGTTATAGATTCCGATGCTTCACCTCAGTTTCACTGTATCCCTCTGACCTTCTTATTCATGATGAAAAACCCAGAAACTGTATCGGAATTAAATAGAGAAGGCACAATGCCGACTTAAGTGCAGGAAGACAGACTCTTCTTACTGACTATGTTTGAACCATTCCTGCGACACTAGTTATAGATTCCGATGCTTCACTTCAGGTTTACTGTATCACTTGGACCTTCTTATGGACGATGAAACACAGAAATTGCATCGGAATTAAATACAAAAAGCACAATGCCGACCTAAGTACAAGAAGACTAACTCTCCTTACTGACTATGTTTGAACCATTCCTGTGACACTAGTTATAGATTCCGATGGTTCACTTCAGGTTTACTGTATCCCTTGGACCTTCTTATTGACGATGAAACACAGAAATTGCATCGGATTTAAGTACAAAAGGCGCAATGTCGACGTAAGTACAAGAAGACTGACTCTTCTTACTGACTATATCTTGATCCATTCCTGTGACACTAGTTATAGATTCCGATACTTCACTTCAGGTTTACTGTATACCTTTGACCTTCGTATTGACGATGAAACACAGAAATTGCATCGGAATTAAATACAAAAGACACAATGCCGACTTCAGTACAAGAAGACTGACTCTTCTTACTGACTATGTTTTGAACCATTCCTGTGACACTAGTTATAGATTCCGATGCTTCACTTCAGGTTTACTGAATCCCTTGGACCTTCTTATTGACGATGAAACACATATATTGTATCGGAATTAAATACAAATGGCACAATGCCGACTTAAGTACAATAAGACTGACTCTCCTTACTGACTATGATTTGAACCATTCCTGTGACACTAGTTATAGATTCCGATGCTTCACCTCAGGTTTACTGTATCCCTCTGACCTTCTTATTGACGATGATACACAGAAATTGCATCGGAATTAAATAGAAAAGGCACAATGCCGACTTAAGCACAAGAAGGCTGACTCTTCTTACAGACTATGTTTGAACCATTCCTGTGACACTAGTTATAGATTCCGATGCTTCACTTCAGGTTTACTGTATCACTTGGACCTTCTTATGGACGATGAAACACAGAAATTGCATCGGAATTAAATACAAAAAGCACAATGCCGACCTAAGTACAAGAAGACTAACTCTCCTTACTGACTATGTTTGAACCATTCCTGTGTCATTAGTTATGGATTCCGATGCATCACTTCAGGTTTACTGTATCCCTTGGACCTTCTTATTGACGATGAAACACAGAAAATGCATCGGAATTTAATACAAAAGGCACAATACCGACTTAAGTACAAGAAGACTGACTCTTCTTACTGACTATGTTTTTAACCATTCCTGTGACACTAGTTATAGATTCCGATGCTTAACTTCAGGTTTACTGTATCCCTTGGACCTTCCTATTGACGACGAAACACAGAAATTGCATCGGATTGAAATACAAAAGGCACAGTGAAGACTTAAGTACAAGAAGACGGACCCTTCTTACTGTCTATGTTTTGAACCATTCCTGTGACACTAGTTTTAGATTCCGATGCTTCACTTTAGGTTTATATATCCCTTGGACCTTCTTATTGACGATGAAATACAGAAATTCCATCGGAATTAAATACAAAAGGCACAATGCCGACTTAAGTACAAGAACACTATCTCTTCCTACTGTCTATGTTCTGTACCATTCCTGTGACACTAGTTGTAGAATCCGATGCTTCCTGCAGGTTTACTATATCCCTTGGACCTTCTTATTGACGATGAAACACAGAAATTGCATCGGAATTAAATACGAAAGGCACAATGCCGACTTAAGTAGAATAAGACTGACTCTTCCCACTATCTATCTTTTGAACCATTCCTGTGACATTAGTTATAGATTCCGATGCTTCACTTCAGGTTAATGTATCGTTTGCACCTTCTTATTGGCGACGAAAGACAGAAATTGCATTGGAATTAAATAGAAAAGGCACAATGCCGACTTAAGTACAAGAAGACTGACTCTTCCTACTGGCTATGCTTTGAACCATTCCTGTGACACTAGTTATAGATTCCGATGCATCACCTCCGGTTTACTGTATCCCTCTGACCTTCTTATTGACGATGAAACACAGAAGTTGCATCGGAATTTAATACAAAAGGCACAATACCGACTTAAGTACAAGAAGACTGACTCTTCTTACTGACTATGATTTTAACCATTCCTGTGACACTAGTTAGAGATTCCGATGCTTCATTGCAGGTTTACTGTATCCCTCTGACCTTCGTATTGACGATGAAATACAGTAATTGCATCGGAATTAAATTGAAAAGGGCACAATCCCGACATAAGTACAAGAAGACTGACTCTTTTTACTGTCTATGTTTTGAACCATTCCTGTGACACTAGTTATAGATTCCGATGCTTAACTTCAGGTTTACTGTAATCCCTCTGACCATCTTATTGACGGTGAAACACAGAAATTGAATCGGAATTAAATACAAAAGGCACAATGCCGACTTTAGTACAAGAAGACTGACTCTTCTTACTGACTATATCTTGATCCATTCCTGTGACACTAGTTATAGATTCCGATACTTCACTTCAGGTTTACTGTATACCTTGGACCTTCTTGTTGACGATGAAACACAGAAATTGCATCGGAATTAAATACAAATGGCACAATGCCGACTTAAGTACAAGAAGACTGACTCTTCTTACTGTCTACGTTTTGAACCATTCTTCTGACACTAGTTTTAGATTCCGATGCTTCACTTCAGGTTTACTGTATCACGTGGACCTTCTTATTGACGACGAAACACAGAAATTGCGTCGGAATTAAATTGAAATGGCACAATGCCGACGTAAGAACGAGAAGACTATCTCTTTCTACTGTCTATGTTTTAGAACCATTCCTGTGACACTAGTTTTAGATTCCGATGTTTCACTTCATTTTTACTGAAACTCTTGGACCTTCTTATTGACAGATGAAACACAGAAATTGCATCGGAATTAAATACAAAAGGCACAATGCCGACTTCAGTACAAGAAGACTGACTCTTCTCACTGACTATGTTTGAACAATTCCTGTGACACCAGTTAAAGACTCCGATGCTTAACTTCAGGTTTACTGTATCCCTTGGACCTTCTTACTGACGATGAAACACAGAAATTGCATCGGAATTTAATACAAAAGGCACAATACCGACTTAAGTGCAAGAAGACTGACACGTCTTACTGACTATGTTTTGAACCATTCCTGTGACACTAGTTAGAGATTCCGATCTTCATTTCAGGTTTATTGTATCCCTCTGACCTCCATATTGACGATGAAACACAGTAATCACATCGGAATTAAATTGAAAACGGCACAATGCCGACTTAAGTACAAGAAGACTGACTCTTCTAACTGTCTATGTTTGAACCATTCCTGTGACACTAGTTATAGATTCAGATGCTTCACTTCAGGTTTACTGTATACCTTGGACTTTCTTATTGACGATGAAACACTGAAATTGCATTGGAATTAAATAGAAAGGGCACAATGCCGACTTAAGTACAAGAAGACTGTCTCTTCCTACTGTCTATGTTTTGATCCATTCCTGTGACACTAGTTATGGATTCCGATGCTTCACTTCAGGTTTTCTGTATCCCTCTGACCATCTTATTGACGAAGAAACAGAAATTGAATCGGAATTAAATACAAAAGGCACAATGCCGACTTAAACACAAGAAGACTGACTCTTCTTACTGACTATGTTTTGAACCATTCCTGTGACACTAGTTACAGATTCCGATGCTTCACTTCAGATTTACTGTATCCCTTGGTCCTTCTTATTGACGATGAAATACTGAAATTGCATCGGAATTAAATAGAAAAGGCACAATGCCGACTTAAGTACAAGAAGACTGTCTCTTCCTACTGTCTATGTTTTGATCCATTCCTGTGACTCTAGTTATGGATTCCGATGCTTCACTTCAGGTTTACTGTATCCCTTGGACCTTCCTATTGACGATGAAACAAAGAAATTGCATCGGAATTAAATACAAAAGTCACAATGCCGACTTAAGTCCAAGAAGACTGACTCTTCTAACTGTCTATGTTTTGAACCATTCCTGTGACACTAGTTATAGATTCAGATGCTTCACTTCAGGTTTACTGTATACCTTGGACCTTGTTATTGACAATGAAACACAGAAATAGCATCGGAATTAAATTCAAAAAGCACAATAAAGACTTAAGTACAAGAAGACGGACCCTTCTTACTGTCTATGTTTTGAACCATTCCTGTGACAAAAGTTCTAGATTCCGATGCTTAATTTCATTTTTACTGTATCCCTCTGACCATCTTATTGACGATGAAACACAGAAATTGAATCGGAATTAAATACAAAAGGCACAATGCCGACTTAAATACAAGAAGACTGACTCTTCTAACTGACTATGCTTTAAACCATTCCTGTGACACTAGGTATAGATTCCGATGCTTCACTTCAGCTTTACTGTATCCCTTGGACCTTCTTATTGACGATGAAACACTGAAATTGCATTGGAATTAAATAGAAAAGGCAAATGCCGACTTAAGTACAAGAAGACTGTCTCTTCCTACTGTCTATGTTTTGATCCATTCCTGTGACACTAGTTATGGATTCCGATGCTTCACTTCAGGTTTTCTGTATCCCTTGGACCTTCTTATTGACGATGAATCACAGAAATTTCATCGGAATTAAATACAAAAGGCACAATGCCGACTTACGTACAAGAAGACTGACTCTTCTAACTGACTATATCTTGATCCATTCCTGTGACACTAGTTATAGATTCCGATACTTCACTTCAGGTTTACTGTATACCTTGGACCTTCTTATTGACGATGAAACACAGAAATTGCATCGGAATTAAATACAAATGGCACAATGCCGACTTAAGTACAAGAAGACTGACTCTTCCTACTGTCTTAGTTTTGAACCATTCCTGTGACACTAGTTATAGATTCCGATGCTTCACTTCAGGTTTACTGAATCCCTTGGACCTTCTTATTGACGATGAAACACATATATTGCATCGGAATTAAATACAAATGGCACAATGCCGACTTAAGTACAAGAAGACTGAATCTTCCTACTGTCTATGTTTTGAACCATTCCTGTGACACCAGTTATAGATTCCGATGCTTCACTTCAGGTTTACTGTATCCCTTGGACCTTCTTACTGACGATGAAACACAGAAATTGCATCGGAATTAAATACAAAAAGCACAATGAAGACTTAAGTACATGAAGACGGACCCTTCTTACTGTCTATGTTTTGAACCATTCCTGTGACAAAAGTTCTAGATTCCGATGCTTCATTTCAGGTTTACTGTATCCCTTGGACTTTCTTATTGACGATGAAACACTGAAATTGCATTGGAATTAAATAGAAAGGGCACAATGCCGACTTAAGTACAAGAAGACTGTCTCTTCCTACTGTCTATGTTTTGATCCATTCCTGTGACACTAGTTATGGATTCCGATGCTTCAATTCAGGTTTTCTGTATCCCTTGGACCTTCTTATTGACGATGAAACACAGAGATTGTATCGGAATTAAATACAAAAGGCACAATGCCGACTTAAGTACAAGAAGACTGCCCCTTCCTACTGACTATATCTTGATCCATTCCTGTGACCCTTGTTATAGATTCCGATACTTCACTTCAGGTTTACTGTATCCCTTGGACCTTTTTATTAACGATGAAACACAGAAATTGCATCGGAATTAAATACAAAAGGCACAATGCCGACTTAAGTACAAGTAGACTGACTCTTCTTACTGACTGTGATTTGAACCATTCCTGTGAAACTAGTTACAGATTCCGATGCTTCACTTCAGGTTTACTGTATCCGTTGGACCGTCGTATTGAGGATGCTGCACAGAAGTTGCATCTGAATTAAATACAAAAGGCATAATGCCGACTTAAGTATAAGAAGACTGTTTCTTCTTACTGACTATGTTTTGAACAATTCCTGTGACACTAGTTATAGATTCCGATGCTTTTCTCAGGTTTACTGTATCCCTGTGACCTTCTTACTGACGATGAAACACAGAAATTGCATCGGAATTAAATAGAAAATCCACAATGCCGACTTAAGTACATGAAAACAGACTCTTCTTACTGAATATGTTTGAACCATTCCTGTGACACCAGTTGTAGATTCCGATGCTTCACTTCAGGTTTACTGTATCCCTTGGACCTTCTTATTTACGATGAAACACAGAAATTGCATCGGAATTAAATACAAAATTCGCAATACCGAATAAAGTACAAGAAGACTGACTCTTCTTACTGTCTATGTTTTGAACCATTCCTGTGACACTAGTTATAGATTCCGATGCTTCACCTCAGGTTTACTGTATACGATGGACCTTCTTATTGACGATGAAACAAAGAAATTTCATCGGAATTAAATACAAATGGCACAATGAAGACATAAGTACAAGAAGAAGGACCCTTCTTACTGTCTATGTTTTGAACCATTCCTGTGACAAAAGTTCTAGATTCCGATGCTTCACTTCAAGTTTACCGTATCCCTCTAACCATCTTATTGACGAAGAAACACAGAAATTGAATCGGAATTAAAGGCAAAAGGCACAATGCCGACTTAAATACAAGAAGACTGACTCTTCTTACTGTCTATGTTTTGATCCATTCCTGTGACTCTAGTTATGGATTCCGATGCTTCACTTCAGGTTTACTGTATCCCTTGGACCTTCCTATTGACGATGAAACACAGAAATTGCATCGGAATTAAATACAAGAGGCACAATGCCGACTTAAGTACAAGAAGTCTATCTCTTCCTATTGTCTATGTTTTGAACCATTCCTGTGACACTAGTTTTAGATTCCGATGCTTCACTTCAGGTTTACTGTATCCCTCTGACCTTCTCATTGACAATGACGCAGAAATTGAAACGGAAATAAATACAAAAGGCACAATGCTGACTTAAGTACAAGAAGACTGACACTTCCTACTGTCTATGTTTTGAACCATTCCTGTGACACTAGTTATAGATTCCGATGCTTCACTTCAGGTTTACTGAATCCCTTGGACCTTCCTATTGACGATGAAACACATAATTTGCATCGGAATTAAATACAAATTGCACAATGCCGACATAAGTACAATAAGACTGACTCTTCCTACTGTCTATGTTATGAACCATTTCTGTGACACTAGTTGTAGATTCCGATGCTTCACTTCAGGTTTAATGTATCTCTTGGACCTTCTTACTGACGATGAAACACAGAAATTGCATCGGAACTAAATACAAAAGGCACAATGCCGACTGAAGTACAAGAAGACTGACTCTTCTTACTGACTATGTTTTGAACCATTCGTGTGACACTAGATATAGATTCCGTTGCTTCACTTCAGGTTTACTGAAACACTTGGACCTTCTTATTGACGATGAAACACAGAAATTGCAAAGGAATTAAATACAAAGGGCACAATGCCGACTTAAGTACAAGAAGACTGACTCTTCTTACTGTCTATGTTTTGAACCATTCCTGTGACGCTAGTTATAGATTCCGATGCTTCACTTCAGGTGTACTGTATCACGTGGACCTTCTTATTGACGACGAAACACAGAAATTGCGTCGGAATTAAATAGAAAAGGCACAATGCGAATTAAGTACAAGAAGACTATCTCTTCCTACTGTCTATGATTTGAACCATTCCTGTGACACTAGTTTTAGATTCCGATACTTCACTTCAGGTTTACTGTATCCCTCTGACCTTCTTATTGACAATGACACACAGAAATTGAAACGGAATGAAATACAAAAGGCACAATGCCGACTTAAGTACAAGAAGACTGACTCTCCCTACTGTCTATGTTTTGAACCATTCCTGTGACACTAGTTACAGATTCCGATGCTTCACTTCAGGTTTACTGTATCCCATGGACCTTCTTATTGACGATGAAACACAGAAATAGCATCTGAATTAAACAAAAAAGGCACAATGCCGACTTAAGTACAAGAAGACTGACACATCTTACTGGCTATGTTTTGAATTATTCCTGTGACACTAGTTATAGATTCCGATGCTTCACTTCAGGTTTGCTGAATCCCTTGGATCTTCTTAATGACGATGAAACACAGGAACTGCATCGGAATTATATACAAAAGGCACAATGCCGACTTAAGTACAAGAGGACTGTTTCTTCTTACTGTCTATTTTTTGAACCATTCCTGTGACGCTAGTTATAGACTCCGATGCTTACTTGAGGTTTACTATATCACTTGGACCTTCCTATTGTCGACGAAACACAGAAATAGCGTCGGAATTAAATAGAAAAGGCACAATGCCGACTTAAGTGCAAGAAGACTATCTCTTCCTACTGTTTATGTTTTGTACCATTCCTGTGATACTAGTTATAGATTCCGATGCTTCACTTCAGGTTTACTGTATCCGTTGGACCTTCTTACCTCTTCTTACTGACTATGTTTTGAACCATTCCTCTGACACTAGTTGTAGTTTCCGATGCTTCCCTTCAGGTTTACTGTATCCCTTTGACCTTCTTATTGTCGATGAAACACAGAAATTGCATCGGAATTAAATACAAAATGCAGAATGCCGACTTAAGTACAAGAAGACTGACTCTTCTCACTGACTATGTTTTGAACCGTTCCTGTGACACTAATTATAGATTCCGATGCTTAACTTCCGGCTTACTGTATCCCTTGGACCTTCTTATTGACGATGAAACACAGAAATTGCATCGGAATTAAATAGAAAAGGAACAATGCCGACTTAAGTACAAAAAGACTGACTCTTCCCACTTTCTAAAATTCGAACCATTCTTGTGACATTAATTATAGATTCCGATGCTTCACTTCAGGTTTACTGTATCTTTTGCACCTTCTCATTGGAGACGAAACACAGATATTGCATCGGAATTAAATAGAAAAGGCACAATGCCGACTTAAGTATAAGAAGACTGACTCTTCCGACTGTCTGTGTTTTGAACCATTCCTGTGACACTAGTTATAGATTCCGATGATTCGCCTCCGGTTTCCTGTATCCCTCTGACCTTCTTATTGACAATGAAACTCAGAAATTGCATCGGAATTAAATAGAAAAGGCACAATGCCGACTTAAGTACAAGAAGACTGACTCTTCTTACTGTCTATGTTTTGAACCATTCCTGTGACACTAGTTTAAGATTCCGATGCTTCACTTTAGGCTTATGTATCCCTTGGACCTTCTTATTGACGATGAAACACAGAAATTCCGTCGGAATTAAATACAAAAGGCACAATGCCGACTTATGTACAAGAAAACTGACTCTCCTTACTGACTATGTTTTGAACCATTCCTGTGACACTAGTCATAGATTCCGATGCTTCACTTCAGGTTTGCTGAAACCCTTGGCCCTTCGTATTGACGATGAGACACAGAAATTATATTGGAATTAAATACATAAGGCACAATGCCGAATTAAAGACAAGAAGACTGACTATTCTCACTGTCTATGTTTTGTACCATTCCTGTGACACTACTTGTAGAATCCGATGCTTCCTGCAGGTTTATTATATCCCTTGGACCTTCTTATTGACGATGAAACACAGAAATTGCATCGGAATTAAATACGAAAGGCACAATGCCGACTTAAGTACAAGAAGACTGACTCTTCCTACTGTCTATCATTTGAACCATTCCTGTGACATTAGTTACAGATTCCGATGCTTCACTTCAGGTTTACTGTATCCTTTGCACATTCTTATTGGCGACGAAACATAGAAATTGCATCGGAATTAATAAAAAAAGGCACATTGCCGACTTAAGTACAAGAAGACTGACTCTTCCCACTGTCTATGTTTTGAACCATTCCTGTGACACTAGTTATAGATTCCGATGCTTCACTTTAGGTTTACTGTATCACTTGGACCTTCTTATGGACGATGAAACACAGAAATTGCATCGGAATTAAATACAAAAAGCACAATGCCGACCTAAGTACAAGAAGACTAACTCTCCTTACTGACTATGTTTGAACCATTCCTGTGACACTAGTTATAGATTCCGATGGTTCACTTCAGGTTTACTGTATCCCTTGGACCTTCTTATTGACGATGAAACACAGAAATTGCATCGGATTTAAGTACAAAAGGCGCAATGTCGACGTAAGTACAAGAAGACTGTCTCTTCTTACTGACTATATCTTGATCCATTCCTGTGACACTAGTTATAGATTCCGATACTTCACTTCAGGTTTACTGTATACCTTTGACCTTCTTATTGACGATGAAACACAGAAATTGCATCGGAATTAAATACAAAAGACACAATGCCGACTTCAGTACAAGAAGACTGACTCTTCTTACTGACTATGTTTTGAGCCATTCCTGTGACACTAGTTATAGATTCCGATGCTTCACTTCAGGTTTACTGAATCCCTTGGACATTCTTATTGACGATGAAACACATATATTGTATCGGAATTAAATACAAATGGCACAATGCCGACTTAAGTACAATAAGACTGACTCTCCTTACTGACTATGATTTGAACCAATCCTGTGACACTAGTTATAGATTCCGATGCTTCACCTCAGGTTTACTGTATCCCTCTGACCTTCTTATTGACGATGATACACAGAAATTGCATCGGAATTAAATAGAAAAGGCACAATGCCGACTTAAGCACAAGAAGGCTGACTCTTCTTACAGACTATGTTTGAACCATTCCTGTGACACTAGTTATAGATTCCGATGCTTCACTTCAGGTTTACTGTATCACTTGGACCTTCTTATGGACGATGAAACACAGAAATTGCATCGGAATTAAATACAAAAAGCACAATGCCGACCTAAGTAAAAGAAGACTAACTCTCCTTACTGACTATGTTTGAACCATTCCTGTGTCATTAGTTATGGATTCCGATGCATCACTTCAGGTTTACTGTATCCCTTGGACCTTCTTATTGACGATGAAACACAGAAAATGCATCGGAATTTAATACAAAAGGCACAATACCGACTTAAGTACAAGAAGACTGACTCTTCTTACTGACTATGTTTTTAACCATTCCTGTGACACTAGTTAGAGATTCCGATGCTTCATTGCAGGTTTACTGTATCCCTCTGACCTTCGTATTGACGATGAAATACAGTAATTGCATGGGAATTAAATTGAAAAGGGCACAATCCCGACATAAGTACAAGAAGACTGACTCTTTTTACTGTCTATGCTTTGAACCATTCCTGTGACACTAGTTATAGATTCCGATGCTTAACTTCAGGTTTACTGTATCCCTTGGACCTTCCTATTGACGACGAAACACAGAAATTGCATCGGATTTAAATACAAAAGGCACAGTGAAGACTTAGGTACAAGAAGACGGACCCTTCTTACTGTCTACGTTTTGAACCATTCCTGTGACACTAGTTTTAGATTCCGATGCTTCACTTTAGGTTTATATATCCCTTGGACCTTCTTATTGACGATGAAACACAGAAATTCCATCGGAATTAAATACAAAAGGCACAATGCCGACTTAAGTACAAAAAGACTGACTCTTCTTACTGGCTATGTTTTGAACCAATCCTGTGACACTAGTTATAGATTCCGATGCTTCACTTCCGGTTTGCTGAAATCCTTTGACCTTCGTATTGACGATGAAACACAGAAATTGCATTGGAATTAAATACAAAAGGCACAACGCCGAATTAAAGACAAAAAGACTGACTATTCTCACTGTCTATGTTTTGAACCATTCCTGTGACGCTAGTTATAGATTCCGATGCTTCACTTCAGATTTACTGTATCACTTGGACCTTCGTATTGACGACAAAACACAGAAATAGCTTAGGAATTAAATAGAAAAGGCACAATGCCGACTTAAGTACAAGAACACTATCTCTTCCTACTGTCTATGTTTTGTACCATTCCTGTGACACTAGTTGTAGAATCCGATGCTTCCTGCAGGTTTACTATATCCCTTGGACCTTCTTATTGACGATGAAACACAGAAATTGCATCGGAATTAAATACGAAAGGCACAATGCCGACTTAAGTAGAAGAAGACTGACTCTTCCCACTATCTATCTTTTGAACCATTCCTGTGACATTAGTTATAGATTCCGATGCTTCACTTCAGGTTAATGTATCGTTTGCACCTTCTTATTGGCGACGAAAGACAGAAATTGCATTGGAATTAAATAGAAAAGGCACAATGCCGACTTAAGTACAAGAAGACTGACTCTTCCTACTGGCTATGCTTTGAACCATTCCTGTGACACTAGTTATAGATTCCGATGCATCACCTCCGGTTTACTGTATCCCTCTGACCTTCTTATTGACGATGAAACACAGAAGTTGCATCGGAATTTAATACAAAAGGCACAATACCGACTTAAGTACAAGAAGACTGACTCTTCTTACTGACTATGTTTTTAACCATTCCTGTGACACTAGTTAGAGATTCCGATGCTTCATTGCAGGTTTACTGTATCCCTCTGACCTTCGTATTGACGATGAAATACAGTAATTGCATCGGAATTAAATTGAAAAGGGCACAATCCCGACATAAGTACAAGAAGACTGACTCTTTTTACTGTCTATGTTTTGAACCATTCCTGTGACACTAGTTATAGATTCCGATGCTTAACTTCAGGTTTACTGTATCCCTCTGACCATCTTATTGACGGTGAAACACAGAAATTGAATCGGAATTAAATACAAAAGGCACAATGCCGACTTTAGTACAAGAAGACTGACTCTTCTTACTGACTATATCTTGATCCATTCCTGTGACACTAGTTATAGATTCCGATACTTCACTTCAGGTTTACTGTATACCTTGGACCTTCTTGTTGACGATGAAGCACAGAAATTGCATCGGAATTAAATACAAAAGGCACAATGCCGACTTCAGTACAAGAAGACTGACTCTTCTTACTGACTGTGATTTGAACCATTCCTGTGACACTCGTTGTAGATTCCGATGCTTCACTTCAGGTTTACTGTATCTCTCTGACCTTCTTGTTGACGATGAAACACAGAAATTGCATCGGAATTACATACGAAAGGCCCAATGCCGTCTTAAGTACAAGAAGACTGACTCTTCCTACTGTCTATGTTTTGAATCATTCCTGTGACACTAGCTATAGATTCCGATGCTTCACTTCAGGTTTACTGAAACCCTTGGACCTTCTTATTGACGATGAAACACAGAAATTGCATCGGAATTAAATACAAATGGCACAATGCCGACTTAAGTACAAGAAGACTGACTCTTCTTACTGTCTACGTTTTGAACCATTCTTCTGACACTAGTTTTAGATTCCGATGCTTCACTTCAGGTTTACTGTATCACGTGGACCTTCTTATTGACGACGAAACACAGAAATTGCGTCGGAATTAAATTGAAAAGGCACAATGCCGACTTAAGAACCAGAAGACTATCTCTTTCTACTGTCTATGTTTTAGAACCATTCCTGTGACACTAGTTTTAGATTCCGATGTTTCACTTCATTTTTACTGAAACACTTGGACCTTCTTATTGACAGATGAAACACAGAAATTGCATCGGAATTAAATACAAAAGGCACAATGCCGACTTCAGTACAAGAAGACTGACTCTTCTCACTGACTATGTTTGAACCATTCCGGTGACACCAGTTAAAGACTCCGATGCTTAACTTCAGGTTTACTGTATCCCTTGGACCTTCTTACTGACGATGAAACACAGAAATTGCATCGGAATTTAATACAAAAGGCACAATACCGACTTAAGTGCAAGAAGACTGACACGTCTTACTGACTATGTTTTGAACCATTCCTGTGACACTAGTTAGAGATTCCGATCTTCATTTCAGGTTTATTGTATCCCTCTGACCTCCATATTGACGATGAAACACAGTAATCACATCGGAATTAAATTGAAAACGGCACAATGCCGACTTAAGTACAAGAAGACTGACTCTTCTAACTGTCTATGTTTGAACCATTCCTGTGACACTAGTTATAGATTCAGATGCTTCACTTCAGGTTTACTGTATACCTTGGACTTTCTTATTGACGATGAAACACTGAAATTGCATTGGAATTAAATAGAAAGGGCACAATGCCGACTTAAGTACAAGAAGACTGTCTCTTCCTACTGTCTATGTTTTGATCCATTCCTGTGACACTAGTTATGGATTCCGATGCTTCACTTCAGGTTTTCTGTATCCCTCTGACCATCTTATTGACGAAGAAACAGAAATTGAATCGGAATTAAATACAAAAGGCACAATGCCGACTTAAACACAAGAAGACTGACTCTTCTTACTGACTATGTTTTGAACCATTCCTGTGACACTAGTTACAGATTCCGATGCTTCACTTCAGATTTACTGTATCCCTTGGTCCTTCTTATTGACGATGAAATACTGAAATTGCATCGGAATTAAATAGAAAAGGCACAATGCCGACTTAAGTACAAGAAGACTGTCTCTTCCTACTGTCTATGTTTTGATCCATTCCTGTGACTCTAGTTATGGATTCCGATGCTTCATTTCAGGTTTACTGTATCCCTTGGACCTTCCTATTGACGATGAAACAAAGAAATTGCATCGGAATTAAATACAAAAGTCACAATGCCGACTTAAGTCCAAGAAGACTGACTCTTCTAACTGTCTATGTTTTGAACCATTCCTGTGACACTAGTTATAGATTCAGATGCTTCACTTCAGGTTTACTGTATACCTTGGACCTTGTTATTGACAATGAAACACAGAAATAGCATCGGAATGAAATACAAAAAGCACAATAAAGACTTAAGTACAAGAAGACGGACCCTTCTTACTGTCTATGTTTTGAACCATTCCTGTGGCAAAAGTTCTAGATTCCGATGCTTAATTTCATTTTTACTGTATCCCTCTGACCATCTTATTGACGATGAAACACAGAAATTGAATCGGAATTAAATACAAAAGGCACAATGCCGACTTAAATACAAGAAGACTGACTCTTCTTACTGACTATGCTTTAAACCATTCCTGTGACACTAGGTATAGATTCCGATGCTTCACTTCAGCTTTACTGTATCCCTTGGACCTTCTTATTGACGATGAAACACTGAAATTGCATTGGAATTAAATAGAAAAGGCAAATGCCGACTTAAGTACAAGAAGACTGTCTCTTCCTACTGTCTATGTTTTGATCCATTCCTGTGACACTAGTTATGGATTCCGATGCTTCACTTCAGGTTTTCTGTATCCCTTGGACCTTCTTATTGACGATGAATCACAGAAATTTCATCGGAATTAAATACAAAAGGCACAATGCCGACTTACGTACAAGAAGACTGACTCTTCTTACTGACTATATCTTGATCCATTCCTGTGACACTAGTTATAGATTCCGATACTTCACTTCAGGTTTACTGTATACCTTGGACCTTCTTATTGACGATGAAACACAGAAATTGCATCGGAATTAAATACAAATGGCACAATGCCGACTTAAGTACAAGAAGACTGACTCTTCCTACTGTCTTAGTTTTGAACCATTCCTGTGACACTAGTTATAGATTCCGATGCCTCACTTCAGGTTTACTGAATCCCTTGGACCTTCTTATTGACAATGAAACACATATATTGCATCGGAATTAAATACAAATGGCACAATGCCGACTTAAGTACAATAAGACTGAATCTTCCTACTGTCTATGTTTTGAACCATTCCTGTGACACCAGTTATAGATTCCGATGCTTCACTTGAGGTTTACTGTATCCCTTGGACCTTCTTACTGACGATGAAACACAGAAATTGCATCGGAATTAAATACAAAAAGCACAATGAAGACTTAAGTACATGAAGACGGACCCTTCTTACTGTCTATGTTTTGAACCATTCCTGTGACAAAAGTTCTAGATTCCGATGCTTCATTTCAGGTTTACTGTATCCCTTGGACTTTCTTATTGACGATGAAACACTGAAATTGCATTGGAATTAAATAGAATGGGCACAATGCCGACTTAAGTACAAGAAGACTGTCTCTTCCTACTGTCTATGTTTTGATCCATTCCTGTGACACTAGTTATGGATTCCGATGCTTCAATTCAGGTTTTCTGTATCCCTTGGACCTTCTTATTGACGATGAAACACAGAGATTGTATCGGAATTAAATACAAAAGGCACAATGCCGACTTAAGTACAAGAAGACTGCCCCTTCTTACTGACTATATCTTGATCCATTCCTGTGACCCTTGTTATAGATTCCGATACTTCACTTCAGGTTTACTGTATCCCTTGGACCTTTTTATTAACGATGAAACACAGAAATTGCATCGGAATTAAATACAAAAGGCACAATGCCGACTTAAGTACAAGTAGACTGACTCTTCTTACTGACTGTGATTTGAACCATTCCTGTGAAACTAGTTACAGATTCCGATGCTTCACTTCAGGTTTACTGTATCCGTTGGACCGTCGTATTGAGGATGCTGCACAGAAGTTGCATCTGAATTAAATACAAAAGGCATAATGCCGACTTAAGTACAAGAAGACTGTTTCTTCTTACTGACTATGTTTTGAACAATTCCTGTGACACTAGTTATAGATTCCGATGCTTTTCTCAGGTTTACTGTATCCCTGTGACCTTCTTACTGACGATGAAACACAGAAATTGCATCGGAATTAAATAGAAAATCCACAATGCCGACTTAAGTACATGAAAACAGACTCTTCTTACTGAATATGTTTGAACCATTCCTGTGACACCAGTTGTAGATTCCGATGCTTCACTTCAGGTTTACTGTATCCCTTGGACCTTCTTATTTACGATGAAACACAGAAATTGCATCGGAATTAAATACAAAATTCGCAATACCGACTTAAGTACAAGAAGACTGACTCTTCTTACTGTCTATGTTTTGAACCATTCCTGTGACACTAGTTATAGATTCGGATGCTTCACCTCAGGTTTACTGTATACGATGGACCTTCTTATTGACGATGAAACAAAGAAATTTCATCGGAATTAAATACAAATGGCACAATGAAGACATAAGTACAAGAAGAAGGACCCTTCTTACTGTCTATGTTTTGAACCATTCCTGTGACAAAAGTTCTAGATTCCGATGCTTCACTTCAAGTTTACCGTATCCCTCTGACCATCTTATTGACGAAGAAACACAGAAATTGAATCGGAATTAAAGGCAAAAGGCACAATGCCGACTTAAATACAAGAAGACTGACTCTTCTTACTGTCTATGTTTTGATCCATTCCTGTGACTCTAGTTATGGATTCCGATGCTTCACTTCAGGTTTACTGTATCCCTTGGACCTTCCTATTGACGATGAAACACAGAAATTGCATCGGAATTAAATACAAAAGGCACAATGCCGACTTAAGTACAAGAAGACTGACCCTTCATACAGTCTATGTTTTGAACCATTCCTGTGACACTAGTTATAGATTCCGATCCTTCACTTCAGGTTTACTGTAGCACGTGGACCTTCTTATTGATGACGAATCACAGAAATTGCGTCGGAATTAAATTGAAAAGGCACAATGCCGACTTAAGTACAAGAAGTCTATCTCTTCCTATTGTCTATGTTTTGAACCATTCCTGTGACACTAGTTTTAGATTCCGATGCTTCACTTCAGGTTTACTGTATCCCTCTGACCTTCTCATTGACAATGACGCAGAAATTGAAACGGAATTAAATACAAAAGGCACAATGCTGACTTAAGTACAAGAAGACTGACACTTCCTACTGTCTATGTTTTGAACCATTCCTGTGACACTAGTTATAGATTCCGATGCTTCACTTCAGGTTTACTGAATCCCTTGGACCTTCCTATTGACGATGAAACACATAATTTGCATCGGAATTAAATACAAATTGCACAATGCCGACATAAGTACAATAAGACTGACTCTTCCTACTGTCTATGTTATGAACCATTCCTGTGACACTAGTTACAGATTCCGATGCTTCACTTCAGGTTTACTGTATCCCATGGACCTTCTTATTGACGATGAAACACAGAAATAGCATCTGAATTAAACACAAAAGGCACAATGCCGACTTAAGTACAAGAAGACTGACACATCTTACTGGCTATGTTTTGAATTATTCCTGTGACACTAGTTATAGATTCCGATGCTTCACTTCAGGTTTGCTGAATCCCTTGGATCTTCTTAATGACGATGAAACACAGAAACTGCATCGGAATTAAATACAAAAGGCACAATGCCGACTTAAGTACAAGAAGACTGTTTCTTCTTACTGTCTATTTTTTGAACCATTCCTGTGACGCTAGTTATAGACTCCGATGCTTACTTGAGGTTTACTATATCACTTGGACCTTCCTATTGTCGACGAAACACAGAAATAGCGTCGGAATTAAATAGAAAAGGCACAATGCCGACTTAAGTGCAAGAAGACTATCTCTTCCTACTGTTTATGTTTTGTACCATTCCTGTGATACTAGTTATAGATTCCGATGCTTCACTTCAGGTTTACTGTATCCGTTGGACCTTCTTACCTCTTCTTACTGACTATGTTTTGAACCATTCCTCTGACACTAGTTGTAGTTTCCGATGCTTCCCTTCAGGTTTACTGTATCCCTTTGACCTTCTTATTGTCGATGAAACACAGAAATTGCATCGGAATTAAATACAAAAGGCAGAATGCCGACTTAAGTACAAGAAGACTGACTCTTCTCACTGACTATGTTTTGAACCGTTCCTGTGACACTAATTATAGATTCCGATGCTTAACTTCCGGCTTACTGTATCCCTTGGACCTTCTTATTGACGATGAAACACAGAAATTGCATCGGAATTAAATAGAAAAGGAACAATGCCGACTTAAGTACAAAAAGACTGACTCTTCCCACTTTCTAAAATTCGAACCATTCTTGTGACATTAATTATAGATTCCGATGCTTCACTTCAGGTTTACTGTATCTTTTGCACCTTCTCGTTGGAGACGAAACACAGATATTGCATCGGAATTAAATAGAAAAGGCACAATGCCGACTTAAGTATAAGAAGACTGACTCTTCCGACTGTCTGTGTTTTGAACCATTCCTGTGACACTAGTTATAGATTCCGATGATTCGCCTCCGGTTTCCTGTATCCCTCTGACCTTCTTATTGACAATGAAACTCAGAAATTGCATCGGAATTAAATAGAAAAGGCACAATGCCGACTTAAGTACAAGAAGACTGACTCTTCTTACTGTCTATGTTTTGAACCATTCCTGTGACGCTAGTTACAGATTCCGATGCTTCACTTTAGGTTTACTGTACCCCTTGGACCTTCTTATTGACGATGAAACACAGAATTTGCATCGGAATTAAATTGAAAAGGCACAATGCCGACATAAGAACAAGAAGACTGACTGTCCTTACCGACTATGTTTTGAACCATTCCTGTGACACTAGTTATAGATTCCGATGCTTTTCTCAGGTTTACTGTATCCCTGTGACCTTCTTATTGACGATGAAACACAGAAATTGCATCGGAATTAAATAGAAAACGCACAATGCCGACTTAAGTACAAGAAAACTGACTCTTCTTACTGACTATGTTTGAATCATTCTTGTGACACTAGTTATAGATTCCGATGCTTCACCTCAGGTTTACTGTATCCCTTGGACCTTCATATTAACGATGAAACACAGAAATTGCATCGGAATTAAATACAAGAAGCACAATGCCGACTTAAGTACAAGATTACTGACTCTTCTTACTGACTATGTTTGAACCATTCCTGTGACACCAGTTATAGATTCCGATGCTTCACTTCAGGTTTACTGTATCCCTTGGACCTTCGTATTTAGGATGAAACACAGAAATTGAATCGGAATTAAATACAAAAGGCGCAATACCGACTTAAGTACAAGAAGACTAACTCTTCTTACTGTCTATGTGTTGAACCATTCCTGTGACACTAGTTATAGATTGCGATTCTTCACTTCGGGTTTGCTGTATACCATGGACCTCCTTATTGACGATGAAACACAGAAATTGCATCGGAATTAAATACAAAAGGCACAATGAAGACTTAAGTACAAGAATACGGACCCTTCTTACTGTCTATGTTTGAATCATTCCTGTGACAAAAGTTCTAGATTCCGATGCTTCACATCAGGTTCACTGTATCCCTCTGACCATCTTATTGACGATGAAACACAGAATTTGAATCGGAATTAAATACAAAAGGCACAATGCCGACTTAAGTACATGAAAACTGACCCTTCTTAGTGTCTATGCTTTTAACCATTCCTGTGTCTCTAGTTATAGATTCCGATGCTTCACTTCAGGTTTACGGAATCCCTTGGACCTTCTTATTGACGATGAAACACATATATTGCATCGGAATTAAATACAAATGCTACAATGCCGACTTAAGTACAATAAGACTGAATCTTCCTACTGTCTATGTTTTGAACCATTCCTGTGACACTAGTTATAGATTCCGATGCTTCACTTCAGGTTTACTGTATCCCTTGGACCTTCTTACTGACGATGAAACACAGAAATTGCATCGGAATTAAATACAGAAGGCACAATGCCGACTTAAGTACAAGAAGACTGACTCTTCTTACTGACTCTGTTTGAACCATTCCTGTGACACTAGTTATAGATTCCGATGCTTCACTTCAGGTTTACTGAAACCCTTGGACCTTCTTATTGACGATGAAACATAGAAATTGCATCGGAATTAAATACAAAAGGCACAATGCCGACTTAAGTACAAAAAGACTAACTCTTCTTACTGTCTATGTTTTGAACCATTCCTGTGACACTAGTTATAGATTCCGATACTTCACTTCAGGTTTACTGTATCACGTGGACCTTCTTATTAACGACGAAACACAGAAATTGCGTCGGAATTAAATACAAAAGGCACAAAGCCGACTTAAGTACAAGAAGACTGACTCTTCTTACTGACTATGTTTGAACCATTCCTGTGACACTAGTTATAGATTCCGATGCTTCACTTCAGGTTTACTGAAACCCTTGGACCTTCTTATTGACGATGAAACACAGAAATTGCATCGGAATTAAATACAAAAGGCACAATGCCGACTTAAGTACAAGAAGACTGACTCTTCTTACTGACTATGTTTGAACCATTCCTGTGACACCAGTTATAGATTCCGATGCTTCACTTCAGGTTTACTGTATCCCTTGGACCTTCTTACTGACGATGAAACACAGAAATTGCATCGGAATTAAATACAAAAAGCACAATGAAGACTTAAGTACAAGAAGACAGACCCATCTTACTGTCTATGTATTGAACCATTATTGTGACAAAAGTTCTAGATTCCGATGCTTTATTTCAGGTTTACTGTATCCCTCTGACCATCTTATTGACGATGAAACACAGTAATTGAATCGGAATGAAATACAAAAGGCACAATGCCGACTTAAATCCAAGAAGACTGACTCTTCTTACTGACTATGCTTTGAACCATTCCTGTGACACTAGTTACAAATTCCGATGCTTCACTTCAGCTTTACTGTATCCCTTGGACCTTCTTATTGACGATGAAATACTGAAATTGCATCGGAATTAAATAGAAAATGCACAATGCCGACTTAAGTACAAGAAGACTGTCTCTTACTACTGTCTATGTTTTGATCCATTCCTGTGACTGTAGTTATGAATGCCGATGCTTCACTTCAGGTTTACTGTATCCCTTGGACCTTCCTATTGACGATGAAACACAGAAATTTCGTCGGAATTAAATACAAAAGGCGCAATACCGACTTAAATACAGGAAGACTGACTCTTCTTACTGACTATGCTTTAAAACGTTGCTGTGACACTAGTTATAGATTCCGATGCTTCACTTCAGCTTTACTGTATCCCTTGGACTTTCTTATTGACGATGAAACACTGAAATTGCATTGGAATTAAATAGAAAGGGCACAATGCCGACTTAAGTACAAGAAGACTGTCTCTTCTTACTGTCTATGTTTTGAACCATTGCTGTGACACTAGTTATAGATTCCGATGCTTCACCTCAGGTTTACTGTATACGATGGACCTTCTTATTGACGATGAAACAAAGAAATTTCATCGCAATTAAATACAAAAGGCACAATGAAGACTTACGTACAAGAAGACGGACCCTTCTTACTGTCTATGTTTTGAACCATTCCAGTGACAAAAGTTCTAGATTCCGATGCTTTATTTCAGGTTTGCTGTATCCCTCTGACCATCTTATTCACGATGAAACACAGAAATTGAATCGGAATGAAATACAAAAGGCACAATGCCGACTTAAGTACATGAAAACTGACTCTTCTTAGTGTCTATGCTTTTAACCATTCCTGTGTCTCTAGTTATAGATTCCGATGCTTCACTTCAGGTTTACGGAATCCCTTGGACCTTCTTATTGACGATGAAACACATATATTGCATCGGAATTAAATACAAATGCTACAATGCCGACTTAAGTACAATAAGACTGAATCTTCCTACTGTCTATGTTTTGAACCATTCCTGTGACACTAGTTATAGATTCCGATGCTTCACTTCAGGTTTACTGTATCCCTTGGACCTTCTTACTGACGATGAAACACAGAAATTGCATCGGAATTAAATACAGAAGGCACAATGCCGACTTAAGTACAAGAAGACTGACTCTTCTTACTGACTCTGTTTGAACCATTCCTGTGACACAAGTTATAGATTCCGATGCTTCACTTCAGGTTTACTGAAACCCTTGGACCTTCTTATTGACGATGAAACATAGAAATTGCATCGGAATTAAATACAAAAGGCACAATGCCGACTTAAGTACAAAAAGACTAACTCTTCTTACTGTCTATGTTTTGAACCATTCCTGTGACACTAGTTATAGATTCCGATACTTCACTTCAGGTTTACTGTATCACGTGGACCTTCTTATTAACGACGAAACACAGAAATTGCGTCGGAATTAAATACAAAAGGCACAAAGCCGACTTAAGTACAAGAAGACTGACTCTTCTTACTGACTATGTTTGAACCATTCCTGTGACACTAGTTATAGATTCCGATGCTTCACTTCAGGTTTACTGAAACCCTTGGACCTTCTTATTGACGATGAAACACAGAAATTGCATCGGAATTAAATACAAAAGGCACAATGCCGACTTAAGTACAAGAAGACTGACTCTTCTTACTGACTATGTTTGAACCATTCCTGTGACACCAGTTATAGATTCCGATGCTTCACTTCAGGTTTACTGTATCCCTTGGACCTTCTTACTGACGATGAAACACAGAAATTGCATCGGAATTAAATACGAAAAGCACAATGAAGACTTAAGTACAAGAAGACAGACCCATCTTACTGTCTATGTATTGAACCATTATTGTGACAAAAGTTCTAGATTCCGATGCTTTATTTCAGGTTTACTGTATCCCTCTGACCATCTTATTGACGATGAAACACAGTAATTGAATCGGAATGAAATACAAAAGGCACAATGCCGACTTAAATCCAAGAAGACTGACTCTTCTTACTGACTGTGCTTTGAACCATTCCTGTGACACTAGTTACAAATTCCGATGCTTCACTTCAGCTTTACTGTATCCCTTGGACCTTCTTATTGACGATGAAATACTGAAATTGCATCGGAATTAAATAGAAAATGCACAATGCCGACTTAAGTACAAGAAGACTGTCTCTTACTACTGTCTATGTTTTGATCCATTCCTGTGACTGTAGTTATGGATGCCGATGCTTCACTTCAGGTTTACTGTATCCCTTGGACCTTCCTATTGACGATGAAACACAGAAATTTCGTCGGAATTAAATACAAAAGGCGCAATACCGACTTAAATACAGGAAGACTGACTCTTCTTACTGACTATGCTTTAAAACATTGCTGTGACACTAGTTATAGATTCCGATGCTTCACTTCAGCTTTACTGTATCCCTTGGACTTTCTTATTGACGATGAAACACTGAAATTGCATTGGAATTAAATAGAAAGGGCACAATGCCGACTTAAGTACAAGAAGACTGTCTCTTCTTACTGTCTATGTTTTGAACCATTGCTGTGACACTAGTTATAGATTCCGATGCTTCACCTCAGGTTTACTGTATACGATGGACCTTCTTATTGACGATGAAACAAAGAAATTTCATCGCAATTAAATACAAAAGGCACAATGAAGACTTACGTACAAGAAGACGGACCCTTCTTACTGTCTATGTTTTGAACCATTCCAGTGACAAAAGTTCTAGATTCCGATGCTTTATTTCAGGTTTGCTGTATCCCTCTGACCATCTTATTCACGATGAAACACAGAAATTGAATCGGAATGAAATACAAAAGGCACAATGCCGACTTAAATACAAGAAGACTGACTCTTCTTACTGACTATGCTTTGAAACATTCCTGTGAATCTAGATATAGATTCCGATGCTTCACTTCAGCTTTACTGTATCCCTTGGACTTTCTTATTGACGATGAAACACTGAAATTGCATTGGAATTAAATAGAAAGGGCACAATGCCGACTTAAGTACAAGAAGACTGTCTCTTCCTACTGTCTATGTTTTGATCCATTCCTGTGACACTAGTTATGGATTCCGATGCTTCACTTCAGGTTTTTTGTATCCCTTGGACCTTCTTATTGACGATGAAACACAGAAATTGCATCGGAATTAAATACAAAAGGCACAATGCCGACTTAAGTACAAGTAGACTGACTCTTCTTACTGACTGTGATTTGAACCATTCCTGTGAAACTAGTTACAGATTCCGATGCTTCACTTCAGGTTTACTGTATCCGTTGGACCTTCGTATTGAGGATGCTGCACAGAAGTTGCATCGGAATTAAATAGAAATGGCACAATGCCGACTTAAGTACAAGAAGACCGTCTCTTCCTACTGTCTATGTTTTGATCCATTCCTGTGACTGTAGTTACGGATGCCGATGCTTCACTTCAGGTTTACTGTATAACTTGGACCTTCTTATTTTCGATGAAACACAGAAATTGCATCGGAATTAAATACAAAAGGCGCAATACCGACTTAAATACAAGAAGACTGGCTCTTCTTACTGACTATGTTTTGAACCATTCCTGTGACACTAGTTACAGATTCCGATGCTTCACTTCAGCTTTACTGTATCCCTTGGACCTTCTTATTGACGATTAAATACTGAAATTGCATCGGAATTGAATAGAAATGGCACAATGCCGACTTAAGTACAAGAAGACCGTCTCTTCCTACTGTCTATGTTTTGATCCATTCCTGTGACTGTAGTTATGGATGCCGATGCTTCACTTCAGGTTTACTGTATAACTTGGACCTTCCTATTGACGATGAAACACAGAAATTGCATCGGAATTAAATACAAAAGGCACAATGCCGACTTAAGTACAAGAAGACTGACTCTTCATACTGTCTATGTTTTGAACCATTCCTGTGACACTAGTTATAGATTCCGATCCTTCACGTCAGGTTTACTGTAGCACGTGGACTTTCTTATTGATGACGAAACACAGAAATTGCGTCGGAATTAAATTGAAAAGGCACAATGCCGACTTAAGTACAAGAAGACTATCTCTTCCTATTGTCTATGTTTTGAACCATTCCTGTGACACTAGTTGTAGATTCCGATGCTTCTCTTCAGGTTTTCTGTATCCCTCTGACCTTCTCATTGACAATGACACACAGAAATTGAAACGGAATTAAATACAAATGGCACAATGCCGACTTAAGTACAAGAAGACTGACTCTTCCTACTGTCTATGTTTTGAACCATTCCTGTGACACTAGTTATAGATTCCGATGCTTCACTTCAGGTTTACTGAATCCCTTGGACCTTCTTATTGTCGATGAAACACTGATATTGCATCGGAATTAAATAGAATAGGCACAATCCCGACCTAAGTACAAGAAGACAGACTCTTTTTACTGACTATGTGTTGAACCATTCCTGTGACACTAGTTAGAGATTCCGATGCTTCGCTTCAGGTTTACTGTATCCCTCTGACCTTCATATTGGCGATGAAACACAGTAATTGCATCGGAATTAAATAGAAAAGGCACAATGCCGTCTTAAGTACAAGCAAACAGACTCTTCTTAGTGTCTATGATTTGAACCATTCCTGTGTCGCTAGTTACACATTCCGATGCTTCACTTCAGGTTTACTGTATCCCTTGGACCTTCTTATTGACGATGAAACACAGAAATTGCATCGGAATTAAATACAAAAGTTACAATGCCGACATGAGTACAAGAAGAGTGACTCCTCTTACTGACTATGTGTTGAACCATTCCTGTGACACTAGTTAGAGATTCCGATGCTTCATTTCAGGTTTACTGTATCCCTCTGACCTTCGTATTGACGATGAAACACAGTAATTGCGTCGGAATTAAATTGAAAAGGGCACAATGCCGACTTAAGTACAAGAATACCGACTCTTCTTACTGTCTGTGTTTTGAACCATTCCTGTGAAACTAGTTACAGATTCCGATGCTTCACATCAGGTTTACTGTATACCTTGGACCTTCTTATTGACGATGAAACACAGAAATTGCATCGGGATGAAATTCAAAAGGCACAATAAATACTTAAATACAAGAAGACGGACCCTTCTTACTTTCCATGTTTTGATCCAGTCCTGTGAAAAAAGTTCTAGATTCCGATGCTTCACTTCAGGTATACTGTATCCCTCTGACCATATTATTGACGATGAAATACAGAAATTGAATCGGAATTGAATACAAACAGCACAATGCCGACTTAAATACAAGAAGACTGACTCTTCTTACTGACAATGTTTTGAACCATTCCTGTGACACTAGTTATAGATTCCGATGCTTCACTTCAGCCTTACTGTATCCCTTGGACCTTCTTATTGACGATGAAACACTGAAATTGCGTCGGAATTAAATAGAATAGGCACAATGCCGACCTAAGTACAAGAAGACAGACTCTTCTTACTGACTATGTTTGGAGCCATTTCTGTGACACTAGTTATAGATTCCGATGCTTCACTTCAGGTTTACTGTGTCCCTCTGACCTTCTTATTGACGATGAAACACAGAAATAGCATCTGAATTAAATACGAAAGGCACAATGAAGACTTAAGTACAAGAATACTGACTCTTCTTACTGTCTGTGTTTTGAACCATTCCCGTGACACTAGTTATAGATTCCGATGCTTCACTTCAGGTTTACTGTATACCTTGGACCTGGTTATCGACGATGTAACACAGAAATTGCATCGGAATTAAATACAAAAGGCACAATGCCGACTTACGTACAAGAAGACTGACTCTTCTTACTGACTATATCTTGATCCACTCCTGTGACACTAGTTATGGATTCCGATACTTCACTTCAGGTTTACTGTATACCTTGGACCTTCTTATTGACGATGAAACACAGAAATTGCATCGGAATTAAATACAAAAGGCACAATGCCGACTTCAATACAAGAAGACTAACTCTTCTTACTGACTGTGATTTGAACCATTCCTGTGACACTCGTTGTAGACTCCGATGCTTCACTTCAGGTTTACTGTATCTCTCTGACCTTCTTGTTGACGATGAAACACAGAAATTGCATCGGAATTAAATACAATAGGCACAATGCCGTCTTAAGTACAAGAAGACTGACTCTTCCTACTGTCTATGCTTTTAACCATCCCTGTGTCACTAGTTATAGATTCCGATGCTTCACTACAGGTTAACTGAATCCCTTGGACCTTCTTATTGACGATGAAACACATATATTGCATCGGAATTAAATAAAAATGGCACAATGCCGACTTAAGTACAATAAGACTAAATCTTCCTACTGTCTATGTTTTGAACCATTCCTGTGACACTAGTTATAGATTCCGATGCTTCACTTCAGGTTTACTGTATCCCTTGGACCTTCTTACTGACGATGAAACACAGAAATTGCATCGGAATTAAATACAAAAGGCACAATGCCGACTTAAGTACAAGAAGACTGACTCTTCTTACTGACTATGTTTGAACCATTCCTGTGACACTAGTTATAGATTCCGATGCTTCACTTCAGGTTTACTGAAACCCTTGGACCTTCTTATTGACGATGAAACACAGAAATTGCATCGGAATTAAATACAAAAGGCAGAATGCCGACTTAAGTACAAGAAGACTGACTCTTCTTACTGTCTATGTTTTGAACCATTTCTGTGACACTAGTTATAGATTCCGATCCTTCACGTCAGGTTTACTGTAGCACGTGGACTTTCTTATTGATGACGAAACACAGAAATTGCGTCGGAATTAAATTGAAAAGGCACAATGCCGACTTAAGTACAAGAAGACTATCTCTTCCTATTGTCTATGTTTTGAACCATTCCTGTGACACTAGTTGTAGATTCCGATGCTTCTCTTCAGGTTTTCTGTATCCCTCTGACCTTCTCATTGACAATGACACACAGAAATTGAAACGGAATTAAATACAAATGGCACAATGCCGACTTAAGTACAAGAAGACTGACTCTTCCTACTGTCTATGTTTTGAACCATTCCTGTGACACTAGTTATAGATTCCGATGCTTCACTTCAGGTTTACTGAATCCCTTGGACCTTCTTATTGTCGATGAAACACTGATATTGCATCGGAATTAAATAGAATAGGCACAATGCCGACCTAAGTACAAGAAGACAGACTCTTTTTACTGACTATGTGTTGAACCATTCCTGTGACACTAGTTAGAGATTCCGATGCTTCGCTTCAGGTTTACTGTATCCCTCTGACCTTCATATTGGCGATGAAACACAGTAATTGCATCGGAATTAAATAGAAAAGGCACAATGCCGTCTTAAGTACAAGCAAACAGACTCTTCTTAGTGTCTATGATTTGAACCATTCCTGTGTCGCTAGTTACACATTCCGATGCTTCACTTCAGGTTTACTGTATCCCTTGGACCTTCTTATTGACGATGAAACACAGAAATTGCATCGGAATTAAATACAAAAGTTACAATGCCGACATGAGTACAAGAAGAGTGACTCCTCTTACTGACTATGTGTTGAACCATTCCTGTGACACTAGTTAGAGATTCCGATGCTTCATTTCAGGTTTACTGTATCCCTCTGACCTTCGTATTGACGATGAAACACAGTAATTGCGTCGGAATTAAATTGAAAAGGGCACAATGCCGACTTAAGTACAAGAATACCGACTCTTCTTACTGTCTGTGTTTTGAACCATTCCTGTGAAACTAGTTACAGATTCCGATGCTTCACATCAGGTTTACTGTATACCTTGGACCTTCTTATTGACGATGAAACACAGAAATTGCATCGGAATTAAATTCAAAAGGCACAATAAATACTTAAATACAAGAAGACGGACCCTTCTTACTTTCCATGTTTTGATCCAGTCCTGTGAAAAAAGTTCTAGATTCCGATGCTTCACTTCAGGTATACTGTATCCCTCTGACCATCTTATTGACGATGAAATACAGAAATTGAATCGGAATTGAATACAAACAGCACAATGCCGACTTAAATACAAGAAGACTGACTCTTCTTACTGACAATGTTTTGAACCATTCCTGTGACACTAGTTATAGATTCCGATGCTTCACTTCAGCCTTACTGTATCCCTTGGACCTTCTTATTGACGATGAAACACTGAAATTGCATCGGAATTAAATAGAATAGGCACAATGCCGACCTAAGTACAAGAAGACAGACTCTTCTTACTGACTATGTTTGGAGCCATTTCTGTGACACTAGTTATAGATTCCGATGCTTCACTTCAGGTTTACTGTGTCCCTCTGACCTTCTTATTGACGATGAAACACAGAAATAGCATCTGAATTAAATACGAAAGGCACAATGAAGACTTAAGTACAAGAATACTGACTCTTCTTACTGTCTGTGTTTTGAACCATTCCCGTGACACTAGTTATAGATTCCGATGCTTCACTTCAGGTTTACTGTATACCTTGGACCTTTTTATCGACGATGTAACACAGAAATTGCATCGGAATTAAATACAAAAGGCACAATGCCGACTTACGTACAAGAAGACTGACTCTTCTTACTGACTATATCTTGATCCATTCCTGTGACACTAGTTATGGATTCCGATACTTCACTTCAGGTTTACTGTATACCTTGGACCTTCTTATTGACGATGAAACACAGAAATTGCATCGGAATTAAATACAAAAGGCACAATGCCGGCTTCAATACAAGAAGACTGACTCTTCTTACTGACTGTGATTTGAACAATTCCTGTGACACTCGTTGTAGACTCCGATGCTTCACTTCAGGTTTACTGTATCTCTCTGACCTTCTTGTTGACGATGAAACACAGAAATTGCAACGGAATTAAATACAATAGGCACAATGCCGTCTTAAGTACAAGAAGACTGACTCTTCCTACTGTCTATGCTTTTAACCATCCCTGTGTCACTAGTTATAGATTCCGATGCTTCACTTCAAGTTAACTGAATCCCTTGGACCTTCTTATTGACGATGAAACACATATATTGCATCGGAATTAAATAAAAATGGCACAATGCCGACTTAAGTACAATAAGACTAAATCTTCCTACTGTCTATGTTTTGAACCATTCCTGTGACACTAGTTATAGATTCCGATGCTTCACTTCAGGTTTACTGTGTCCCTTGGACCTTCTTACTGACGATGAAACATAGAAATTGCATCGGAATTAAATACAAAAGGCACAATGCCGACTTAAGTACAAGAAGACTGACTCTTCTTACTGACTATGTTTGAACCATTCCTGTGACACTAGTTATAGATTCCGATGCTTCACTTCAGGTTTACTGAAACCCTTGGACCTTCTTATTGACGATGAAACACAGAAATTGCATCGGAATTAAATACAAAAGGCAGAATGCCGACTTAAGTACAAGAAGACTGACTCTTCTTACTGTCTATGTTTTGAACCATTCCTGTGACACTAGTTATAGATTCCGATGCTTCACTTCAGGTTTACTGTATCACGTGCACCTTCTTATTGACGACGAAACACAGAAATTGCGTCGGAATTAAATACAAAAGGCACAAAGCCGACTTAAGTACAAGAAGGCTGACTCTTATTACTGACTATATTTGAACCATTCCTGTGACACTAGTTATAGATTCCGATGCTTCACTTCAGGTTTACGGAAACCCTTGGACCTTCTTATTGACGATGAAACACAGAAATTGCATCGGAATTAAATACAAAAGGCACAATGCCGACTTAAGTACAAGAAGACTGACTCTTCTTACTGACTATGTTTGAACCATTCCTGTGACACCAGTTATAGATTCCGATGCTTCACTTCAGGTTTACTGTATCCCTTGGACCTTCTTACTGACGATGAAACACAGAAATTGCATCGGAATTAAATACAAAAAGCACAATGAAGACTAAAGTATAAGAAGACAGACCATTCTTACTGTCTATGTTTTGAACCATTATTGTGACAAAAGTTCTAGATTCCGATGCTTTATTTCAGGTTTACTGTATCCCTCTGACCATCTTATTGACGATGAAACACAGAAATTGAATCGGAATGAAATACAAAAGGCACAATGCCGACTTAAATACAAGAAGACTGATTCTTCTTACTGACTATGTTTTGAACCATTCCTGTGACACTAGTTACAGATTCCGATGCTTCACTTCAGCTTTACTGTATCCCTTGGACCTCTTATTGACGATGTAATACTGAAATTGCATCGGAATTAAATAGAAAAGGCACAATGCCGACTTAAGTACAAGAATACTGACTCTTCTTAGTGTCTGTGTTTTGAACCATTCCTGTGACACTAGTTATAGATTCCGATGCTTCACTTCAGGTTTACTGTATACCTTGGACCTTGTTATTGACGATGCACCGCAGAAATTGCATCGGAATTAAATACAAAAGGCACAATGTCGACTAACGTACAAGAAGACTGACTCTTCTTACTGACTATACCTTAATCCATTCCTGTGACACTAGTTATAGATTCCGAAACTTCACTTCAGGTTTACTGTATACCTTGGACCTTCTTATTGACGATGAAACACAGAAATTGCATCGGAATTAAATACAAAAGGCACAATGCCGACTTCAATACAAGAAGACTGACTCTTCTTACTGACTGTGATTTGAACCATTCCTGTGACACTCGTTGAAGACTCCGATGCTTCACTTCAGGTTTACTGTATCTCTCTGACCTTCTTGTTGACGATGAAACACAGAAATTGCATCGAATTAAATACGAAAGGCACAATGCCGTCTGAAGTACAAGAAGACTGACTCTTCCTACTGTCTATGCTTTTAACCATTCCTGTGTCACTAGTTATAGATTCCGATGCTTCACTTCAGGTTTACTGAATCCCTTGCACCTTCTTATTGACGATGAAACACATATTTTGCATCGGAATTAAATAGAAATGGCACAATGCCGACTTAAGTACAATAAGACTAAATGTTCCTACAGTCTATGTTTTGAACCATTCCTGTGACACTAGTTATAGATTCCGATGCTTCACTTCAGGTTTACTGTATCCCTTGGACCTTCTTACTGACGATGAAACACAGAAATTGCATCGGAATTAAATACAAAAGGCACAATGCCGACTTGAGTACAAGAAGACTGACTCTTCTTACTGACTATGTTTGAACCATTCCTGTGACACTAGTTATAGATTCCGATGCTTCACTTCAGGTTTACTGAAACCCTTGGACCTTCTTATTGACGATGAAACACAGAAATTGCATCGGAATTAAATACAAAAGGCAGAATGCCGACTTAAGTACAAGAAGACTGACTCTTCTTACTGTCTATGTTTTGAACCATTCCTGTGACACTAGTTATAGATTCCGATGCTTCACTTCAGGTTTACTGTATCACGTGGACCTTCTTATTGACGACGAAGCACAGAAAATGCGTCGGAATTAAATACAAAAGGCACAAAGCCGACTTAAGTACAAGAAGACTGACTCTTCTTACTGACTATGTTTGAACCATTCCTGTGACACTAGTTATAGATTCCGATGCTTCACTTCAGGTTTACTAAAACCCTTGGACCTTCTTATTGACGATGAAACACAGAAATTGCATCGGAATTAAATACAAAAGGCACAATGCCGACTTATGTACAAGAAGACTGACTCTTCTTGCTGACTATGTTTGAACCATTCCTGTGACACCAGTTATAGATTCCGATGCTTCACTTCAGGTTTACTGTATCCCTTGGACCTTCTTACTGACGATGAAACACAGAAATTGCATCGGAATTAAATACAAAAAGCACAATGAAGACTTAAGTACAAGAAGACAGACCCTTCTTACTGTCTATGTTTTGAACCATTATTGTGACAAAAGTTCTAGATTCCGATGCTTTATTTCAGGTTTACTGTATCCCTTGGACCTCCTTACTGACGATGAAACACAGATATTGCATCGGAATTAAATACAAAAGGCGTAATACCGACTTAAATACAAGAAAACTGACTCTTCTTAATGACTATGCTTTAAAACATTCCTGTGACACTAGTAATAGATTCCGATGCTTCACTTCAGCTTTACTGTATCCCTTGGGCTTTCTTATTGACGATGAAACACTGAAATTGCATTGGAATTAAATAGAAAGGGCACAATGCCGACTTAAGTACAAGAAGACTGTCTCTTCATACTGTCTATGTTTTGAACCATTCCTGTGACACTAGTTATAGATTCCGATGCTTCACCTCAGGTTTACTGTATACGATGGACCTTCTTATTGACGATGAAACAAAGAAATTTCATCGGAATTAAATACAAAAGGCACAATGAAGACTTATGTACAAGAAGACGGACCCTTCTTACTGTCTATGTTTTGAACCATTCCTGTGACAAAAGTTCTAGATTCCGATGCTTTATTTCAGGTTTACTGTATCCCTCTGACCATCTTATTGACGATGAAACACAGAAATTGAATCGGAATGAAATACAAAAGGCACAATGCCGACTTAAATACAAGAAGACTGACTCCTCTTACTGACTATGCTTTAAAATATACCTGTGACACTAGTTATAGATTCCGGTACTTCACTTCAGGTTTACTGAATCCCTTGGACCTTCTTATTGACGATGAAACACAGAAATTGCATCGGAATTAAATACAAAAGTCGCAATACCGACTTAAATACAAGAAGACTGACTCTTCTTACTGACTATTTTTTGAACCATTCCTGTGAAACTAGTTACAGATTCCGATGCTTCACTTCAGGTTTACTGTATCCGTTTTACCTTCGTATTGAGGATGCTGCACAGAAGTTGCATCGGAATTAAATACAAAAGGCATAATGCCGACCTAAGTACAAGATGACTGTTTCTTCTTACTGACTATTTTTTGAACCATTCCTGTGACACTAGTTATAGATTCCGATGCTTTTCTCAGGTTTACTGTATCCCTGTGACCTTCTTATTGACGATGAAACACAGAAATTGCATCGGAATTAAATACAAAAGGCACAATGCCGACTTATGTACAAGAAGACTGACTCTTCTTGCTGACTATGTTTGAACCATTCCTGTGACACCAGTTATAGATTCCGATGCTTCACTTCAGGTTTACTGTATCCCTTGGACCTTCTTATTGACGATGAAATACTGAAATTGCATCGGAATTAAATAGAAAAGGCACAATGCCGACTTAAGTACAAGATGACTGTCTCTTCCTACTGTCTAAGCTTTGATCCATTCCTGTGACTGTAGTTATGGATGCCGATGCTTCACTTCAGGTTTACTGTATCCCTTGGACCTTCCTATTGACGATGAAACACAGAAATTGCATCGGAATTAAATACAAAAGGCACAATGCCGACTTAAGTACAAGAAGACTGACTCTTCATACTGTCTTTGTTTTGAACCATTCCTGTGACACTAGTTATAGATTCCGATCCTTCACTTCAGGTTTACTGTAGCACGTCGACCTTCTTATTGATGACGAAACACAGAAATTGCGTCGGAATTAAATTGAAAAGGCACAATGCCGACTTAAGTACAAGAAGACTATCTCTTCCTATTGTCTATGTTTTGAACCATTCCTGTGACACTAGTTGTAGATTCCGATGTTTCTCTTCAGGTTTTCTGTATCCCTCTGACCTTCTCAATGACAATGACACACAGAAATTGAAACGGAATTAAATACAAAAGGCACAATGAAGACTTAAGTACAAGAAGGTTGACTCTTCCTACTGTCTATGTTTTGAACCATTCCTGTGACACTAGTTATAGATTCCGATGCTTCACCTCAGGTTTACTGAATCCCTTGGACCTTCTTATTGTCGATGAAACACATAAATTGCATCGGAATTAAATACAAATGGTACAATGCCGACTTAAGTACAATAAGACTGACTCTTCCTACTGTCTATTTTATGAATCATTCCTGTGACACTAGTTATAGATTCCGATGCTTCACTTCAGGTTTACTGTATCTCTTGGACCTTCTTACTGACGATGGAACACAGAAATTGCATCGGAATTAAATACAAAAGGCACAATGCCGACTGAAGTACAAGAAGACTGACTCTTCTTACTGACTATGTTTTGAACCATTCCTGTGACACTAGTTATAGATTCCGATGCTTCACTTCAGGTTTACTGAAACCCTTGGACCTCCTTATTGACGATGAAACACAATAATTGCAAAGGAATTAAATACAAAAGGCACAATGCCGACTTAAGTACAAGAAGACAGACTCTTCTTACTGTCTATGTTTTGAACCATTCCTGTGACACTAGTTATAGATTGCGGTGCTTCACTTCAGGTTTACTGTATCACGTGGACCTTCTTATTGACGACGAAACACAGAAATTGCGTCGGAATTAAATAGAAAAGGCACAATGCCGACTTAAGTACAAGAAGACTATCACTTTCTACTGTCTATGATTTGAACCATTCCTGTGACACTAGTTTTAGATTCCGATGCTTCACTTCAGGTTTACTGTATCCCTCTGACATTCTTATTCACAATGACACACAGAAATTGAAACGGAATTAAATACAAAAGGCACAATGCCGACTTAAGTACAAGAAGACTGACTCTCCCTACTGTCTATGTTTTGAACCATTCCTGTGACACTAGTTACAGATTCCGATGCTTCACTTCAGGTTTACTGTATCCCTTGGACCTTCTTATTGACGATGAAACACAGAAATAGCATCTGAATTAAATACAAAAGGCACAATGCCGACTTAAGTACAAGAAGACTATCTCTTCCTACTGTCTATGATATGAACCATTCCTGTGACACTAGTTTTAGATTCCGATGCTTCACTTCAGGGTTTACTGTATCCGTTGGACCTACTTATCTCTTCTTACTGACTATGTTTTGAACCATTCCTGTGACACTAGTTGTAGTTTCCGATGCTTCACTTCAGGTTTGCTGTATACCATGGACCTCCTTATTGACGATGAAACACAGAAATTGCATCGGAATTAAATACTAAAGGCACAATGCCGACTTAAGTACAAGAAAACTGACTCTTCTAACTGACTATGATTTGAGCCATTCCTGTGACACTAGTTATAGATTCCGATGCTTCACTTCACGTTTACTGTATCCCTCTGACCTTCTTTTCGACGATGAAACACAGAAATTGCATCGGAATTAAATAGAAAAGGCACAATGCCGACTTAAGTACAAGAAAACAGACTCTTCTTACTGACTATGTTTGAACCATTCCTGTGACACCAGTTATAGATTCCGATGCTTCACTTCAGGTTTACTGTATTCCTTGGACCTTCTTATATACGATGAAACACAGAAATTGCATCGGAATTAACTACAAAAGGCGCAATACCGACTTAAGTACAAGAAGACTGACTCTTCTTACTGCCTATGTTTTGAACCATTCCTGTGACACTAGTTATAGATTCCGATGCTTCACTTCAGGTTTACTGTATACCATGGACCTTCTTATTGACGATAAAACACGGAAATTCCATCGGAATTAAATACAAAAGGCACAATGCCGACTTGAGTACAAGAAGACTGACTCTTTCTACTGTCTATGATTTGAACCATTCCTGTGACACCAGTTATAGATTCCGATGCTTCACCTCAGGTTCACTGTATCCCTCTGACCTTCTTATTGACGATGAAACACAGAAATTGCACGGAATTAAATACAAAAGGCACAATGCCGACTTAAGTACAAGAAGACTGACTCTTCTTAGTGTCTATGCTTTGAACCATTCCTGTGACGCTAGTTACACTATCCGTTGCTTCACTTCAGGTTTACCGCATCCCTTGGACCCTCTAATTGACGATGAAACACAGAAATTGCATCGGAATTAAATACAAAAGCCACAATGCCGACTTAAGTACAAGAAGACTGACTCTTCTTACTGACTATGTGTTGAACCATTCCTGTGACACTAGTTAGAGATTCCGATGCTTCACTTCAGGTTTACTGTATCCCTCTGACCTTCATATTGACGATGAGACACAGTAATTGCATCGGAATTTAATAGAAAAGGCACAATGCCGTCTTAAGTACAAGCAAACTGACTCCTCTTAGTGTCTGTGATTTGAACCATTCCTGTGACGCTAGTTACACATTCCGATGCTTCACTTCAGGTTTACTGTATCCCTTGGACCTTCTTATTGACGATGAAACACAGAAATTGTATCGGAATTAAATACAAAAGGCACAATGTATACTTAAGTACAAGACGACGGACCCTTCTTACTTTCCATGTTTTGATCCAGTCCTGTGAAAAAAGTTCTAGACTCCGATGCTTCACTTCAGGTATACTGTATCCCTTTGACCATCTTATTGACGATGACACACAGAAATTGAATCGGAATTGAATACAAACAGCACAATGCTGACTTAAATACAAGAAGACTGACTCTTCTTACTGACTATGTTTTGAACCATTCCTGTGACACTACTTATAGATTCCGATGCTTCACTTCAGGTTTACTGTATCCCTTGGACCTTCTTATTGACGATGAAACACTGAAATTGCATCCGAATTAAATAGAATAGGCACAATGCCGACCTAAGTACAAGAAGACTGACTCTTCTTACTGACTATGTATGGAGCCATTTCTGTGACACTAGTTATAGATTCCGATGCTTCACTTCAGGTTTACTGTGTCCCTCTGACCTTCTTATTGACGATGAAACACAGAAATAGCATCTGAATTAAATACGAAAGGCACAATGCCGACTTAAGTACAAGAAGACTGACTCTCCTTACTGACTTTGTTTTCAACCATTCCTGTGACACTAGTTGAAGATTCCGATGCTTCACTTCAGGTTTAATGTATCCCTTGGACCTTCATATTGACGCATGAAACACAGAAATTGCATCGGAATTAAATAAAAAATGCACAATGCCGACTTTAGTACAAGAAGACTGACTCTTCTTACTGACTATGATTTGAACCAATCCTATGACACTAGTTGTAGATTCCGATGCTTCACTTCAGGTTTACTGTATCCCTCTGACCTTCTTATTAACGATGAAACACAGATATTGCATCGGCATTAAATACAAAAGGCACAATGCCGACTTAAGTACAAGAAGACTGTCTCTTCCTACAGTCTATGCTTTGAACGAATCCTGCGACATTAGTTACAGATTCCGATGCTTCACTTCAGGTTTACTGTATCTTTTGGACCTTCTTATTGGCGACGAAACACATAAACTGCATCGGAATTAAATAGAAAAGGCACAATGCCGACTTAAGTACAAGAAGACTGACTCTTCCTACTGTCTATTCTTTGAACCATTCCTGTGACACTAGTTATAGATTCCGATGCTTCACCTCAGGTTCACTGTATCCCTCTGACCTTCCTATTGCCGATGAAACGCAGAAATTGCATCGGAATTAAATAGAAAAGGCACAATGCCGTCTTACGTACAAGCAGACTGACTCTTCTTAGTATCTATGTTTTGAACCATTCCTGTGACGCTAGTTATAGATTCCGATGCTCCACCTCAGGTATACTGTATCCCTTGGACCTTCTTATTGACGATGTAACACAGAAATTCAGTCGGAATTAAATACAAAAGGCACAATGCCGACTTAAGTACAAGAAGAATGACTCTTCTTACTGAGTATGATTTGAACCATTCCTGTGACACTAGTTATAGATTCCGATGCTTCACTTCAGGTTTACTGTATCCCTCTGACCTTCTTTTTGACGATGAAACACAGAAATTGCATCGGAGATTAATAGAAAGGGCACAATGCCGACTTAAGTACAAGAAGACTGACCCTTCTTACTGTCTATGTTTTAAACCATTCCTGTGACACTAGTTATAGAATCCGATGCTCCATTTCAGGTTTACTGTATCCCTTGGACCTTCTTATTGACGATGTAACGCAGATATTGCATCGGAATTAAATACAAAAGGCACAATGCCGACATAAGTACAAGAAGACTGACTCTTCTTACTTACTATGTTTTGAACCATTCCTGTGACACTAGTTATAGATTCCGATGCTTCACTTCAGGTTTTCTGTATCCCTCTGACCTTCGTATTGACGATGAAACACTGAAATTGCATCGGAAATAAATACAAAAGGAACAATGCCGACTTAAGTACAAGTAGAATGAATCTCCCTACTGTCTATGTTTTGAACCATTCCTGTGACACTAGTTATAGATTCCGATGCTTCATTTCAGGATTACTGTATTTCTTGGACCTTCTTATTGACGATGAAACACCGATAGTGCATCGGAATTAAATACAAAATGTACAATGCCAACATAAATATAAGAAGACTGACTCTTCTTACTGACTATGTTTTGAACCATTCCTGTGACACTAGTCATAGATTCCGATGCTTCACTTCAACTTTTTCTGTATCCCTTGGACCTTCTTATTGACGATGAAACACAGATAGTACATCGGAATTAAATACAAAAGGCACAATGCCAACATAAATACAAGAAGTCTGACTCTTCTTACTGACTATGTTTGGAGCCATTTCTGTGACACTAGTTATAGATTCCGATGCTTCACTTCAGGTTTACTGTGTCCCTCTGACCTTCTTATTGACGTTGAAACACAGCAATAGCATCTGAATTAAATACGAAAGGCACAATGCCGACTTAAGTACAAAAAGACTGATTCTCCTTACTGACTTTGTTTTCAACCATTCCTGTGACACTAGTAGAAGATTCCGATGCTTCACTTCAGGTTTGATATATCCCTTGGACTTTCTTATTGACGATGAATCGCAGAAATTGCATCGGAATTAATACAAAAGTCTAAATGCCGACTTATGTACAAGAAGACTGTCTCTTCCTACTGTCTATGGTTTGAACCATTCCTGTGACACTAGTTATGGATTCCGATGCTTCACTTTAGGTTTACTGTATCAATTGGACCTTCGTATTGACGATGAAACACAGAAATTGCATCGGAATTAAATATGAAAGGCACAATGAATACTTAAGTACAAGAAGATGGACCCTTCTTACTTTCCATGTTTTGATCCAGTCCTGTGAAAAAAGTTCTAGATTCCGATGCTTCACTTCAGGTATGCTGTATCCCTCTGACCATCTTATTGACGATGAAACACAGAAATTGAATCGGAATTGAATACAAACAGCTCAATGCCGACTTAAATACAAGAAGACTGACTATTCTTACTGACTATGTTTTGAACCATTCCTGTGACACTAGTTACAGATTCCGATGCTTCACTTCAGCTTTACTGTATCCCTTGGACCTTCTTATTGACGATGATACACTGAAATTGCATCGGAATTAAATAGAATAGGCACAATGCCGACCTAAGTACAAGAAGAATGACTCTTCTTACTGACTATGTTTGGAGCCATTTCTGTGACACTAGTTATAGATTCCGATGCTTCACTTCAGGTTTACTGTGTCCCTCTGACCTTCCTATTGACGATGAAACACAGAAATAGCATCTGAATTAAATACGAAAGGCACAATGCCGACTTAAGTACAAGAAGACTGACTCTCCTTACTGACTTTGTTTTCAACCATTCCTGTGACACTAGTTTAAGATTCCGATGCTTCACTTCAGGTTTAATGTATCCCTTGATCCTTCATATTGACGAGGAAACACAGAAATTGCATCGGAATTAAATAAAAAAGGCACAATGCCGACTTTAGTACAAGAAGACTGATTCTTCTTACTGACTATGATTTGAACCATTCCTGTGACACTAGTTGTAGATTCCAATGATTCACTTCAGGTTTACTGTATCCCTCTGACCTTCTTATTAACGATGAAACACAGATATTGCATCGAAATTAAATACAAAAGGCACAATGCCGACATAAGTACAAGAAGACTGACTCTTCCTACTGTCTATGCTTTGAACGAATCCTGCAACATTAGTTATAGATTCCAATGCTTCACTTCAGGTTTACTGTATCCCTTGGACCTTCTTATTGACGATGAAACTCAGAAATTGCGTCGGAATTAAATACAAAAGGCTCAATGCCGTCTTCAGTACAAGCAGACTGACTCTTCTTACTGTCTATGTTTTAAACCAATCCTGTGACACTAGTTATAGATTCCGATGCTCCATTTCAGGTTTGTTGTATCCCTTGGACCATCTTATTGACGATGAAACACAGAAATTGCATCGGAATTAAATAGAAAAGGCACAATGCCGACTTAAGTACAAGAAGACTCACTCTTCCTACTGTCTATGCTTTGAACCATTCCTGTGACACTAGTTATAGATTACGATGCTTCACCTCAGGTTCACTGTATCCCTCTGACCTTCCTATTGACGATGAAACGCAGAAATTGCATCGGAATTAAATAGAAAAGGCACAATGCCGACTTAAGTACAAGAAGACTGACTCTTCTTACTGACTATATCTTGATCCATTCCTGTGACACTAATTAAGGATTCCGATGCTTCACTTCAGGTTTACTGTATCCCTAGGACCTTCTTATTGACGATGAAACTCAGAAATCGCATCGGAATTAAATACAAAAGGCTCAATGCCGTCTTAAGTACAAGCAGACTGACTCTTCTTACTGGCTATGTGTTGAACCATTCTTGTTACACTAGTTAAAGTTTCCGATGCTTCACTTCAGGTTTACTGTATCCCTCTGACCTTTTTATTGACGATGAAACACAGTAATTGCATCGTAATTAAATTGAAAATGGCACAATGCCGACTTAAGTACAAGAAGACATACCCTTCTTACTGTCTATGTTTTAAACCATTCCTGTGACACTAGTTATAGATTCCAATGCTCCATTTCAGGTTTACTGTATCCCTTGGACCTTCTTATTGACGATGAAACACATATATTGCATCGGAATTAAATACAAAAGGCACAATGCCGACTTAAGTACAAGAAGACTGACTCTTCTTACTTACTATGTTTTGAATCATTCCTGTGACACTAGTTATAGATTCCGATGCTTCACTTCAGGTTTTCTGTATCCCTCTGACCTTCGTATTGACGATGAAACACTGAAATTGCATCGGAAATAAATACAAAAGGCACAATGCCGACTTAAGTACAAGTAGAATGAATCTTCCTACTGTCTATGTTTTGAACCATTCCTGTGACACTAGTTATAGATTCCGATGCTTCATTTCAGGATTACTGTATTTCTTGGACCTTCTTATTGATGATGAAACACCGATAGTGCATCGGAATTAAATACAAAAGGCACAATGCCAACATAAATACAAGAAGTCTGACTCTTCTTACCGACTATGTTTGGAGCCATTTCTGTGACAATAGTTATAGATTCCGATGCTTCACTTCAGGTTTACTGTGTCCCTCTGACCTTCTTATTGACGATGAAACACAGCAATAGCATCTGAATTAAATACGAAAGGCACAATGCCGACTTAAGTACAAAAAGACTGATTCTCCTTACTGACTTTGTTTTCAACCATTCCTGTGACACTAGTAGAAGATTCCGATGCTTCACTTCAGGTTTGATGTATCCCATGGACCTTCTTATTGACGATGAATCACAGAAATTGCATCGGAATTAATACAAAAGTCTAAATGCCAACTTAAGTACAAGAAGACTGAATCTTCTTACTGTCTATGATTTGAACCATTACTGTGACGCTAGTTATAGATACCGATGCCTCACTTCAGGTTTACTGTATCCCTTGGACCTTCTTATTGACGACGAACCACAGAAATTGCATTGGAATTAAATAGAAAATGCACAATGCCGACTTATGTACAAGAAGACTGTCTCTTCGTACTGTCTATGTTTTGAACCATTCCTGTGACACTAGTTATAGATACCGATGCCTCACTTCAGGTTTACTGTATCCCTAGGACCTTCTTATTGACGATGAAACTCAGAAATCGCATCGGAATTAAATACAAAAGGCTCAATGCCGTCTTAAGTACAAGCAGACTGACTCTTCTTACTGGCTATGTGTTGAACCATTCTTGTTACACTAGTTAAAGTTTCCGATGCTTCACTTCAGGTTTACTGTATCCCTCTGACCTTTTTATTGACGATGAAACACAGTAATTGCATCGGAATTAAATTGAAAATGGCACAATGCCGATTTAAGTACAAGAAGACATACCCTTCTTACTGTCTATGTTTTAAACCATTCCTGTGACACTAGTTATAGATTCCAATGCTCCATTTCAGGTTTACTGTATCCCTTGGACCTTCTTATTGACGATGAAACACATATATTGCATCGGAATTAAATACAAAAGGCACAATGCCGACTTAAGTACAAGAAGACTGACTCTTCTTACTTACTATGTTTTGAACCATTCCTGTGACACTAGTTATAGATTCCGATGCTTCACTTCAGCTTTACTGAATCCCTTGGACCTTCTTATTGACGATGATACACTGAAATTGCATCGGAATTAAATAGAATAGGCACAATGCCGACCTAAGTAAAAGAAGAATGACTCTTCTCACTGACTATGTTTGGAGCCATTTCTGTGACACTAGTTATAGATTCCGATGCTTCACTTCAGGTTTACTGTTTCCCTCTGACCTTCCTATTGACGATGAAACACTGAAATAGCATCTGAATTAAATACGAAAGGCACAATGCCGACTTAAGTACAAGAAGACTGACTCTCCTTACTGACTTTGTTTTCAACCATTCCTGTGACACTAGTTGAAGATTCCGATGCTTCACTTCAGGTTTAATGTATCCCTTGGTCCTTCATATTGACGATGAAACACAGAAATTGCATCGGAATTAAATAAAAAAGGCACAATGCCGACTTTAGTACAAGAAGACTGACGCTTCTTACTGACTATGATTTGAACCATTCCTGTGACACTACTTATAGATTCCTATGCTTCACTTCAGGTTTACTGTATCCCTCTGACCTCCTTATTAACGATGAAACACAGATATTGCATCGAAATTAAATACAAAAGGCACAATGCCGACATAAGTACAAGAAGACTGACTCTTCCTACTGTCTATGCTTTGAACGAATCCTGCAACATTAGTTATAGATTCCAATGCTTCACTTCAGGTTTACTGTATCCCTTGGACCATCTTATTGACGATGAAACTCAGAAACTGCATCGGAATTAAATACAAAAGGCTCAATGCCGTCTTCAGTACAAGCAGACTGACTCTTCTTACTGTCTATGTTTTAAACCATTCCTGTGACACTAGTTATAGATTCCGATGCTCCATTTCAGGTTTACTGTATCCCTTGGACCTTCTTATTGACGATGAAACACAGAAATTGCATCGGAATTAAATAGAAAAGGCACAATGCCGACTTAAGTACAAGAAGACTGACTCTTCCTACTGTCTATGCTTTGAACCATTCCTGTGACACTAGTTATAGATTACGATGCTTCACCTCAGGTTCACTGCATCCCTCTGACCTTCCTATTGACGATGAAACGCAGAAATTGCATCGGAATTAAATAGAAAAGGCACAATGCCGACTTAAGTACAAGAAGACTGACTCTTCTTACTGACTATATCTTGATCCATTCCTGTGACACTAATTAAGGATTCCGATGCTTCACTTCAGGTTTACTGTATCCCTAGGACCTTCTTGTTGACGATGAAACTCAGAAATTGCATCGGAATTAAATACAAAAGGCTCAATGCCGTCTTAAGTACAAGCAGACTGACTCTTCTTACTGGCTATGTGTTGAACCATTCTTGTTACACTAGTTAAAGTTTCCGATGCTTCACTTCACGTTTACTGTATCCCTCTGACCTTTTTATTGACGATGAAACACAGTAATTGCATCGGAATTAAATTGAAAATGGCACAATGCCGACTTAAATACAAGAAGACTGACCCTTCTTACTGTCTATGTTTTAAACCATTCCTGTGACACTAGTTACAGATTCCAATGCTCCATTTCAGGTTTACTGTATCCCTTGGACCTTCTTATTGACGATGAAACACAGATATTGCATCGGAATTAAATACAAAAGGCACAATGCCGACTTAAGTACAAGAAGACTGACTCTTCTTACTTACTATGTTTTGAATCATTCCTGTGACACTAGTTATAGATTCCGATGCTTCACTTCAGGTTTTCTGTATCCCTCTGACCTTCGTATTGACGATGAAACACTGAAATTGCATCGGAAATAAATACAAAAGGCACAATGCCGACTTAAGTACAAGTAGAATGAATCTTCCTACTGTCTATGTTTTGAACCATTCCTGTGACACTAGTTATAGATTCCGATGCTTCATTTCAGGATTACTGTATTTCTTGGACCTTCTTATTGATGATGAAACACCGATAGTGCATCGGAATTAAATACAAAAGGCACAATGCCAACATAAATACAAGAAGTCTGACTCTTCTTACTGACTATGTTTGGAGCCATTTCTGTGACAATAGTTATAGATCCCGATGCTTCACTTCAGGTTTACTGTGTCCCTCTGACCTTCTTATTGACGATGAAGCACAGCAATAGCATCTGAATTAAATACGAAAGGCACAATGCCGACTTAAGTACAAAAAGACTGATTCTCCTTACTGACTTTGTTTTCAACCATTTTTGTGACACTAGTAGAAGATTCCGATGCTTCACTTCAGGTTTGATGTATCCCTTGGACCTTCTTATTGACGATGAATCACAGAAAATGCATCGGAATTAATACAAAAGCCTAAATGCCAACTTAAGTACAAGAAGACTGAATCTTCTTACTGTCTATGATTTGAACCATTCCTGTGACGCTAGTTATAGATACCGATGCCTCACTTCAGGTTTACTGTATCCCTTGGACCTTCTTATTGACGACGAAGCACAGAAATTGCATTGGAATTAAATAGAAAATGCACAATGCCGACTTATGTACAAGAAGACTGTCTCTTCCTACTGTCTATGTTTTGAACCATTCCTGTGACACTAGTTATGGATCCCGATGCTTCACTTGAGGTTTACTGTATCCTTTGGACATCCTTATTGACGATGAAACACAGAAATTGCATCGGAATTAAATACAAAAGGCACAATGAATACTTAAGTACAAGAAGACGGACCCTTCTTACTTTCCATGTTTTGATCCAGTCCTGTGAAAAAAGTTCTAGATTCCGATGCTTCACTTCAGGTATACTGAATCCCTCTGACCATCTTATTGACGATGAAACACAGAAATTGAATCGGAATTGAATACAAACAGCACAATGCCGACTAAAATACAAGAAGACTGACTCTTCTTACTGACTATGTTTTGAACCATTCCTGTGACACTAGTTATAGATTCCGATGCTTCACTTCAGCTTTACTGAATCCCTTGGACCTTCTTATTGACGATGATACACTGAAATTGCATCGGAATTAAATAGAATAGGCACATGCCGACCTAAGTACAAGAAGAATGACTCTTCTTACTGACTATGTTTGGAGCCATTTCTGTGACACTAGTTATAGATTCCGATGCTTCACTTCAGGTTTACTGTGTCCCTCTGACCTTCCTATTGACGATGAAACACAGAAATAGCATCTGAATTAAATACGAAAGGCACAATGCCGACTTAAGTACAAGAAGACTGACTCTCCTTACTGACTTTGTTTTCAACCATTCCTGTGACACTAGTTGAAGATTCCGATGCTTCACTTCAGGTTTAATGTATCCCTTGGTCCTTCATATTGACGATGAAACACAGAAATTGCATCGGAATTAAATAAAAAAGGCACAATGCCGACTTTAGTACATGAAGACTGACGCTTCTTACTGACTATGATTTGAACCATTCCTGTGACACTAGTTGTAGATTCCAATGCTTCACTTCAGGTTTACTGTATCCCTCTGACCTTCTTATTAACGATGAAACACAGATATTGCATCGGAATTAAATACAAAAGGCACAATGCCGACTTAAGTACAAGAAGACTGACTCTTCCTACTGTCTATGCTTTGAACGAATCCTGCGACATTAGTTATAGATTCCAATGCTTCACTTCAGGTTTACTGTATCCCTTGGACCTTCTTATTGATGATGAAACTCAGAAATTGCATCGGAATTAAATACAAAAGGCTCAATGCCGTCTTCAGTACATGCAGACTGACTCTTCTTACTGTCTATGTTTTAAACCACTCCTGTGACACTAGTTATAGATTCCGATGCTATATTTCAGGTTTACTGTATCCCTTGGACCTTCTTATTGACGCTGAAACACAGAAATTGCATCGGAATTAAATAGAAAGGGCACAATGCCGACTTAAGTACAAGAAGACTGACTCTTCCTACTGTCTATGCTTTGAACCATTCCTGTGACACTAGTTATAGATTACGATGCTTCACCTCAGGTTCACTGTATCCCTCTGACCTTCCTATTGACTATGAAACGCAGAAATTGCATCGGAATTAAATAGAAAAGGCACAATGCCGACTTAAGTACAAGAAGACTGACTCTTCTTCCTGACTATATCTTGATCCATTCCTGGGACACTAGTTATGGATTCCGATGCTTCACTTCAGGTTTACTGTATCCCTAGGACCTTCTTATTGACGATGAAACTCAGAAATTGCATCGGAATTAAATACAAAAGGCTCAATGCCGTCTTCAGTACAAGCAGACTGACTTTTCTTACTGTCTATGTTTTAAACCATTCCTGTGACACTAGTTATAGATTCCGATGCTCCATTTCAGGTTTACTGTATCCCTTGGAACTTCTTATTGACGATGAAACACAGAAATTGCATCGGAATTAAATACAAAAGGCACAATGCCGACTTAAGTACTAGAAGACTGACTCTTCTTACTTACTATGTTTTGAACCATTCCTGTGACACTAGTTATAGATTCCGATGCTTCACTTCAACTTTTTCTGTATCCCTCTGACCTTCGTATTGACGATGAAACACAGATAGTATATCGGAATTAAATACAAAAGGCACAATGCCAACATAAATACAAGAAGTCTGACTCTTCTTACTGACTATGTTTGGAGCCATTTCTGTGACACTAGTTATAGATTCCGATGCTTCACTTCAGGTTAACTGTGTCCCTCTGACCTTCTTATTGACGATGAAACACAGCAATAGCATCTGAATTAAATACGAAAGGCACAATGCCGACTTAAGTACAAAAAGACTGATTCTCCTTACTGACTTTGTTTTCAACCATTCCTGTGACACTAGTAGAAGATTCCGATGCTTCACTTCAGGTTTGATGTATCAATTGGACCTTCTTATTGACGATGAATCACAGATATTGCATCGGAATTAAATACAAAAGCCTAAATGCCAACTTAAGTACAAGAAGACTGAATCTTCTTACTGTCTATGATTTGAACCATTCCTGTGACGCTTGTTATAGATTCCGATGCTTCACTTCAGGTTTACTGTATCAATTGGTGCTTCTTATTGACGACGAAACACAGAAATTGCATTGGAATTAAATAGAAAATGCACAATGCCGACTTATGTACAAGAAGACTGTCTCTTCCTACTGTCTATGTTTTGAACCATTCCTGTGACACTAGTTATGGATTCCGATGCTTCACTTCAGGTTTACTGTATCCCTTGGACCTTCTTATTGACGATGAAATACAGAAATTGCATCGGAATTAAATACAAAAAGCACAATGCCGACTTAAGTACAAGAAGACTGACTCTTCTTACTGACTATATGTTGATCTATTCCTGTGACACTAGTTATAGATTCCGATGCTTCACTTAAGGTTTACTGTATCCGTTGGACCTTCTTACTGACGATGAAACACAGAAATTGCATCGGAATTAAATACAAAAGGCACAAAGCCGACTTTAGTACAAGAAGACTGACTCTTCTTACTGACTATGATTTGAACCATTCCTGTGACACTAGTTGTAGATTCCGATGCTTCACTTCAGGTTTACTGTATCCCTCTGACCTTCTTATTATCGATGAAAAACAGATATTGCATCGGAATTAAATACAAAAGGCACAATGCCGACTTAAGTACAAGAAGACTGACTCTTCTTACTGGCTATGATTTGAACCATTCCTGTGACACTAGTTATAGATTCCGATGCTTCACTTAACGTTTACTGTATCCCTCTGACCTTCTTTTTTACGATGAAACACAGAAATTGCATCGGAATTAAATAGAAAAGGCACAATGCCGACTTAAGTACAAGATAACAGACACTTCTTACTGACTATGTTTGAACCATTCCTGTGACACGAGTTATAGATTCCGATGCTTCACTTCAGGTTTACTGTTTCCCTTGGACCTTCTTATTTACGATGAAACACAGAAATTGCATCGGAATTAAATACAAAAGGCGCAATGCCGACTTAAGTACAAGAAGACTGACTCTTCTTACTGCCTATGTTTTGAACCATTCCTGCGACACTAGTTATAGATTCCGATGCTTCACTTCAGGCTTGCTGTATACCATGGACCTTCTTATTGACGATAAAACACGGAAATTGCATCGGAATTAAATACAAAAAGCACAATGCCGACTTAAGTACATGAAAACTGACTCTTTCTACTGTCTATTATTTGAACCATTCCTGTGACACCAGTTATAGATTCCGATGCTTCACCTCAGGTTCACTGTATCCCTCTGACCTTCTTATTGACGATGAAACACAGAAATTGCATCGGAATTAAATTCAAAAGGCACAATGCCGACTTAAGTACAAGAAGACTGACTCTTCTTAGTGACTATGTTTTGAACCATTCCTGTGACGCTAGTTACACTATCCGATGCTTCACTTCAGGTTTACCGCATCCCTTGGACCCTCTTATTGACGATGAAACACAGAAATTGCATCGGAATTAAATACAAAAGGCACAATGCCGACTAAAGTACAAGAAGACTGACTCTTCTTACTGACTATGTGTTGAACCATTCCTGTGACACTAGTTAGAGATTCCGATGCATCACTTCAGGTTTACTGTATCCCTCTGACCTTCATATTGACGATGAAACACAGTAATTGCATCGGAATTAAATAGAAAAGGCACAATGCCGTCTTAAGTACAAGCAAACTGACTCTTCACAGTGTCTATGATTTAAACCATTCCTGTGACGCTAGTTACACATTCCGATGCTTCACTTCAGGTTTACTGTATCCCTTGGACCTTCTTATTGACGATGAAACACAGAAATTGCATCGGAATTAAATATAAAAGGCACAATTTCGACATAAGTACAAGAAGACTGACTCCTCTTACTGACCATGTGTTGAACCATTCCTGTGACACTAGTTAGAGATTCCGATGCTTCATTTCAGGTTTAATGTATCCCTCTGACCTTCGTATTGACGATGAAACACAGTAATTGCGTCGGAATTAAATTGAAAAGGGCACAATGCCGACTTAAGTACAAGAACACTGACTCTTCTTACTGTCTATGTTTTGAACCATTCCTGTGACACTAGTTTTAGATTCCGATGCTTCACTTCAGGTTTACTGTATACCTTGGACCTTCTTATTGACGATGAATCACAGAAATTGCATCGGAATTAAATACAAAAGGCACAATGAATACTTAAGTACAAGAAGACTTACCCTTCTTACTTTCCATGCTTTGATCCAGTCTTGTGAGAAAAGTTCTAGATTCTGATGCTTCACTTCAGGTATACTGTATCCCTCTGACTATCTTATTGACGATGTAACACAGAAATTGAATCGGAATTGAATACAAAAGGCACAAAGCCGACTAAAGTACATGAAGACTGACTATTATTACTGACTATGTTTGAACCATTCCTGTGACACTAGTAATAGATTCCGATGCTTCACTTCAGGTTTAGTGTATCACTTGGACCTTCTTATGGACGATGAAACTCAGAAATTGCATCGGAATTAAATAGAAAAGGCACAATGCCGACTTAAATACAAGCAGACTGACTCTTCTTACTGACAATGTTTTGAACCATTCCTGTGACACTGGTTATAGATTCCGATGCTTCACTTCAGCTTTACTGTATCCCTTGGACCTTCTTTTTGACGATAAAACAATGAAATTGCATCGGATTTAAATAGAATAGGCACAATGCCGTCCTAAGTACAAGAAGACTGACTTTTCTTACTGACTATGTTTGGAGCCATTTCTGTGACACTAGTTATAGATTCCGATGCTTCACTTCAGGTTTACTGTGTCCCTCTGACCTTCTTATTGACGATGAAACACAGAAATAGCATCTGAATTAAACACGAAAGGCACAATGCCGACTTAAGTACAAGAAGACTGACTCTTCTTACTGACTATGATTTGAACCATTCCTGTGACACTAGTTGTAGATTCCGATGCTTCACTTCAGGTTTACTGTATCCCTCTGACCTTCTTATTAACGATGAAACACAGATATTGCATCGGAATTAAATACATAAGGCACAATGCCGACTTAAGTACAAGAAGACTGACTCTTCCTACTGTCTATGCTTTGAACGAATCCTGCGACATTAGTTATAGATTCCGACGCTTCACTTCAGGTTTACTGTATCCTTTGGACCTTCTTATTGGCGACGAAACACAGAAATTGCATCGGAATTAAATAGAAAAGGCACAATGCCGACTTAAGTACAAGAAGACTGACTCTTCCTACTGTCTATGCTTTAAACCATTCCTGTGACACTAGTTATAGATTCCGATGCTTCACCTCAAGTTCACTGTATCCCTCTGACCTTCCTATTGACGATGAAACGCAGAAATTGCATCGGAATTAAATAGAAAAGGCACAATGCCGTCTTAAGTACAAGCAGACTGACTCTTCTTAGTATCTTTGCTTTGAACCACTCCTGTGACGCTAGTTATTGATTCCGATGCTCCACCTCAGGTATACTGTATCCCTTGGACCTTCTTATTGACGATGTAACACAGAAATTGCATCGGAATTAAATACATAAGGCACAATGCCGACTTAAGTACAAGAAGACTGACTCTTCCTACTGTCTATGCTTTGAACGAATCCTGCGACATTAGTTATAGATTCCGACGCTTCACTTCAGGTTTACTGTATCCTTTGGACCTTCTTATTGGCGACGAAACACAGAAATTGCATCGGAATTAAATAGAAAAGGCACAATGCCGACTTAAGTACAAGAAGACTGACTCTTCCTACTGTCTATGCTTTAAACCATTCCTGTGACACTAGTTTTAGATTCCGATGCTTCACTTCAGGTTTACTGTATACCTTGGACCTTCTTATTGACGATGAAACACAGAAATTGCATCGGAATTAAATACAAAAGGCACAATGAATACTTAAGTACAAGAAGACTTACCCTTCTTACTTTCCATGCTTTGATCCAGTCTTGTGAGAAAAGTTCTAGATTCTGATGCTTCACTTCAGGTATACTGTATCCCTCTGACTATCTTATTGACGATGTAACACAGAAATTGAATCGGAATTGAATACAAAAGGCACAATGCCGACTAAAGTACATGAAGACTGACTATTATTACTGACTATGTTTGAACCATTCCTGTGACACTAGTAATAGATTCCGATGCTTCATTTCAGGTTTAGTGTATCACTTGGACCTTCTTATGGACGATGAAACTCAGAAATTGCATCGGAATTAAATAGAAAAGGCACAATGCCGACTTAAATACAAGAAGACTGACTCTTCTTACTGACAATGTTTTGAACCATTCCTGTGACACTGGTTATAGATTCCGATGCTTCACTTCAGCTTTACTGTATCCCTTGGACCTTCTTTTTGACGATGAAACAATGAAATTGCATCGGATTTAAATAGAATAGGCACAATGCCGTCCTAAGTACAAGAAGACTGACTTTTCTTACTGACTATGTTTGGAGCCATTTCTGTGACACTAGTTATAGATTCCGATGCTTCACTTCAGGTTTACTGTGTCCCTCTGACCTTCTTATTGACGATGAAACGCAGAAATAGCATCTGAATTAAACACGAAAGGCACAATGCCGACTTAAGTACAAGAAGACTGACTCTTCTTACTGACTATGATTTGAACCATTCCTGTGACACTAGTTGTAGATTCCGATGCTTCACTTCAGGTTTACTGTATCCCTCTGACCTTCTTATTAACGATGAAACACAGATATTGCATCGGAATTAAATACATAAGGCACAATGCCGACTTAAGTACAAGAAGACTGACTCTTCCTACTGTCTATGCTTTGAACGAATCCTGCGACATTAGTTATAGATTCCGACGCTTCACTTCAGGTTTACTGTATCCTTTGGACCTTCTTATTGGCGACGAAACACAGAAATTGCATCGGAATTAAATAGAAAAGGCACAATGCCGACTTAAGTACAAGAAGACTGACTCTTCCTACTGTCTATGCTTTAAACCATTCCTGTGACACTAGTTATAGATTCCGATGCTTCACCTCAAGTTCACTGTATCCCTCTGACCTTCCTATTGACGATGAAACGCAGAAATTGCATCGGAATTAAATAGAAAAGGCACAATGCCGTCTTAAGTACAAGCAGACTGACTCTTCTTAGTATCTATGCTTTGAACCACTCCTGTGACGCTAGTTATTGATTCCGATGCTCCACCTCAGGTATACTGTATCCCTTGGACCTTCTTATTGACGATGTAACACAGAAATTGCGTCGGAATTAAATACAAAAGGCACAATGCCGACTTAAGTACAAGAAGAATGACTCTTCTTACTGAGTATGCTTTGAACCATTCCTGTGACACTAGTTATAGATTCCGATGCTTCACTTCAGGTTTGCTGTATCCCTCTGACCTTCGTTTTGACGATGAAACACAGAAATTGCATCGGAAATTAATAGAAAGGGCACAATGCCGACATAAGTACAAGAAGACTGACTCTTCTTACTGACTATATCTGTATCCATTCCTGTGACAACTAGTTATGGATTCCGATGCTTCACTTCAGGTTTACTGTATCCCTAGGACCTTCTTATTGACGATGAAACTCAGAAATTGCGTCGGAATTAAATACAAAAGGCTCAATGCCGTCTTAAGTACAAGCAGACTGACTCTTCTTACTGGCTATGTGTTGAACCATTCTTGTTACACTAGTTAAAGTTTCCGATGCTTCACTTCAGGTTTTTTGTATCCCTCTGACCTTTTTATTGACGATGAAACACAGTAATTGCATCGGAATTAAATTGAAAAGGGCACAATGCCGACTTAAGTACAAGAAGACTGACCCTTCTTACTGTTTATGTTTTAAACCATTCCTGTGACACTAGTTATAGATTCCGATGCTCCATTTCAGGTTTACTGTATCCCATGGACCTTCTTATTGACGATGAAACACAGAAATTGCATCGGAATTAAATACAAAAGGCACAATGCCGACTTAAGTACAAGAAGACTGACTCTCCTTACTTACTATGTTTTGAACCATTCCTGTGACACTAGTTATAGATTCCGATGCTTCACTTCAGGCTTACTGTATACCATGGACCTTCCTATTGACGATAAAACACGGAAATTGCATCGGAATTAAATACAAAAGGCACAATGCCGACTTACGTACAACAAGACTGACTCTTAATACTGTCTATGCTTTGAACGAATCCTGTGACATTACTTAAAGATTCCGATGCCTCACTTCTGGTTTACCGTATCCCTTGGACCTCCTTTCTGACGATGAAACACAGAAATTGCATCGGAAATTAATACAAAAGGCACAATGCCGACTTAAGTACAAGAAGACTGACTCTTCTTACTGACTTTGTTTAGAACCATTCCAGTGACACTAGTTATAGATTCCGATGCTTCACTTCAGGTTTACTGTATCCCTAGGACCTTCCTATTGACGATGAAACACAGAAATTGCATCGGAACTAAATACAAAAGGCACAATGCCGACTTAAGTACAAGAAGACTGACTCTTAATACTGTCTATGCTTTGAACGAATCCTGTGACATTAGTTATAGATTCCGATGCTTCACTTCAGGTTTACTGTATCCTTTGGACCTTCTTATTGGCGACGAAACACAGAAATTGCATCGAAATTAAATAGAAAAGCCACAATGCCGACTTAAGTACAAGAAGACTGACTCTTTCTACTGTCTATGCTTTGAACCATTCCTGTGACACTAGTTATAGATTCCGATGCTTCATCTCAAGTTCACTGTATCCCTCTGACCTTCCTATTGACGTTGAAACACAGAAATTGCATCGGAATTAAATAGAAAAGGCACAATGCCGACTTAAGTACAAGAAGACTGACTCTTCTTACTGAGTATGTTTTAAACCATTCCTGTGACACTAGTTATAGATTCCGATGCTTCACTTCAGGTTACTGTATCCCTCTGACCTTCTTTTGACGGTGAAAAACAGAAATTGCACGGAAAGTAATAGAAAAGGCACAATGCCGACTTAAGTACAAGAAGATTGACTCTTCCTACTGACTATATCTTGATCCATTCCTGTGTCACTAGTTATAGATTCCGATGCTTCACTTCAGGTTTACTGTATCCCTAGGACCATTTTATTGACGATGAAACACAGAAATTGCATCGGAATTAAATACAAAAGGCACAATGCCGTCTTAAGTACAAGCAGACTGACTCTTCTTACTGACTATGTGTTGAACCATTCTTGTTACACTAGTTAGAATTTCCGATGCTTCACTTCAGGTTTACTGTATCCCTCTGACCTTTTTATTGAGGATGAAACTCAGTAATTGGATCGGAATTAAATTGAAAAGGGCACAATGCCGACTTCAGTACAAGAAGACTGACAATTCTTACTGTCTATGATTTGAACCATTCCTGTGACATTAGTTATAGTTTCCGATGCTTCATTTCAGGTTTACTGTATCCCTCTGACCTTCGTATTGACGATGAAACACCGAAATTGCATCGGAAATAAATACAAAAGGCACAATGGCAACTTAAGTACATGTGGACTAAATCTTCCTACTGTCTATGTTTTGAACCATTCCTGTGAGACTAGTTATAGATTCCGATGGTTCACTTCAGGTTTACTGTGTCCCTCTGACCTTCTTATTGACGATGAAACACAGAAATAGCATCTGAATTAAATACAAAAGGCACAATGCCGACTTAAGTACAAGCAGACTGACTCTTCTTAGTGTCTATGTTTTGAACCATTCCTGTGACGCTAGTTACAGATTCCGATGCTTCACTTCAGGTTTACTGTATCCCTTGGACCTTCTTATTGACGATGAAACAGAGAAATTGCATCGGAATTAAGTAGAAAAGGCACAATCCCGTCTTAAGCACAAGCAGAATTACTCTTCTTACTGACTATATGTTGAACCATTCCTGTTACACTAGTTATAGATTCCGATGCTTCACTTCGGGTTTACTGTATCCCTCTGACCTTCTTTTTGACGATGAAACACAGAAATTGCATCGCAATTAAATAGAAAAGGCACAATGCCGTCTTAAGTACAAGAAGACTGACTCTTCATACTGTCTATGTTTTGAACCATTCCTGTGACACTAGTTATAGATTCCGATGCTCCACTTCAGGTTTAATGTATCCCTTGGTCCTTCTTATTGACGATGAAAAACAGAAATCGCATCGAAATTAAATACAAAAGGCACAATGCCGACCTCAGTACAAGAAAACTGACTCTTCTTACTTACTATGTTTTGAACCATTCCTGTGACACTAGTTATAGATTCCGATGCTTCACTTCAGGTTTACTGTATCATTCTGACCTTCGTATTGACGATGAAACACAGATATTGCATCGGAATTAAATACAAAAGGCACAATGCCGACTTAAGAACAAGAAGACTGACTCTTCTTACTGACTATGATTTGAACCAGTCCTGTGACACTAGTTATAGATTCTGATGCTTCACTTCAGGTTTACTGTATCCCTCTGACCTTCATATTGACGATGAAACACAGAAATTGCATCGGAAATAAATACAAAAGGCACAGTGCCGACTTAAGTACATGTAGGCTGAATCTTCCTACTGTCTATGTTTTGAACCATTCCTGTGACACTAGTTATAGATTCCGATGCTTCATTTCAGGTTTACTGTATCCCTTGGACCTTCTTATTGACGATGAAACACAGATAGTGCATCGGAAATAAATACAAAAGGCACAATGCCAACTTCAGTACAAGAAGACTTACTCTTCCTACTGTCTATGTTTTAAACTATTCCTGTGACACTAGTTATAGATTCCGATGCTTCACTTTAGGTTTACTGTATCCCTCTGACCTTCTTTTTGACGATGAAACACAGTAATTGCTTCGGAATTAAATAGAAATGGCACAATGCCGACTTAAGTACAAGAAGACTGACTCTTCTTACTGACTATGTTTTGAACCATTCCTGTGTAACTAGTTGAAGATTCCGATGCTCCACTTCAGGTTTACTGTAACCCTAGGACCAACTTATTGACGATGAAACACTGAAATTGCATCGGAACTAAATACAAAAGGCACAATGCCGACTTAAGTACAAGAAGACTGACTCTTATTACTTTCTATGTTTTGAACGATTCCTGTGACATTAGTTATGGATTCCGATGCTTCACTTCAGGTTTACTGTATCCTTTGTACCTTCTTATTGGCGACGAAACACAGAAATTGCATCGGAATTAAGTAGAAAAGGCACAATGCCGACTTAAGTACAAGAAGACTGACTCTTCCTACTGTCAATGTTTTGAACCATTCCTGTGACACTAGTTATAGATTCCGATGCTTCATTTCAGGTTCACTGTATACCTCTGACCTTCTTATTGACGATGAAACACAGACATTGCATCGGAATTAAATAGAAAAACCACAATGCCGTCTTAAGTACTAGCAGAGTGACTCTTCTTAGTGTCTATGTTTTGAACCATTCCTGTGACGCTAGTTACACATTCCGATGCTTCACTTAAGGTTTACTGTACCCTTGGACCTTCTTATTGACGATGAAACACAGAAATTGCATCGGAATTACATACAAAAGGCACAATGCCGACTTAAGTACAAGAAGACTGACTCTTCTTACTGACTATGTGTTGAACCATTCCTGTGACACTAGTTAGAGTTTGCGATGCTTCACTTCAGGTTTACTGTATCCCTCTGACCTTCTTATTGACGTTGAAACACAGTAATTGCATCGGAATGAAGTTGAAAAGGGCACAATGATGACTTAAGTAAAAGAAGACTGACTCTTCTTACTGACTGTGTGTTAAACCATTCCTGTGACACTAGTTAAAGATTCCGCTGCTTCACGTCTGGTTTACTGTATCCCTCGGACCTTCGTATTGACAATGAAACACAGAAATTTCTTCGGAATTAAATAAAAAAAGCACAATGCCGACATAAGTACAAGAAGACTGAATCTTCTTACTGATTATGTTTTGAACCATTCCGGTGACACTAGTTATAGATTCCGATGCTTCACTTCAGGTTTACTGTATCCCTAGGACCATGTTATTGACGATGAAACACAGAAATTGCATCGGAACTAAATACCAAAGGCACAATACCGACATAAGTACAAGCAGACTGACTCTTCCTACTGTCTATGTTTTGAAGGAATCCTGTGACATTAGTTTTAGATTCCGTTGCTTCACTTCAGGTTTACTGTATCTTTTGGACCTTCTTATTGGCGACGAAACACAGAAATTGCGTCGGAATTAAAAAGAAAATGCACACTGCCGACTTAAGTACAATAAGACTGACTCTTCTTACTGACTATGATTTGAACCATTCCTGTGACACTAGTTGTAGATTCCGATGCTTCACTTCAGGTTTACTGTATCCCTCTGACCTTCTTATTAACGATGAAACACAGATATTGCATCGGATTTAAATACAAAAGGAACAATGCCAACTTAAGTACAACAAGACTGACTCTTCTTACTGACTATGATTTGAACCATTCCTGTGACACTAGTTGTAGATTCCGATGCTTCACTTCAGGTTTACTGTATCACTCTAACCTTTTTATTAACGATGAAACACAGCCATTGCATGGGAATTAAATACAAAATGCATAATGCCGACTTAAGTACAAGAAGACTGACCCTTCTTACTGACTATGATTTGAACCATTCCTGTGACACTAGTTATAGATTCCGATGCTTCACGTCAGGTTTATAGTATCCCTTGGACCTTCTTATTGACGATGAAACACAGAAATTGCATCTGAATTAATTACAAAAGGCACAATGCAGACTTAAGTACAAGAAGACGGACTCTTCTTACTGACTATGTTTTGAACCATTCCTGTGACACTAGTTGAAGATTCCGATGCTCCACTTCAGGTTTACTGTTACCATAGGACCTTCTTATTGACGATGAAACACAGAGATTGCATCGGAACTAAATACAAAAGGCACAATGCCGACTTAAGAAAAAGAAGACTGACTCGTCCTACTGTCTATGATTTGAACGTTTCCTGTGACATTAGTAATGGATTCCGATGCTTCACTTCATGTTAACTGTATAATTTGGACCTTCTTATTGGCGATTAAACACAGAAATTGCATCGGAATTAAATAGAAAAGGCACAATGCCGACTTAAGTACAAGAAGACTGACTCTTCCTACTGTCTATGCTTTGAACCATGCCTGTGACACTAGTTATAGACTCCGATGCTTCAGCTCAGGTTCACTGTATCCCTCTGACCTTCTTAGTGACGATGAAAGATAAAGATTGCATCGGAATTAAATAGAAAAGGCACAATGCCGTCTTAAGTACGAGCAGACTAACTCTTCTTAGTGTGTATGTTTTGAACCATTCCTGTGACGCTAGTTACACATTCCGATGCTTCACTTAAGGTTTACTGTACCCTTGGACCTTCTTATTGACGATGAAACACAGAAATTGCATCGGAATGAAATACAAAAGGCACAATGCCGACCTAAGTACAAGAAGACTGACTCTTCTTACTGACTATGTGTTAAACCATTCCTATGACACTAGTTAGAGTTTGCGATGCTTCACTTCGGGTTTACTGTATCCCTCTGACCTTCTTATTGACGATGAAACACTGTAATTGCATCAAAATTAAATTGAAAAGTGCACAATGCCGACTTAAGTACAAGAAGACTGACTCTTCTTACTGTCTATGCTTTGAACCATTCCTGTGACACTAGTTATAGATTCCGACGCTCCACTTCAGGTTTACTGTATCCCGTGGACCTTCTTGTTGACAATGAAACACAGAAATTGAATCGGAGTTAAATCGAAAAAGGCACAATGCCGACTTAACTACTAGAGGACTGACTCTTCTTACTGAGTATGTTTTGAACCATTCCTGTGACACTAGTTATAGATTTCGATGCTTCACTTCAGGTTTACTGTATCCCTCTGACCTTCTTATTGACGATGAATCACAGAAATTGCATCGGATATAAATACAAAAGGCACAATGCCGACTTAAATACATGTAGACTGAGTCTTATTACTGTCTATGTCTGAACCATACCTGTGACACTAGTTATAGATTACGATGCTTCATTTCAGGTTTACTGTATCCCTTGCACCTTCTTATTGACGATGAAACACAGATAGTGCATCGGAATTAAATACAAAATGCACAATGCCGACTTAAGTACAAGAAGACTGACTCTTCTTACTGACCATGTGTTGAACCATTCCTGTGACACTAGTTAGAGATTCCGATGCTTCACTTCAGAATCACTGTATCCCTCTGACATTCTAAATGACGATGAAACACAGAAACTGCGTCGGAATTAAATAGAAAAGGCACAATGCCGTCTTAAGTACAAGGAGACTGACTCTTCTTAGTGTCTATATTTTGAACCATTCCTGTGACGCTAGTTACGCATTCCGATGCTTCACTTCAGGTTTATTGTATCCCTTGGACCATCTTATTGACGATGAAACACAGAAATTGCTTCGGAATTAAATAGAAATGGCACAATGCCGACTTAAGTACAAGAAGACTGACTCTTCTTACTGACTATGTTTTGAACCATTCCTGTGTAACTAGTTGAAGATTCCGATGCTCCACTTCAGGTTTACTGTAACCCTAGGACCAACTTATTGGCGACGAAACACAGAAATTGCATCGGAATTAAGTAGAAAAGGCACAATGCCGACTTAAGTACAAGAAGACTGACTCTTCCTACTGTCAATGTTTTGAACCATTCCTGTGACACTAGTTATAGATTCCGATGCTTCATTTCAGGTTCACTGTATACCTCTGACCTTCTTATTGACGATGAAACACAGACATTGCATCGGAATTAAATAGAAAAACCACAATGCCGTCTTAAGTACTAGCAGAGTGACTCTTCTTAGTGTCTATGTTTTGAACCATTCCTGTGACGCTAGTTACACATTCCGATGCTTCACTTAAGGTTTACTGTACCCTTGGACCTTCTTATTGACGATGAAACACAGAAATTGCATCGGAATTACATACAAAAGGCACAATGCCGACTTAAGTACAAGAAGACTGACTCTTCTTACTGACTATGTGTTGAACCATTCCTGTGACACTAGTTAGAGTTTGCGATGCTTCACTTCAGGTTTACTGTATCCCTCTGACCTTCTTATTGACGTTGAAACACAGTAATTGCATCGGAATGAAGTTGAAAAGGGCACAATGATGACTTAAGTAAAAGAAGACTGACTCTTCTTACTGACTGTGTGTTAAACCATTCCTGTGACACTAGTTAAAGATTCCGCTGCTTCACGTCTGGTTTACTGTATCCCTCGGACCTTCGTATTGACAATGAAACACAGAAATTTCTTCGGAATTAAATAAAAAAAGCACAATGCCGACATAAGTACAAGAAGACTGAATCTTCTTACTGATTATGTTTTGAACCATTCCGGTGACACTAGTTATAGATTCCGATGCTTCACTTCAGGTTTACTGTATCCCTAGGACCATGTTATTGACGATGAAACACAGAAATTGCATCGGAACTAAATACCAAAGGCACAATACCGACATAAGTACAAGCAGACTGACTCTTCCTACTGTCTATGTTTTGAAGGAATCCTGTGACATTAGTTTTAGATTCCGTTGCTTCACTTCAGGTTTACTGTATCTTTTGGACCTTCTTATTGGCGACGAAACACAGAAATTGCGTCGGAATTAAAAAGAAAATGCACACTGCCGACTTAAGTACAATAAGACTGACTCTTCTTACTGACTATGATTTGAACCATTCCTGTGACACTAGTTGTAGATTCCGATGCTTCACTTCAGGTTTACTGTATCCCTCTGACCTTCTTATTAACGATGAAACACAGATATTGCATCGGATTTAAATACAAAAGGAACAATGCCAACTTAAGTACAACAAGACTGACTCTTCTTACTGACTATGATTTGAACCATTCCTGTGACACTAGTTGTAGATTCCGATGCTTCACTTCAGGTTTACTGTATCACTCTAACCTTTTTATTAACGATGAAACACAGCCATTGCATGGGAATTAAATACAAAATGCATAATGCCGACTTAAGTACAAGAAGACTGACCCTTCTTACTGACTATGATTTGAACCATTCCTGTGACACTAGTTATAGATTCCGATGCTTCACGTCAGGTTTATAGTATCCCTTGGACCTTCTTATTGACGATGAAACACAGAAATTGCATCTGAATTAATTACAAAAGGCACAATGCAGACTTAAGTACAAGAAGACGGACTCTTCTTACTGACTATGTTTTGAACCATTCCTGTGACACTAGTTGAAGATTCCGATGCTCCACTTCAGGTTTACTGTTACCATAGGACCTTCTTATTGACGATGAAACACAGAGATTGCATCGGAACTAAATACAAAAGGCACAATGCCGACTTAAGAAAAAGAAGACTGACTCGTCCTACTGTCTATGATTTGAACGTTTCCTGTGACATTAGTAATGGATTCCGATGCTTCACTTCATGTTAACTGTATAATTTGGACCTTCTTATTGGCGATTAAACACAGAAATTGCATCGGAATTAAATAGAAAAGGCACAATGCCGACTTAAGTACAAGAAGACTGACTCTTCCTACTGTCTATGCTTTGAACCATGCCTGTGACACTAGTTATAGACTCCGATGCTTCAGCTCAGGTTCACTGTATCCCTCTGACCTTCTTAGTGACGATGAAAGATAAAGATTGCATCGGAATTAAATAGAAAAGGCACAATGCCGTCTTAAGTACGAGCAGACTAACTCTTCTTAGTGTGTATGTTTTGAACCATTCCTGTGACGCTAGTTACACATTCCGATGCTTCACTTAAGGTTTACTGTACCCTTGGACCTTCTTATTGACGATGAAACACAGAAATTGCATCGGAATGAAATACAAAAGGCACAATGCCGACCTAAGTACAAGAAGACTGACTCTTCTTACTGACTATGTGTTAAACCATTCCTATGACACTAGTTAGAGTTTGCGATGCTTCACTTCGGGTTTACTGTATCCCTCTGACCTTCTTATTGACGATGAAACACTGTAATTGCATCAAAATTAAATTGAAAAGTGCACAATGCCGACTTAAGTACAAGAAGACTGACTCTTCTTACTGTCTATGCTTTGAACCATTCCTGTGACACTAGTTATAGATTCCGACGCTCCACTTCAGGTTTACTGTATCCCGTGGACCTTCTTGTTGACAATGAAACACAGAAATTGAATCGGAGTTAAATCGAAAAAGGCACAATGCCGACTTAACTACTAGAGGACTGACTCTTCTTACTGAGTATGTTTTGAACCATTCCTGTGACACTAGTTATAGATTTCGATGCTTCACTTCAGGTTTACTGTATCCCTCTGACCTTCTTATTGACGATGAATCACAGAAATTGCATCGGATATAAATACAAAAGGCACAATGCCGACTTAAATACATGTAGACTGAGTCTTATTACTGTCTATGTCTGAACCATACCTGTGACACTAGTTATAGATTACGATGCTTCATTTCAGGTTTACTGTATCCCTTGCACCTTCTTATTGACGATGAAACACAGATAGTGCATCGGAATTAAATACAAAATGCACAATGCCGACTTAAGTACAAGAAGACTGACTCTTCTTACTGACCATGTGTTGAACCATTCCTGTGACACTAGTTAGAGATTCCGATGCTTCACTTCAGAATCACTGTATCCCTCTGACATTCTAAATGACGATGAAACACAGAAACTGCGTCGGAATTAAATAGAAAAGGCACAATGCCGTCTTAAGTACAAGGAGACTGACTCTTCTTAGTGTCTATATTTTGAACCATTCCTGTGACGCTAGTTACGCATTCCGATGCTTCACTTCAGGTTTATTGTATCCCTTGGACCATCTTATTGACGATGAAACACAGAAATTGCTTCGGAATTAAATAGAAATGGCACAATGCCGACTTAAGTACAAGAAGACTGACTCTTCTTACTGACTATGTTTTGAACCATTCCTGTGTAACTAGTTGAAGATTCCGATGCTCCACTTCAGGTTTACTGTAACCCTAGGACCAACTTATTGGCGACGAAACACAGAAATTGCATCGGAATTAAGTAGAAAAGGCACAATGCCGACTTAAGTACAAGAAGACTGACTCTTCCTACTGTCAATGTTTTGAACCATTCCTGTGACACTAGTTATAGATTCCGATGCTTCATTTCAGGTTCACTGTATACCTCTGACCTTCTTATTGACGATGAAACACAGACATTGCATCGGAATTAAATAGAAAAACCACAATGCCGTCTTAAGTACTAGCAGAGTGACTCTTCTTAGTGTCTATGTTTTGAACCATTCCTGTGACGCTAGTTACACATTCCGATGCTTCACTTAAGGTTTACTGTACCCTTGGACCTTCTTATTGACGATGAAACACAGAAATTGCATCGGAATTACATACAAAAGGCACAATGCCGACTTAAGTACAAGAAGACTGACTCTTCTTACTGACTATGTGTTGAACCATTCCTGTGACACTAGTTAGAGTTTGCGATGCTTCACTTCAGGTTTACTGTATCCCTCTGACCTTCTTAGTGACGTTGAAACACAGTAATTGCATCGGAATGAAGTTGAAAAGGGCACAATGATGACTTAAGTAAAAGAAGACTGACTCTTCTTACTGACTGTGTGTTAAACCATTCCTGTGACACTAGTTAAAGATTCCGCTGCTTCACGTCTGGTTTACTGTATCCCTCGGACCTTCGTATTGACAATGAAACACAGAAATTTCTTCGGAATTAAATAAAAAAAGCACAATGCCGACATAAGTACAAGAAGACTGAATCTTCTTACTGATTATGTTTTGAACCATTCCGGTGACACTAGTTATAGATTCCGATGCTTCACTTCAGGTTTACTGTATCCCTAGGACCATGTTATTGACGATGAAACACAGAAATTGCATCGGAACTAAATACCAAAGGCACAATACCGACATAAGTACAAGCAGACTGACTCTTCCTACTGTCTATGTTTTGAAGGAATCCTGTGACATTAGTTATAGATTCCGTTGCTTCACTTCAGGTTTACTGTATCTTTTGGACCTTCTTATTGGCGACGAAACACAGAAATTGCGTCGGAATTAAAAAGAAAATGCACACTGCCGACTTAAGTACAATAAGACTGACTCTTCTTACTGACTATGATTTGAACCATTCCTGTGACACTAGTTGTAGATTCCGATGCTTCACTTCAGGTTTACTGTATCCCTCTGACCTTCTTATTAACGATGAAACACAGATATTGCATCGGATTTAAATACAAAAGGAACAATGCCAACTTAAGTACAACAAGACTGACTCTTCTTACTGACTATGATTTGAACCATTCCTGTGACACTAGTTGTAGATTCCGATGCTTCACTTCAGGTTTACTGTATCACTCTAACCTTTTTATTAACGATGAAACACAGCCATTGCATGGGAATTAAATACAAAATGCATAATGCCGACTTAAGTACAAGAAGACTGACCCTTCTTACTGACTATGATTTGAACCATTCCTGTGACACTAGTTATAGATTCCGATGCTTCACGTCAGGTTTATAGTATCCCTTGGACCTTCTTATTGACGATGAAACACAGAAATTGCATCTGAATTAATTACAAAAGGCACAATGCAGACTTAAGTACAAGAAGACGGACTCTTCTTACTGACTATGTTTTGAACCATTCCTGTGACACTAGTTGAAGATTCCGATGCTCCACTTCAGGTTTACTGTTACCATAGGACCTTCTTATTGACGATGAAACACAGAGATTGCATCGGAACTAAATACAAAAGGCACAATGCCGACTTAAGAAAAAGAAGACTGACTCGTCCTACTGTCTATGATTTGAACGTTTCCTGTGACATTAGTAATGGATTCCGATGCTTCACTTCATGTTAACTGTATAATTTGGACCTTCTTATTGGCGATTAAACACAGAAATTGCATCGGAATTAAATAGAAAAGGCACAATGCCGACTTAAGTACAAGAAGACTGACTCTTCCTACTGTCTATGCTTTGAACCATGCCTGTGACACTAGTTATAGACTCCGATGCTTCAGCTCAGGTTCACTGTATCCCTCTGACCTTCTTAGTGACGATGAAAGATAAAGATTGCATCGGAATTAAATAGAAAAGGCACAATGCCGTCTTAAGTACGAGCAGACTAACTCTTCTTAGTGTGTATGTTTTGAACCATTCCTGTGACGCTAGTTACACATTCCGATGCTTCACTTAAGGTTTACTGTACCCTTGGACCTTCTTATTGACGATGAAACACAGAAATTGCATCGGAATGAAATACAAAAGGCACAATGCCGACCTAAGTACAAGAAGACTGACTCTTCTTACTGACTATGTGTTAAACCATTCCTATGACACTAGTTAGAGTTTGCGATGCTTCACTTCGGGTTTACTGTATCCCTCTGACCTTCTTATTGACGATGAAACACTGTAATTGCATCAAAATTAAATTGAAAAGTGCACAATGCCGACTTAAGTACAAGAAGACTGACTCTTCTTACTGTCTATGCTTTGAACCATTCCTGTGACACTAGTTATAGATTCCGACGCTCCACTTCAGGTTTACTGTATCCCGTGGACCTTCTTGTTGACAATGAAACACAGAAATTGAATCGGAGTTAAATCGAAAAAGGCACAATGCCGAATTAACTACTAGAGGACTGACTCTTCTTACTGAGTATGTTTTGAACCATTCCTGTGACACTAGTTATAGATTTCGATGCTTCACTTCAGGTTTACTGTATCCCTCTGACCTTCTTATTGACGATGAATCACAGAAATTGCATCGGATATAAATACAAAAGGCACAATGCCGACTTAAATACATGTAGACTGAGTCTTATTACTGTCTATGTCTGAACCATGCCTGTGACACTAGTTATAGATTACGATGCTTCATTTCAGGTTTACTGTATCCCTTGCACCTTCTTATTGACGATGAAACACAGATAGTGCATCGGAATTAAATACAAAATGCACAATGCCGACTTAAGTACAAGAAGACTGACTCTTCTTACTGACCATGTGTTGAACCATTCCTGTGACACTAGTTAGAGATTCCGATGCTTCACTTCAGAATCACTGTATCCCTCTGACATTCTAAATGACGATGAAACACAGAAACTGCGTCGGAATTAAATAGAAAAGGCACAATGCCGTCTTAAGTGCAAGGAGACTGACTCTTCTTAGTGTCTATATTTTGAACCATTCCTGTGACGCTAGTTACGCATTCCGATGCTTCACTTCAGGTTTATTGTATCCCTTGGACCATCTTATTGACGATGAAACACAGAAATTGCATCGGAATCAAATACAAAAGGCACAATGCCGACTTAAGTACAAGAAGACTGACTCTTCTTACTGACTACGTGTTGAACCATTCCTGTGACACTAGTTAGAGATTCCGATGCTTCATTTCATGTTTACTGTATCCCTCTGACCTTCGTACTGACGACGAAGCACAGTAATTGCATCGGAATCAAGTTGAAGAGGGCACAATGCCGACTTAAGTACAATAAGACGGACCCTTCTTACTGTCTATGCTTTGAACCATTCCTGTGACAAAAGTTCTAGATTCCGATGCTTCACTTCATTTTTACAGTATCCCTCTGACCATCTTATTGACGATGAAACACAGAAATTGAATAGTAATGGAATACAAAAGGCACAATGCCGACTTAAATACAAGAAGACGGACTCTTCTTTCTGACTATGTTTTGAACCATTCCTGCGACACTAGTTATAGATTCCGATGCTTCACTTCAGCTTTACTGTATCCCTTGGACCTTCTTATTGACGATGAAACACTGAAATTGCATCGGAATTAAATTGAAAAGGCACAATGCCGACTTAAGTACAAGAAGACTGACTCTTCTTACTGACTATGTTTGGAGCCATTCCTGCGACACTAGTTATAGATTCCGATGCTTCACTTCAGGTTTACTGTAACCCTCTGACCTTCTTATTGACGATGAAACACAGAAATTGCATCGGATATAAATACAAAAGGCACAATGCCGACTTAAATACATGTAGACTGAATCTTCCTATTGTCTATGTTTGAACCATTCCTGTGACACTAGTTATAGATTCCGGTGCTTCACTTCAGGTTTACTGTATCCCTTGGACCTTCTTATTGACGATGAAACACAGATAGTGCATCGGAATTAAATACAAAAGGCACAATGCCGACATAAGTACAAGAAGACTGACTCTTCTTACTGACTATGTGTTGAACCATTCCTGTGACACTAGTTAGAGATTCCGATGCTTCACTTCAGGTTCACTGTATCCCTCTGACCTTCTTATTGAAGATGAAACACTGAAATTGCATCGGAATCAAATACAAAAGGCACAATGCTGACTTAAGTACAAGAAGACTGACTCTTTTTACTGACTACAGGTTGAACCATTCCTGTGACACTAGTTAGAGATTCCGATGCTTCATTTCAGGTTTACTGTATCCCTCTGACCTTCGTACTGACGATGAAACACAGTAATAGCTTCGGAATTAAATTGAAAAGGGCACAATGCCGACTTAAGTACAAGAAGACGGACCCTTCTTACTGTCTATGCTTTGAACCATTCCTGTGACAAAAGTTCTAGATTCCGATGCTTCACTTCATTTTTACAGTATCCCTCTGACCATCTTATTGACGATGAAACACAGAAATTGAATAGTAATGGAATACAAAAGGCACAATGCCGACTTAAATACAAGAAGACGGACTCTTCTTACTGACTATGTTTTGAACCATTCCTGCGACACTAGTTATAGATTCCGATGCTTCACTTCAGCTTTACTGTATCCCTTTTACCTTCTTATTGACGATGAAACACAGAAATTGCATCGGAATTCGATACAAAAGGCACAATGCATACTTAAGTACAAGAAGACGGACCCTTCTTACTGTCTATGTTCGGAGCCATTCCTGTGACACTAGTTATAGATTCCGATGCTTCACTTCAGGTTTACTGTGTCCCTCTGACCTTCTTATTGACGATGAAACACAGAAATAGCATCTGAATGAAATGCAAAAGGCACAATGCCGACATAATGTAAAAGAAGACTGACTCATCTTACTGACATTGTTTTGAACCATTCCTGTGACACTAGTTATAGATTCCGATGCTTCACTTCAAGTTTACTGTATCCCTTGGACCTTCTTATTGACGATGAATCACAGAAATTGCATCGGAATTAAATACAAAAGTCTAAATGCCGACTTTAGTACAAGAAGACTGACTCTTCTTACTGTCTATGATTTGAACCATTCCTGTGATGCTAGTTATAGATTCCGATGCTTCACTTCCGGTTAACTGTATCCCTTGGACCTTCTTATTGTCGTCGAAATACAGTAATTGCATCGGAATTAAATAGAAAATTCACAATGCCGACTTATGTACAAGAAGACTGTCTCTTCCTACTGTCTACGTTTTCAACCATTCCTGTGACACTAGTTATGGATTCCGATGCTTCACTTCAGGTTTACTGTATCCCTTGGACCTTCTTATTGACGATGAAATACAGAAATTGCATCGGAATTAAATACAAAAGGCACAATGCCGACTTAAGTACAAGAAAACTGACTTTTCTTACTGACTATATCTTGATCCATTCCTGTGACACTAGTTATAGTTTCCGATGTTTCACTTCAGGTTTACTGTATCCCTTGGACCTTCTTACTGACGATGAAACACAGAAATTGCATCGGAATTAAATACAAAAGGCACAATGCCAACTTAAGTACAAGAAGACTGACTCTTCTTACTGACTATGATTTGAACCATTCCTGTGAAACTAGTTATAGATTTCCGGTGCTTCACTTCAGGTTTACTGTATACCTTGGACCTTCTTATTGACGATGAAATACAGAAATTGCATCGGAATTAAATACAAAAGGCACAATAAATACTTAAGTACAAGAAGACGGACCCTTCTTACTGTGTATGTTTTGAACTATTCCTCTGACAAAAGTTTAAGATTCCGATGCTTCACTTCATTTTTACTGTATCCCTCTGACCATCTTATTGACGATGAAACACAGAAATTGAATCGTAATTGAATACAAAAGGCACAATGCCGACTTAAATACGAGTGGACTGAATCTTCATACTGACTATGTTTTGAACCGTTCCTGTGACACTTGTTATAGATTCCGATGCTTCACTTCAGAAATACTGTATCCCTTGGACCTTCTTATTGACGATGAAACACAGACTATGCATCGGAATTAAATACAAAAGGCACAATGCCGACTTAAGTACAAGAAGACTGACTCTTCTTACTGACTATGTGTTGAACCATTCCTGTGACACTAGTTAGAGTTTGCGATGCTTCACTTCAGGTTTACTGTATCCCTCTGACCTTCTTATTGACGTTGAAACACAGTAATTGCATCGAAATGAAGTTGAAAAGGGCACAATGATGACTTAAGTAAAAGAAGACTGACTCTTGTTACTGACTGTGTGTTAAACCATTCCTGTGACACTAGTTAAAGTTTCCGCTGCTTCACGTCTGGTTTACTGTATCCCTCGGACCTTCGTATTGACAATGAAACACAGAAATTTCTTCGGAATTAAATAAAAAAAGCACAATGCCGACATAAGTACAAGAAGACTGAATCTTCTTACTGATTATGTTTTGAACCATTCCGGTGACACTAGTTATAGATTCCGATGCTTCACTTCAGGTTTACTGTATCCCTAGGACCATGTTATTGACGATGAAACACAGAAATTGCATCGGAACAAAATACCAAAGGCACAATACCGACATAAGTACAAGCAGACTGACTCTTCCTACTGTCTATGTTTTGAAGGAATCCTGTGACATTAGTTATAGATTCCGTTGCTTCACTTCAGGTTTACTGTATCTTTTGGACCTTCTTATTGGCGACGAAACACAGAAATTGCGTCGGAATTAAAAAGAAAATGCACACTGCCGACTTAAGTACAATAAGACTGACTCTTCTTACTGACTATGATTTGAACCATTCCTGTGACACTAGTTATAGATTCCGATGCTTCACCTCAGGTTCACTATATCCCTCTGACCTTCTTGTTGACGTTGAAACACAGAAATTGCATCGGAATTTAATACAAAAGGCACAAAGCCGTCCTAAGTACAAGCAGACTGACTCTTCTTACTGACTATGATTTGAACCATTCCTGTGACACTAGTTGTAGATTCCGATGCTTCACTTCAGGTTCACTGTATCCCTCTGACCTTCGTATTAACGATGAAACACAGATATTGCATCGGAATTAAATACTAAAGGCACAATGCCGACTTAAGTACAAGAAGACTGACTCTTCTTACTGACTATGATTTGAACCATTCCTGTGACACTAGTTGTAGATTCCGATGCTTCACTTCAGGTTTACTGTATCATTCTAACCTTCTTATTAACGATGAAACACAGCCATTGCATGGGAATTAAATACAAAATGCATAATGCCGACTTAAGTACAAGAAGACTGACCCTTCTTACTGACTATGATTTGAACCATTCCTGTGACACTAGTTATAGATTCCGATGCTTCACGTCAGGTTTATAGTATCCCTTGGACCTTCTTATTGACGATGAAACACAGAAATTGCATCTGAATTAATTACAAAAGGCACAATGCAGACTTAAGTACAAGAAGACGGACTCTTCTTACTGACTATGTTTTGAACCATTCCTGTGACACTAGTTGAAGATTCCGATGCTCCACTTCAGGTTTACTGTAACCATAGGACCTTCTTATTGACGATGAAACACAGAAATTGCATCGGAACTAAATACAAAAGGCACAATGCCGACTTAAGAAAAAGAAGACTGACTCGTCCTACTGTCTATGATTTGAACGTTTCCTGTGACATTAGTAATGGATTCCGATGCTTCACTTCATGTTAACTGTATAATTTGGACCTTCTTATTGGCGATTAAACACAGAAATTGCATCGGAATTAAATAGAAAAGGCACAATGCCGACTTAAGTACAAGAAGACTGACTCTTCCTACTGTCTATGCTTTGAACCATGCCTGTGACACTAGTTATAGACTCCGATGCTTCAGCTCAGGTTCACTGTATCCCTCTGACCTTCTTAGTGACGATGAAAGATAAAGATTGCATCGGAATTAAATAGAAAAGGCACAATGCCGTCTTAAGTACGAGCAGACTAACTCTTCTTAGTGTGTATGTTTTGAACCATTCCTGTGACGCTAGTTACACATTCCGATGCTTCACTTAAGGTTTACTGTACCCTTGGACCTTCTTATTGACGATGAAACACAGAAATTGCATCGGAATGAGATACAAAAGGCACAATGCCGACCTAAGTACAAGAAGACTGACTCTTCTTACTGACTATGTGTTAAACCATTCCTATGACACTAGTTAGAGTTTGCGATGCTTCACTTCGGGTTTACTGTATCCCTCTGACCTTCTTATTGACGATGAAACACTGTAATTGCATCAAAATTAAATTGAAAAGTGCACAATGCCGACTTAAGTACAAGAAGACTGACTCTTCTTACTGTCTATGCTTTGAACCATTCCTGTGACACTAGTTATAGATTCCGACGCTCCACTTCAGGTTTACTGTATCCCGTGGACCTTCTTGTTGACAATGAAACACAGAAATTGAATCGGAGTTAAATCGAAAAAGGCACAATGCCGACTTAACTACTAGAGGACTGACTCTTCTTACTGAGTATGTTTTGAACCATTCCTGTGACACTAGTTATAGATTTCGATGCTTCACTTCAGGTTTACTGTATCCCTCTGACCTTCTTATTGACGATGAAACACAGAAATTGCATCGGATATAAATACAAAAGGCACAATGCCGACTTAAGTACATGTAGACTGAGTCTTATTACTGTCTATGTCTGAACCATGCCTGTGACACTAGTTATAGATTACGATGCTTCATTTCAGGTTTACTGTATCCCTTGCACCTTCTTATTGACGATGAAACACAGATAGTGCATCGGAATTAAATACAAAATGCACAATGCCGACTTAAGTACAAGAAGACTGACTCTTCTTACTGACCATGTGTTGAACCATTCCTGTGACACTAGTTAGAGATTCCGATGCTTCACTTCAGAATCACTGTATCCCTCTGACATTCTAAATGACGATGAAACACAGAAACTGCGTCGGAATTAAATAGAAAAGGCACAATGCCGTCTTAAGTACAAGGAGACTGACTCTTCTTAGTGTCTATATTTTGAACCATTCCTGTGACGCTAGTTACGCATTCCGATGCTTCACTTCAGGTTTATTGTATCCCTTGGACCATCTTATTGACGATGAAACACAGAAATTGCATCGGAATCAAATACAAAAGGCACAATGCCGACTTAAGTACAAGAAGACTGACTCTTCTTACTGACTACGTGTTGAACCATTCCTGTGACACTAGTTAGAGATTCCGATGCTTCATTTCATGTTTACTGTATCCCTCTGACCTTCGTACTGACGACGAAGCACAGTAATTGCATCGGAATTAAGTTGAAGAGGGCACAATGCCGACTTAAGTACAAGAAGACGGACCCTTCTTACTGTCTATCCTTTGAACCATTCCTGTGGCAAAAGTTCTAGATTCCGATGCTTCACTTCATTTTTACAGTATCCCTCTGACCATCTTATTGACGATGAAACACAGAAATTGAATAGTAATGGAATACAAAAGGCACAATGCCGACTTAAATACAAGAAGACGGACTCTTCTTTCTGACTATGTTTTGAACCATTCCTGCGACACTAGTTATAGATTCCGATGCTTCACTTCAGCTTTACTGTATCCCTTGGACCTTCTTATTGACGATGAAACACTGAAATTGCATCGGAATTAAATTGAAAAGGCACAATGCCGACTTAAGTACAAGAAGACTGACTCTTCTTACTGACTATGTTTGGAGCCATTCCTGCGACACTAGTTATAGATTCCGACGCTTCACTTCAGGTTTACTGTAACCCTCTGACCTTCTTATTGACGATGAAACACAGAAATTGCATCGGATATAAATACAAAAGGCACAATGCCGACTTAAATACATGTAGACTGAATCTTCCTATTGTCTATGTTTGAACCATTCCTGTGACACTAGTTATAGATTCCGGTGCTTCACTTCAGGTTTACTGTATCCCTTGGACCTTCTTATTGACGATGAAACACAGATAGTGCATCGGAATTAAATACAAAAGGCACAATGCCGACATAAGTACAAGAAGACTGACTCTTCTTACTGACTATGTGTTGAACCATTCCTGTGACACTAGTTAGAGATTCCGATGCTTCACTTCAGGTTCACTGTATCCCTCTGACCTTCTTATTGAAGATGAAACACTGAAATTGCATCGGAATCAAATACAAAAGGCACAATGCTGACTTAAGTACAAGAAGACTGACTCTTTTTACTGACTACAGGTTGAACCACTCCTGCGACACTAGTTAGAGATTCCGATGCTTCATTTCAGGTTTACTGTATCCCTCTGACCTTCGTACTGACGATGAAACACAGTAATAGCTTCGGAATTAAATTGAAAAGGGCACAATGCCGACTTAAGTACAAGAAGACGGACCCTTCTTACTGTCTATGCTTTGAACCATTCCTGTGACAAAAGTTCTAGATTCCGATGCTTCACTTCATTTTTACAGTATCGTTCTGACCATCTTATTGACGATGAAACACAGAAATTGAATAGTAATGGAATACAAAAGGCACAATGCCGACTTAAATACAAGTAGACGGACTCTTCTTACTGACTATGTTTTGAACCATTCCTGCGACACTAGTTATAGATTCCGATGCTTCACTTCAGCTTTACTGTATCCCTTGGACCTTCTTATTGACGATGAAACACAGAAATTGCATCGGAATTCGATACAAAAGGCACAATGCATACTTAAGTACAAGAAGACGGACCCTTCTTACTGTCTATGTTCGGAGCCATTCCTGTGACACTAGTTATAGATTCCGATGCTTCACTTCAGGTTTACTGTGTCCCTCTGAGGTTCTTATTGACGATGAAACACAGAAATAGCATCTGAATGAAATGCAAAAGGCACAATGCCGACATAATGTAAAAGAAGACTGACTCATCTTACTGACATTGTTTTGAACCATTCCTGTGACACTAGTTATAGATTCCGATGCTTCACTTCAAGTTTACTGTATCCCTTGGACCTTCTTATTGACGATGAATCACAGAAATTGCATCGGAATTAAATACAAAAGTCTAAATGCCGACTTTAGTACAAGAAGACTGACTCTTCTTACTGTCTATGATTTGAACCATTCCTGTGATGCTAGTTATAGATTCCGATGCTTCACTTCCGGTTAACTGTATCCCTTGGACCTTCTTATTGTCGTCGAAACACAGTAATTGCATCGGAATTAAATAGAAAAGGCACAATGCCGACTTATGTACAAGAAGACTGTCTCTTCCTACTGTCTACGTTTTCAACCATTCCTGTGACACTAGTTATGGATTCCGATGCTTCACTTCAGGTTTACTGTATCCCTTGGACCTTCTTATCGACGATGAAATACAGAAATTGCATCGGAATTAAATACAAAAGGCACAATAAATACTTAAGTACAAGAAGACGGACCCTTCTTACTGTGTATGTTTTGAACTATTCCTCTGACAAAAGTTTAAGATTCCGATGCTTCACTTCATTTTTACTGTATCCCTCTGACTATCTTATTGACGATGAAACACAGAAATTGAATCGTAATTGAATACAAAAGGCACAATGCCGACTTAAATACGAGTGGACTGAATCTTCATACTGACTATGTTTTGAACCGTTCCTGTGACACTTGTTATAGATTCCGATGCTCCACTTCAGAAATACTGTATCCCTTGGACCTTCTTATTGACGATGAAACACAGACTATGCATCGGAATTAAATACAAAATGCACAATGCCGACTTAAGAACAAGAAAACTGACTCTTCTTACTGACTACGTGTTGAACCATTCCTGTGGCACTAGTTAGAGATTCCGATGCTTCATTTCAGGTTGACTGTATCACTCTGAATTTCGTACTGACGATGAAACACAGTAATTGCATCGGAATTAAATTGAAAAGGGCACAATGCCGACTTAAGTACAAGAAGACTGACTCTTCTTACTGTCTATGTATTGAACCATTCCTGTGACACTAGTTATAGATTCCGATGCTTCATTTCAGGTTTACTGTATCCCTTGGACCTTCTTATTGACGATGAAACACAGATAGTGCATCGAAATTAGATACAAATGGCATAATGCCGACTTAAGTACAAGATGACTGACTCTTCTTACTGACTATGTGTTGAAATTCCTGTGACACTAGTTAGAGATTCCGATGCTTCACTTCAAGTTTACTGTATCACTTGGACCTTCTTATTGACGATGAATCACAGAAATTGCATCGGAATTACAAAATAGGAAAGGCACAATGCCGACTTATGTACATGAAGTCTGTCTCTTCCTACTGTCTATGATAGAACCATTCCTGTGACACTAGTTATGGATTCCGATGCTTCACTTTAGGTTTACTGTAACCCTCTGACCGTCTTATTGACGATGAAACACAGAAATTGCATCGGATATAAATACAAAAGGCACAATGCCGACATAAATACATGTAGCCTGAATCTTCCTACAGTCTATGTTTGAACCATTCCTGTGACACTAGTTATAGATTCCGATGCTTCATATCAGGTTTACTGTATCCCTTGGACCTTCTTATTGACGAAGAAAAACAGATAGTGCATCGGAATTAAATACAAATGGCACAATGCCGACTTAAGTACAAGAAGACTGACTCTTCTTACTGACTATTTGTTGAACCATTCCTGTGACACTAGTTAGAGATTCCGATGCTTCACTTCAGGTTCACTGTATCCCTCTGACCTTCGTATTGACGACGAATCACAGAAATTGCATCGGAATCAAACACAAAAGGCACAATGCCGACTTAAGTACAAGAAGACTGACTCTTCTTACTGACTACGTGTTGAACCATTCCTGTGACACTAGTTACAGATTCCGATGCTTCATTTCAGGTTTACTGTATCCCTCTGACCTTCGTACTGACGATGAAACACAGTAATTGCATCAGAATTAAGTTGAAAAGGGCACAATGCCAACTTAAGTACAAGAAGACTGGCTCTTCTTACTGACTATGCTTTGAACCATTCCTGTGACACTAGTTATAGATTCCGGTGCTTCACTTCGGGTTTACTGTATAAATTGGACCTTCTTATTGACGATGAAACACTGAAATTCCATCGGAATTAAATAGAAAAGGCACAATGCCGACTTATGTACAAGAAGACTGCCTCCTCCTACTGTCTATGTTTTGAACAATTCCTGTGACACTAGTTATGGATTCCGATGCTTCACTTCAGGTTTACTGTATCCCTCTGACCATCTTATTGACGATGAAACACAGATATTGAATCGTAATTGAATACAAAAGTCACAATGCCGACTTAAATACAAGAAGACTGACTCTTCTTACTGACTATGCTTTGAACCATTCCTGTGACACAAGTTCTAGATTCCGATGCTTCACTTCAGCTTTACTGTATCCCTTGGACCTTCTTATTGACGATGAAACACTGAAATTGCATCGGAATTAAATAGAAAAGGCACAATGCCGACTTAAGTACAAGAAGACTGACTCTTCTTACTGACTATGTTTGGAGCCATTTCTGTGACACTAGTTATAGATTCCGATCCTTCACTTCAGGTTTACTGTGTCCCTCTAACCTTCTTATTGACGATGAAACACAGATATAGCATCTGAATGAAATACAAAAGGCACAATGCCGACTTAATGTACAAGAAGACTGACTCTTCTTACTGACTTTGTTTTGAACCATTCCTGTGACAGTAGTTATAGATTCCGATGCTTCACTTCCTGTTTACTGTATCCCTCGGACCTTCGTATTAACGATGAAACACGGAAATTGCGTCGGAATTAAATACAAAAGGCACAATGCCGACTTAAGTACAAGAAAACTGACTCTTCTTACAGAGTATGTTTTGAACCATTCCTGTGACACTAGTTATAGATTCCGCAGCTTCACATCAGGTTTACTGTATCCCTAGGACCTTCTAATTGACGATGAAACACAGAAATTGCATCGGAATTAAATAGAAAAGGCACAATGCCAACTTAAGTACAAGATGACTGTCTCTTCCCACTATCTATGTTTTGAACCATTCCTGTGGCACTAGTTATAGGATCCGATGCTTCACTTCAGGTTTACTGTCTCCCTCTGACCTTCTTTTTGACGATGAAACACAGAAATTGCATTGGAATTAAATAGAAAAGGCACAATGCCGACTTAAGTACAAGAAGACTGACTCTTCTTACTGACTATATCTTGATCCACTCCTGTGACACTAGTTATAGATTCCGATGCTTCACTTCAGGTTTACTGTATCCCTTGGACCTTCGTATTGACGATGAAACACAGTAATTGCATCGGAATTAAATTGAAAAGGGCACAATGCCGACTTAAGTACAAGAAGACTGACTCTTCTTGCTGTCTATGTTTTGAACCATTCCTGTGACACTAGTTATAGATTCCGATGCTCCACTTCAGGTTTACTGTATCCCTTGGACCTTCGTATTGACGATGAATTACAGAAATTGCATCGAAATTAAATAAAAAAGGCACAATTCCGACTTAAGTACAAGAAGACTGACACCTCTTACTGAGTATGTTTTGAACCGTTTCTGTGCCACTAGTTATAGATTCCGATGCTTCACTTCAGGTTTACTGTATCCCTCTGACCTTCGTATTGACGATGAAACACAGAAATTCCATTGGAAATAAATACAAAATGCACAATGGGGGCTTAAGTGCATGTAGATTGAATCTTCCTACTGTCTATGTTTTGAACCATTCCTGTGACACTAGTTATAGATTCCGATGCTTCATTTCAGGTTTACTGTATCCCTTGGACCTTCTTGTTGACGATGAAACACAGATAGTGCATCGGAATTAAATACAAAAGGCACAATGCCAACTTAAGTACAAGAAGACTGACTCTTCCTACTGTCTATGTTTTGAACCATTCCTGTGACACAAGATATAGATTCCAATGCTTCACTTCAGGTTTACTGTATCCCTCTGACCTTCATTTTGACGATGAAACACAGAAATTGCATCGGAATTAAATAGAAAAGGCACAATGCCGACTTAAGTACAAGATGACTGACTCTTCTTACTGACTATATCTTGTTCCATTCCTGTGACACTAGTTATAGATTTCGATGCTTCACTTCACGTTTACTGTATCCCTTGGACCTTCTTATTGAGGATGAAACACAGAAATTGCATCGGAATTAAATATAAAAGACACGAAGCCGACTTAAATTCTAGAAGACTGACTCTTCTTACTGACTATGCTATGAACCATTCCTGTGACACTAGTTATAGACTCCGATGCATTCACTTCAGCTTTACTGTATCCCTTGGTCCTTCTTATTGACGAATAAACACAGAAATTGCATCGGAATTAAATAGAAAAGGCACAATGCCGACTTAAGTACAAGAAGACTGACTCTTCTTACTGACTTTGTTTTGAACCATTCTTGTGACACTAGTTATAGATTCCGATGCTTCACGTCAGGTTTACTGTATCCAAGGACCTTCTTATTGACGATGAATCACAGAAATTGCATCGGAATTAAATATAAAAGTCTAAATGCCGACTTAAGTACAAGAAGACTGACTGTTCTTACTGTCTATGTTTTGAACGATTCCTGTGATGCTAGTTATAGATTCCGATGCTTCACTACAGGTTTACCGTATCCCTTGGACCTTCTTATTAACGATGAAACACAGATATTGCGTCGGAAATAAATACAAAAGGCACAATGCCGACTTAAGTACATGTAGACTGAATCTTCCTACTGTCTATGATTTGAACCATTCCTGTGACACTAGTTACAGATTCCGATGCTTCATTTCAGGTTTACTGTATCTCTTGGACCTCCTTATTGGCGATGACACACAGATAGTGCATCGGAATTAAATACAATAGGCACAATGCCAACTTAAGTACAAGAAGACTGACTCTTCCTACTGTCTATGTTTTGAACCATTCCTGTGACACTTGTTATAGATTCCGATGCTTCACTTCAGGTTTACTGTATCCCTTGGACTTTCTTATTGACGATGAAACACAGAAATTGCAACGAAATTAAATATAAAATGCACAATGCCGACTTAAGTACAAGAAGACTGACTCCTCTTACTGAGTATGTTTTGAACCATTCCTGTGACACTAGTTATAGATTCCGATGCTTCATTTCTGGTTTACTGTATCCCTCTGACCTTCGTATTGACGATGAAACACAGAAATTCCATCGGATATAAATACAAAATGCACAATGTCGACTTAAGTACATGTAGACTGACTCTTCCTACTGACTATGTTTTGAACCGTTCCTGTGACACTAGTTATAGATACCGATGCTTTACTTCAGGTTTACTGTATCCCTTGGACCATCTTATTGACGATGTAACACAGAAATTGCATCGGAATTAAATAGAAAAGGCACAATGCCGACTTAAGTACAAGAAGACTGTCTCCTCTTACTGTCTATGTTTGAACCATTCCTGTGATGCTAGTTATAGATTCCGATGCTTCACTTCAGGTTTACCGTATCCCTTGGACCTTCTTACTGACGACGAAACACAGAAATTGCATCGGAATTAAATAGAAAAGGCACAATGCCGACTTATGTACCACAAGACTGTCTCTTCCTACTGTCAATGTTTTGAACCATTCCTGTGACACTAGTTATGGGTTCCGATGCATCACTTCAGGTTTACTGTACCCCTTGGACCATCTTATTGACGATGAAAAACAGAAATTGCATCTGAATTAAATACAAATGGCACAGTCCCGACTTAGGTACAAGAAGACTGACTCTTCTTACTGACTATACCTTGATCCATTCCTGTGACACTAGTTATAGATTCCGATGTTTCACTTCAGGTTTACTGTATCCCTTGGATCTTCTTATTGACGATGAAACACAGAAATTGCATCGAAATTAAATACAAAATGCACAATGCCGACTTAAGTTCAAGAAGACTGACTCCTCTTACTGAGTATGTTTTGAACCATTCCTGTAACACTAGTTATGGATTCCGATGCTTCACTTCAGGTTTACTGTATCCCACTGAACTTCATTTTGACGATGAAACACAGAAATTGCATCGGAATTGAATAGAAAAGGCACAATGCCGACTTAAGTACAAGATGACTGACTCTTCTTACTGACTATATCTTGTTCCAATTCTGTGACACTAGTTATAGATTCCGATGCTTCACTTCAGGTTTACAGTATCCCTTGGACCTTCTTATTGACGATGAAACACAGAAATTGCATCGGAATTAAATACAAAAGGCACAGTCCCGACTTAAGTACATGAAGACTGACTCTTCTTACTGACTATACCTTGATCCATTCCTGTGACACTAGTTATAGATTCCGATGTTTCACTTCAGGTTTACTGTATCCCTTGGACCATCTTATTGACGATGTAACACAGAAATTGCATCGGATTTAAATAGAAAAGGCACAATGCCGTCTTAAGTACAAGCAGACTGACTCTTCTTACTGACTATGTGTTGAACCATTCCTGTTACACTAGTTAGAGATTCCGATGCTTCACTTCAGGTTTACTGTATCCCTCTGACCGTTTTACTGACGATGAAATACAGCAATTGCATGATAAACAAATTGAAAAGGGCACAATGCCGACTTAAGTACAAGAAGACTAACTCTTCTTACTGTCTATGTTTTGAAAAATTCCTGTGACACTAGTTATAGATTCCGATTCTCCACTTCAGGTTTACTGCATCCCTTGGACTTTCTTATTGACGATGAAACACAGAAATTGCAACGAAATTAAATACAAAATGCACAATGCCGACTTAAGTACAAGACGACTGACTCCTCTTACTGAGTATGTTTTGAACCATTCCTGTGACACTAGTTATAGATTCCGATGCTTCACTTCAGGTTTACTGTGTCCCTCTTACCTTCTTAATGACGATGAAACACAGAAATAGCATCTGAATTAATTACAAAATGCACAATGCCGACTTAAGTACAAGAAGACTGACTCTTCTTACTGACTTTGTTTTGAGCCATTCCTGTGACACTAGTTATAGATTCCGATGCTTCACTTCAGGTTTACTGTATCCCTTGGACCTTCTTATTGACGATGAATCACAGAAATTGCATCGTAATTAAATACATAAGTCTAAATGCCGACTTATGTACAGGAAGACTGTCTCCTCTTACTGTCTATGTTTGAACCATTCCTGTGATGCTAGTTATAGATTCCGATGCTTCACTTCAGGTTTACCGTATCCCTTGGACCTTCTTACTGACGACGAAACACAGAAATTGCATCGGAATTAAATAGAAAAGGCACAATGCCGACTTATGTACCACAAGACTGTCTCTTCCTACTGTCAATGTTTTGAACCATTCCTGTGACACTAGTTATGGGTTCCGATGCATCACTTCAGGTTTACTGTACCCCTTGGACCATCTTATTGACGATGAAAAACAGAAATTGCATCTGAATTAAATACAAATGGCACAGTCCCGAATTAGGTACAAGAAGACTGACTCTTCTTACTGACTATACCTTGATCCATTCCTGTGACACTAGTTATAGATTCCGATGTTTCACTTCAGGTTTACTGTATCCCTTGGATCTTCTTATTGACGATGAAACACAGAAATTGCATCGAAATTAAATACAAAATGCACAATGCCGACTTAAGTACAAGAAGACTTACTCTTCTTACTGACTATATCTTGATCCATTCCTGTGACACTAGTTATAGGTTCCGATGCTCCACTTCAGGTTTACTGTATCCCTTGGACCTTCCTACTGACGATGAAACACAGAAATTGCATCGGAAATAAATACAAAAATCACAATGCCGTCTTAAGTACTAGAAGACTGACTCTTCTTACGGAATATGATTTGAACCATTCCTGTGACACTAGTTGTAGATTCTGATGCTTCACTTCAGGTTTACTGTATCCCTCTGACCTTCTTATTAACGATGAAACACAGATATTGCGTCGGAAATAAATACAAAAGGCACAATGCCGACTTAAGTACATGTAGACTGAATCTTCCTACTGTCTATGATTTGAACCGTTCCTGTGACACTAGTTACAGATTCCGATGCTTCATTTCAGGTTTACTGTATCTCTTGGACCTCCTTATGGGCGATGAAACACAGATAGTGCATCGGAATTAAATACAATAGGCACAATGCCAACTTAAGTACAAGAAGTCTGACTCTTCCTACTGTCTATGTTTTGAACCATTCCTGTGACACTTGTTATAGATTCCGATGCTTCACTTCAGGTTTACTGTACCCCTCTGACCTTCTTTTTGACGATGAAACACAGAAATTGCATCAGAATTAAATAGGAAATGCACAATGCCGACTTAAGTACAAGAAGACTGACTCTTCTTACTGACTATATCTTGATCCATTCCTGTGACACTAGTTATAGATTCCGATGCTTCACTTCAGGTTTACTGTATCCCTTGGACCATCTTATTGACGATGTAACACAGAAATTGCATCGGAATTAAATAGAAAAGGCACAATGCCGTCTTAAGTACAAGCAGACTGACTCTTCTTACTGACTATGTGTTGAACCATTCCTGTTACACTAGTTAGAGATTCCGATGCTTCACTTCAGGTTTACTGTATCCCTCTGACCGTTTTATTGACGATGAAACACAGTAATTGCATGATAAATAAATTGAAAAGGGCACAATGCCGACTTAAGTACAAGAAGACTAACTCTTCTTACTGTCTATGTTTTGAAAAATTCCTGTGACACTAGTTATAGATTCCGATTCTCCACTTCAGGTTTACTGTATCCCTTGGACTTTCTTATTGACGATGAAACACAGAAACTGCAACGAAATTAAATACAAAATGCACAATGCCGACTTAAGTACAAGAAGACTGACTCCTCTTACTGAGTATGCTTTGAACCATTCCTGTGACACTAGTTATAGATTCCGATGCTTCATTTCTGGTTTACTGTATCCCTCTGACCTTCGTATTGACGATGAAACACAGAAATTCCATCGGATATAAATTCAAAATGCACAATGTCGACTTAAGTACATGTAGACTGACTCTTCCTACTGACTATGTTTTGAACCGTTCCTGTGACACTAGTTATAGATACTGATGCTTTACTTCAGGTTTACTGTATCCCACTGACTTTCATTTTGACGATGAAACACAGAAATTGCATCGGAATTAAATAGAAAGGCACAATGCCGACTGAAGTACAAGATGACTGACTCTTCTTACTGACTATATCTTCTTCCATTCCTGTGACACTAGTTATAGATTCCGATGCTTCACTTCAGGTTTACTGTAGCCCTTGGACCTTCTTATCAACGATGAAACACAGAAATTGCATCGGAATTAAATACAAAAGGCACAATGCCGACTTAAGTACAAGAAGACTGACTCCTCTTACTGACTATGTTTTGAACCATTCCTGTGACACTAGACATAGATTTCGATGCCTCACTTCAGCTTTACTGTATCCGTTGGTCCTTCTTATTGACGATGAAACACTGAAATTGCATCGGAATTAAATAGAAAAGGCACAATGCCAACTTAAGTACAAGAAGACTGACTCTTCTTACTGACTAAGTTTGGAGCCATTCCTGTGACACTAGTTATAGATTCCGATGCTTCACTTCAGGTTTACTGTGTCCCTCTTACCTTCTTAATGACGATGAAACACAGAAATAGCATCTGAATTAATTACAAAATGCACAATGCCGACTTAAGTACAAGAAGACTGACTCTTCTTACTGACTTTGTTTTGAGCCATTCCTGTGACACTAGTTATAGATTCCGATGCTTCACTTCAGGTTTACTGTATCCCTTGGACCTTCTTATTGACGATGAATCACAGAAATTGCATCGTAATTAAATACAAAAGTCTAAATGCCGACTTATGTACAGGAAGACTGTCTCCTCTTACTGTCTATGTTTGAACCATTCCTGTGATGCTAGTTATAGATTCCGATGCTTCACTTCAGGTTTACCGTATCCCTTGGACCTTCTTACTGACGACGAAACACAGAAATTGCATCGGAATTAAATAGAAAAGGCACAATGCCGACTTATGTACCACAAGACTGTCTCTTCCTACTGTCAATGTTTTGAACCATTCCTGTGACACTAGTTATGGGTTCCGATGCATCACTTCAGGTTTACTGTACCCCTTGGACCATCTTATTGACGATGAAAAACAGAAATTGCATCTGAATTAAATACAAATGGCACAGTCCCGACTTAGGTACAAGAAGACTGACTCTTCTTACTGACTATACCTTGATCCATTCCTGTGACACTAGTTATAGATTCCGATGTTTCACTTCAGGTTTACTGTATCCCTTGGATCTTCTTATTGACGATGAAACACAGAAATTGCATCGAAATTAAATACAAAATGCACAATGCCGACTTAAGTACAAGAAGACTTACTCTTCTTACTGACTATATCTTGATCCATTCCTGTGACACTAGTTATAGGTTCCGATGCTCCACTTCAGGTTTACTGTATCCCTTGGACCTTCCTACTGACGATGAAACACAGAAATTGCATCGGAAATAAATACAAAAATCACAATGCCGTCTTAAGTACTAGAAGACTGACTCTTCTTACGGAATATGATTTGAACCATTCCTGTGACACTAGTTGTAGATTCTGATGCTTCACTTCAGGTTTACTGTATCCCTCTGACCTTCTTATTAACGATGAAACACAGATATTGCGTCGGAAATAAATACAAAAGGCACAATGCCGACTTAAGTACATGTAGACTGAATCTTCCTACTGTCTATGATTTGAACCGTTCCTGTGACACTAGTTACAGATTCCGATGCTTCATTTCAGGTTTACTGTATCTCTTGGACCTCCTTATGCTCGATGAAACACAGATAGTGCATCGGAATTAAATACAATAGGCACAATGCCAACTTAAGTACAAGAAGTCTGACTCTTCCTACTGTCTATGTTTTGAACCATTCCTGTGACACTTGTTATAGATTCCGATGCTTCACTTCAGGTTTACTGTACCCCTCTGACCTTCTTTTTGACGATGAAACACAGAAATTGCATCAGAATTAAATAGGAAATGCACAATGCCGACTTAAGTACAAGAAGACTGACTCTTCTTACTGACTATATCTTGATCCATTCCTGTGACACTAGTTATAGATTCCGATGCTTCACTTCAGGTTTACTGTATCCCTTGGACCATCTTATTGACGATGTAACACAGAAATTGCATCGGAATTAAATAGAAAAGGCACAATGCCGTCTTAAGTACAAGCAGACTGACTCTTCTTACTGACTATGTGTTGAACCATTCCTGTTACACTAGTTAGAGATTCCGATGCTTCACTTCAGGTTTACTGTATCCCTCTGACCGTTTTATTGACGATGAAACACAGTAATTGCATGATAAATAAATTGAAAAGGGCACAATGCCGACTTAAGTACAAGAAGACTAACTCTTCTTACTGTCTATGTTTTGAAAAATTCCTGTGACACTAGTTATAGATTCCGATTCTCCACTTCAGGTTTACTGTATCCCTTGGACTTTCTTATTGACGATGAAACACAGAAACTGCAACGAAATTAAATACAAAATGCACAATGCCGACTTAAGTACAAGAAGACTGACTCCTCTTACTGAGTATGTTTTGAACCATTCCTGTGACACTAGTTATAGATTCCGATGCTTCATTTCTGGTTTACTGTATCCCTCTGACCTTCGTATTGACGATGAAACACAGAAATTCCATCGGATATAAATACAAAATGCACAATGTCGACTTAAGTACATGTAGACTGACTCTTCCTACTGACTATGTTTTGAACCGTTCCTGTGACACTAGTTATAGATACCGATGCTTTACTTCAGGTTTACTGTATCCCACTGACTTTCATTTTGACGATGAAACACAGAAATTGCATCGGAATTAAATAGTAAGGCACAATGCCGACTGAAGTACAAGATGACTGACTCTTCTTACTGACTATATCTTCTTCCATTCCTGTGACACTAGTTATAGATTCCGATGCTTCACTTCAGGTTTACTGTAGCCCTTGGACCTTCTTATCAACGATGAAACACAGAAATTGCATCGGAATTAAATACAAAAGGCACAATGCCGACTTAAGTACAAGAAGACTGACTCCTCTTACTGACTATGTTTTGAACCATTCCTGTGACACTAGACATAGATTTCGATGCCTCACTTCAGCTTTACTGTATCCGTTGGTCCTTCTTATTGACGATGAAACACTGAAATTGCATCGGAATTAAATAGAAAAGGCACAATGCCAACTTAAGTACAAGAACACTGACTCTTCTTACTGACTAAGTTTGGAGCCATTCCTGTGACACTAGTTATTGATTCCGATGCTTCACTTCAGGTTTACTGTGTCCCTCTTACCTTCTTAATGACGATGAAACACAGAAATAGCATCTGAATTAATTACAAAATGCACAATGCCGACTTAAGTACAAGAAGACTGACTCTTCTTACTGACTTTGTTTTGAGCCATTCCTGTGACACTAGTTATAGATTCCGATGCTTCACTTCAGGTTTACTGTATCCCTTGGACCTTCTTATTGACGATGAATCACAGAAATTGCATCGTAATTAAATACAAAAGTCTAAATGCCGACTTATGTACAGGAAGACTGTCTCCTCTTACTGTCTATGTTTGAACCATTCCTGTGATGCTAGTTATAGATTCCGATGCTTCACTTCAGGTTTACCGTATCCCTTGGACCTTCTTACTGACGACGAAACACAGAAATTGCATCGGAATTAAATAGAAAAGGCACAATGCCGACTTATGTACCACAAGACTGTCTCTTCCTACTTTCAATGTTTTGAACCATTCCTGTGACACTAGTTATGGGTTCCGATGCATCACTTCAGGTTTACTGTACCCCTTGGACCATCTTATTGACGATGAAAAACAGAAATTGCATCTGAATTAAATACAAATGGCACAGTCCCGACTTAAGTACAAGAAGACTGACTCTTCTTACTGACTATACCTTGATCCATTCCTGTGACACTAGTTATAGATTCCGATGTTTCACTTCAGGTTTACTGTATCCCTTGGATCTTCTTATTGACGATGAAACACAGAAATTGCATCGAAATTAAATACAAAATGCACAATGCCGACTTAAGTTCAAGAAGACTGACTCCTCTTACCGAGTATGTTTTGAACCATTCCTGTAACACTAGTTATAGATTCCGATGCTTCACTTCAGGTTTACTGTATCCCACTGAACTTCATTTTGACGATGAAACACAGAAATTGCATCGGAATTGAATAGAAAAGGCACAATGCCGACTTAAGTACAAGATGATTGACTCTTCTTACAGACTATATCTAGTTCCAATTCTGTGACACTAGTTATAGATTCCGATGCTTGACTTCAGGTTTACAGTATCCCTTGGACCTTCTTATTGACGATGAAACACAGAAATTGCATCGGAATTAAATACAAAAGGCACAATGCCGACTTAAGTACAAGAAGACTGACTCCTCTTACTGACTATGTTTTGAACCATTCCTGTGACTCTAGTTGAAGATTCCGATGCTTCACTGCAGGTTTACTGTAACCCTAGGACCTACTTATTGACTATGAAACATTGAAATTGCATCGGAACTAAATACAAAAGGCACAATGCCGACTTAAGTACAAGAAGACGGAAGCTTCTTACTGTCTATCTTTTGATTCATTCCTGTGACAAAAGTTCTAGATTCCGATGCTTCACTTCAGGTTTACTGTATCCCTCCGACCATCTTATTGACGATGAAACACAGAAATTAAATCGTAATTGAATACAAAAGGCACAATGCCGACTTAAATACAAGAAGACTGACTCCTCTTACTGACTATGTTTTGAACCATTCCTGCGACACTAGTTATAGATTCCGATGCTTCACGTCAGGTTTACTGTATCCCAAGGACCTTCTTATTGACGATGAATCACAGAAATTGCATTGGAATTAAATAAAAAAGTCTAAATGCCGACTTAAGTACAAGAAGACTGACTGTTCTTACTGTCTATGTTTTGAACCATTCCTGTGATGCTAGTTATAGATTCCGATGCTTCACTACAGGTTTACCGTATCCCTTGGACCTTCTTATTGACGACGAAACACAGAAATTGCATCGTAATTAAATAGAAAAGGCACAATGCCGACTTATGTACAAGAAGACTGTCTCGTATTACTGTCTATGTTTGAACCATTCCTGTGACACTAGTTATGGATTCCGATGCTTCACTTCAGGTTTACTGTATCCCTTGGACCTTCTTATTGACGATGAAAGTAAGAAATTGCATCGGAATTAAATACAAAAGGCACAATGCCGACTTAAGTACAAGAAGACTTACTCTTCTTACTGACTATATCTTGATCCATTCCTGTGACACTAGTTATAGGTTCCGATGCTCCACTTCAGGTTTACTGTATCCCTTGGACCTTCCTACTGACGATGAAACACAGAAATTGCATCGGAAATAAATACAAAAATCACAATGCCGTCTTAAGTACTAGAAGACTGACTCATCTTACGGAATATGATTTGAACCATTCCTGTGACACTAGTTGTAGATTCTGATGCTTCGCTTCAGGTTTACTGTATCCCTCTGACCTTCTTATTAACGATGAAACACAGATATTGCGTCGGAAATAAATGCAAAAGGCACAATGCCGACTTAAGTACATGTAGACTGAATCCTCCTACTGTCTATGATTTGAACCGTTCCTGTGACACTAGTTACAGATTCCGATGCTTCATTTCAGGTTTACTGTATCTCTTGGACCTCCTTATTGGCGATGAAACACAGATAGTGCATCGGAATTAAATACAATAGGCAAAATGCCAACTTAAGTACAAGAAGACTGACTCTTCCTACTGTCTATGTTTTGAACCATTCCTGTGACACTTGTTATAGATTCCGATGCTTCACTTCAGGTTAACTGTACCCCTCTGACCTTCTTTTTGACGATGAAACACAGAAATTGCATCAGAATTAAATAGAAAAAGCACAATGCCGACTTAAGTACAAGAAGACTGACTCTTCTTACTGACTATATCTTGATCCATTCCTGTGACACTAGTTATAGATTCCGATGCTTCCCCTCAGGTTTGCTGTATCCCTTGGACCATCTTATTGACGATGTAACACAGAAATTGCATCGGAATTAAATAGAAAAGGCAGAATGACGTCTTAAGTACAAGCATACTGACTCTTCTTACTGACTATGTGTTGAACCATTCCTGTTACACTAGTTAGAGATTCCGATGCTTCACTTCAGGTTTACTGTATCCCTCTGACCGTTTTATTGACGATGAAACACAGTAATTGCATGATAAATAAATTGAAAAGGGCACAATGCCGACTTAAGTACAAGAAGACTAACTCTTCTTACTGTCTATGTTTTGAAAAATTCCTGTGACACTAGTTATAGATTCCGATTCTCCACTTCAGGTTTACTGTATCCCTTGGACTTTCTTATTGACGATGAAACACAGAAATTGCAACGAAATTAAATACAAAATGCACAATGCCGACTTAAGTACAAGAAGACTGATTCCTCTTACTGAGTATGTTTTGAACCATTCCTGTGACACTAGTTATAGATTCCGATGCTTCATTTCTGGTTTACTGTATCCCTCTGACTTTCGTATTGACGATGAAACACAGAAATTCAATCGGATATAAATACAAAATGCACAATGTCGACTTAAGTACATGTAGACTGACTCTTCCTACTGACTATGCTTTGAACCGTTCCTGTGACACTAGTTATAGATACCGATGCTTTACTTCAGGTTTACTGTATCCCACTGACTTTCATTTTGACGATGAAACACAGAAATTGCATCGGAATTAAATAGAGAGGCACAATGCCGACTGAAGTACAAGATGACTGACTCTTCTTACTGACTATATCTTGTTCCATTCCTGTGACACTAGTTATAGATTACGATGCTTCACTTCAGGTTTACTGTAGTCCTTGTACCTTCTTATTAACGATGAAACACAGAAATTGCATCGGAATTAAATACAAAATGCACAATGCCGACTTAAGTTCAAGAAGACTGACTCCTCTTACTGAGTATGTTTTGAACTATTCCTGTGACACTAGTTATAGATTCCGATGCTTCACTTCAGGTTTACTGTATCCCACTGAACTTCATTTTGACGATGAAACACAGAAATTGCATCGGAATTGAATAGAAAAGGCACAATGCTGACTTAAGTACAAGATGACTGACTCTTCTTACTGACTATATCTTGTTCCATTTCTGTGACACTAGTTATAGATTCCGATGCTTCACTTCAGGTTTACAGTATCCCTTGGACCTTCTTATTGACGATGAAACACAGAAATTGCATCGGAATTAAATACAAAAGGCACAATGCCGACTTAAGTACAAGAAGACTGACTCCTCTTACTGACTATGCTTTGAACCATTCCTGTGACTCTAGTTGAAGTTTCCGACGCTTCACTGCAGGTTTACTGTAACCCTAGGACCTTCTTATTGACTATGAAACATTGAAATTGCATCGGAACGAAATACAAAAGGCACAATGCCGACTTAAGTACAAGAAGACGGACCCTTCTTACCGTCTATCTTTTGATTCATTCCTGTGACAAAAGTTCTAGATTCCGATGCTTCACTTCAGGTTTACTATATCCCTCCGACCATCGTATTGACGATGAAACACAGAAATTAAATCGTAATTGAATACAAAAGGCACAATGCCGACTTAAATACAAGAAGACTGACTGCTCTTACTGACTATGTTTTGAACCATTCCTGTGACACTAGTTGTAGATTCCGATGCTTCACGTCAGGTTTACTGTATCCCAAGGACCTTCTTATTGACGATGAATCACAGAAATTGCATTGGAATTAAATACAAAAGTCTAAATGCCGACTTTAGTGCAAGAAGACTGACTGTTCTTACTGTCTATGTTTTGAACCATTCCTGTGATGCTAGTTATAGATTCCGATGCTTCACTACAGGTTTACCGTATCCCTTGGACCTTCTTATTGACGACGAAACACAGAAATTGCATCGTAATTAAATAGAAAAGGCACAATGCCGACTTATGTACAAGAAGACTGTCTCTTCCTACTGTCTATGTTTTGAACCATTCCTGTGACACTAGTTATGGATTCCGATGCTTCACTTCAGGTTTACTGTATCCCTTGGACCTTCTTATTGACGATGAAAGTCAGAAACTGCATCGGAATTAAACACAAAAGGCACAATGCCGACTTAAGTACAAGAAGACTTACTCTTCTTACTGACTATATCTTGATCCATTCCTGTGACACTAGTTATAGGTTCCGATGCTCCACTTCAGGTTTACTGTATCCCTTGGACCTTCCTACTGACGATGAAACACAGAAATTGCATCGGAAATAAATACAAAAATCACAATGCCGTCTTAAGTACTAGAAGACTGACTCATCTTACGGAATATGATTTGAACCATTCCTGTGACACTAGTTGTAGATTATGATGCTTCACTTCAGGTTTACTGTATCCCTCTGACCTTCTTATTAACGATGAAACACAGATATTGCGTCGGAAATAAATACAAAAGGCACAATGCCGACTTAAGTACATGTAGACTGAATCCTCCTACTGTCTATGATTTGAACCGTTCCTGTGACACTAGTTACAGATTCCGATGCTTCATTTCAGGTTTACTGTATCTCTTGGACCTCCTTATTGGCGATGAAACACAGATAGTGCATCGGAATTAAATACAATAGGCACAATGCCAACTTAAGTACAAGAAGACTGACTCTTCCTACTGTCTATGTTTTGAACCATTCCTGTGACACTTGTTACAGATTCCGATGCTTCACTTCAGGTTTACTGTACCCTCTGACCTTCTTTTTGACGATGAAACACAGAAATTGCATCAGAATTAAATAGAAAAGGCACAATGCCGACTTAAGTACAAGAAGACTGACTCTTCTTACTGACTATATCTTGATCCATTCCTGTGACACTAGTTATAGATTCCGATGCTTCACTTCAGGTTTACTGTATCCCTTGGACCATCTTATTAACGATGTAACACAGAAATTGCATCGGAATTAAATAGAAAAGGCACAATGCCGTCTTAAGTACAAGCAGACTGACTCTTCTTACTGACTATGTGTTGAACCATTCCTGTTACACTAGTTAGAGATTCCGATGCTTCACTTCAGGTTTACTGTATCCCTCTGACCGTTTTATTGACGATGAAACACAGTAATTGCATGATAAATAAATTGAAAAGGGCACAATGCCGACTTAAGTACAAGAAGACTAACTCTTCTTACTGTCTATAATTTGAAAAATTCCTGTGACACTAGTTATAGATTCCGATTCTCCACTTCAGGTTTATTGTATCCCTTGGACTTTCTTATTGACGATGAAACACAGAAATTGCAACGAAATTAAATACAAAATGCACAATGCCGACTTAAGTACAAGAAGACTGACTCCTCTTACTGAGTATGATTGAACCATTCCTGTGACACTAGTTATAGATTCCGATGCTTCATTTCTGGTTTACTGTATCCCTCTGACCTTCGTATGGACGATGAAACACAGAAATTCCATCGGATATAAATACAAAATGCACAATGTCGACTTAAGTCCATGTAGACTGACTCTTCCTACTGACTATGTTTTGAACCGTTCCTGTGACACTAGTTATAGATACCGATGCTTTACTTCAGGTTTACTGTATCCCACTGACTTTCATTTTGACGATGAAACACAGAAATTGCATCGGAATTAAATAGAAAGGCACAATGCCGACTGAAGTACAAGATGACTGACTCTTCTTACTGACTATATCTTGTTCCATTCCTGTGACACTAGTTATAGATTCCGATGCTTCACTTCAGGTTTACTGTAGAACTTGGTCCTTCTTATTAACGATGAAACACAGAAATTGCATCGGAATTAAATACAAAAGGCACAATGCCGACTTAAGTACAAGAAGACTGACTCCTCTTACTGACTATGTTTTGAACCATTCCTGTGACACTAGATATAGATTCCGATGCTTCACTTCAGGTTTACTGTATCCCTTGGACCTTCTTATTGACGATGAATCACAGAAATTGCATCGTAATTAAATACAAAAGTCTAAATGCCGACTTATGTACAGGAAGACTGTCTCCTCTTACTGTCTATGTTTGAACCATTCCTGTGATGCTAGTTATAGATTCCGATGCTTCACTTCAGGTTTACCGTACCCCTTGGACCTTCTTACTGACGACGAAACACAGAAATTGCATCGGAATTAAATAGAAAAGGCACAATGCCGACTTATGTACCACAAGACTGTCTCTTCCTACTGTCAATGTTTTGAACCATTCCTGTGACACTAGTTATGGGTTCCGATGCATCACTTCAGGTTTACTGTACCCCTTGGACCATCTTATTGACGATGAAAAACAGAAATTGCATCGGAATTAAATACAAATGGCACAATCCCGACTTAAGTACAAGAAGACTGACTCTTCTTACTGACTATACCTTGATCTATTCCTGTGACACTAGTTATAGATGCCGATGTTTCACTTCAGGTTTACTGTATCCCTTGGATCTTCTTATTGAAGATGAAACACAGAAATTGCATCGAAATTAAATACAAAATGCACAATGCCGACTTAAGTTCAAGAAGACTGACTCCTCTTACTGAGTATGTTTTGAACCATTCCTGTGACACTAGTTATGGATTCCGATGCTTCACTTCAGGTTTACTGTATCCCACTGAACTTCATTTTGACGATGAAACACAGAAATTGCATCGGAATTGAATAGAAAAGGCACAATGCCGACTTAAGTACAAGATGACTGACTCTTCTTACTGACTATATCTTGTTCCATTTCTGTGACACTAGTTATAGATTCCGATGCTTCACTTCAGGTTTACAGTATTTCTTGGACCTTCTTATTGACGATGAAACACAGAAATTGCATCGGAATTAAATACTAAAGGCACAATGCCGACTTAAGTACAAGAAGACTGACTCCTCTTACTGACTATGTTTTGAACCTTTCCTGTGACTCTAGTTGAAGATTCCGATGCTTCACTGCAGGTTTACTGTAACCCTAGGACCTTCTTATTGTCTATGAAACATTGAAATTGCATCGGAACTAAATACAAAAGGCACAATGCCGACTTAAGTACAAGAAGACGGACCCTTCTTACTGTCTATCTTTTGATTCATTCCTGTGACAAAAGTTCTAGATTCCGATGCTTCACTTCAGGTTTACTGTATCCCTCCGACCATCTTATTGACGATGAAATACAGAAATTAAATCGTAATTGAATACGAAAGGCACAATGCCGACTTAAATACAAGAAGACTGACTCCTCTTACTGACTATGTTTTGAACCAATCCTGTGACACTAGTTATAGATTCCGATGCTTCACTTCAGCTTTACTGAATCCCTTGGTCCTACTTATTGACGATGAAACACTGAAATTGCATCGGAATTAAATAGAAAAGGCACAATGCCAACTTAAGTACAAGAAGACTGACTCTTCTTACTGACTATGTTTGGAGCCATTCCTGTGACACTAGTTATATCAAGGTTTTAAACATGGCTGCAGCAGCAACTGTTAAAATTCTTCACAATGAAGGATGGCAGCCAAAAACAGTTGCAGGATAGAATTTTTTTATTAAAATTCTTGACAAAGGTTTCGGTACATATAAACATACCTTCATCAGAAGTAAAACATCCTGAATAGAAAGACACACTCCTTAGAAAAGCCATATCTACGAAAGTGAGAAACAGAAGCTTAAATAACGGTGAAATTGCTAAAGTCATACAGGCACACAATCTTTAGTACTTACTAAAATTACATCATGCACTGGAGAATAATAAAACAATTATGCCAAAAGGCGTCGTCAGTAATTAAAATATCATCTCCATTTGTGCCACATGTGTAGTAGGCACAGGATCAAAGCGAACAGTTTAACAATGTTACTTCGCCTATGAACTGTTGAGACACGAGTGTGAAGGCACTAAGGTAGATTGTTTCGCCGAGAGAGGGCACTTGCATGTGCCAGACTCGCGCATATTACAATCCATAAATACATACATAAGCGCATCAAAAATTATTAAAGGTCGTGTTAATTCAAACTTTGTCTTTATAAATAAAGCGTATCACGCCAATTAAAGACATTTATGTAAACTAGAAATATAGAACCAAATTTACCTGTGTCCTAGTGTCAAACGGATAAAGCTTGCGCTTGGAACATCTAACGAGAGAGGGCACTACTCTAATGCGCGAGAGTCTCGCGTAACGTAGGCAGTGAAATACATACTAGCGAAACAACCAAAATGTTATAATAAAGCGAAACCATCTGTGTGTATGAATAAAACATAGTAGTTATTTAACCACACATACACATTGAAATTCATAATTAACAAACATCACAATATGTAGATCCCAACAAGACAGGAAAAGCGCATTTCACCGGCATCAACAAGCAAGAAAATAACTCCTAGTCAGCCAGACTATATTACATTAAGGCAATGATCGGTTTGAAACTGTCTAAAAAATTTTTGTTAAGAATAAAACCATCTTTTAGAGACAGATGGTTGAAAATCTCTAAGTCTTCGAGCAAGTCTAGTTTGTCACCTTTATCAGCTTCATGAAGCAGCTCTACGTCGTCCAGTTCACTTGGCGTGTGCTGTAAGAGCCATAGATGTTCAGCAAAGGTGGAATTATATACGTTTTCCCCATTTTTACCTAACCTGTGTTCTTTATACCTAACTTTAATGGGTCTACCTGTCTGCCCTATGTAATAGTTTGGGCAGTCGTTACAAGTAATTTTGTATACACCGGACTTAGTGCTGAGTTCTTCTCGTGCTCCAATATTATGAATTACTCTACGTTTGAGGCTATTATTTACGGAAAAAGCAACTCTATAACCGTATTGTTTCTGTAAAAGTCTTTTAATCTTATATGAAACGTTCCCTAAAAATGGAATAGAAATAAAGTTATTACTCTCATAGTTTTTTGCCCTGTTATCTCCTTGACCTTGGTCAAGAATGTTAATAAAAAAATTCTATCCTGCAACTGTTTTTGGCTGCCATCCTTTATTGTGAAGAATTTTAACAGTTGCTGCTGCAGCCATGTTTAAAATCTTGAAATATGTACCTGCCCAGGTTTCAAAGGCTGTTTCGAATTACATGGACATCTCATTTAAAATCCTGAAAACAGGTATGGCTATTGACTTCACTAAACAGTGTGAGAGACGCCATTTGACACCGAATTATGTGGAGGCTTTTATCAATGTGAAACAGTGTAAGAAGTTTCCATCTACTAAAGCTAAACTGGTGAAACAAATTATGAGTGACAGAATCAGTGACCTTTATAAGAAGAAAGATAAACTAAATGAAGAAGCTTACTCTTTGTATCTCTGTATTACTAGAACTTTTAAAGATTATTTTAACTTTCACGTAGACAGTGTTTGGCATAGTGTTAATGAGTGGTTACACAATCGTAAGGTTGAAATTCAGTGTAGGCATGATTTTAAACTTCATAAACTGGAAAATGTTACCCCAAAATCTAAAGTTGTTCATGCAAAAAGAACTGTCAATTGCGATCACCAATTTTTCGACAGAGTACTAAACAAAACTTCTATAAGCTTTACCCCTCAAGAAAGCACCATGCTAGCGAGAGGTTTTAAATACAATTTCATGCCTGATATTAACGATCCTAAAGTGATAGATAATTTTATTGTTGACCTTAAAGTTGGTCTTGACCCCGTAAAAACTGAAAAATCCCAACAAAATGGGATAGCTCATGAATGTAGCGCAATTATAGAAAGAGAGGTGAAGTCGGTAAAAAACAGTGATTTAAAACAGAGAGGTGGTAACATTATTACTAGTATTAACCGTAAATTAAAAAATAATGAGGCTCTCATCACTAAATCAGACAAAGGAAATTCGCTTGTTGTAGCATATAAAAGTGAATACATTGCTAAAACTTTGGCTTTTTTCGAAGAAAATGGTATATTTGAAATTGAGCAGGATCATACCCCTACGTTACAAAAGCAAATTAGAGATACGTTAAGAAGAAGTAAACATCTTATGAAAGAGTTTCAAAAGAAAACCTTAATTAACATGAACCCTAGAGCACCTACGCTTAGAAGTCAGTTTAAGGTACACAAAAGTCAACACCCAGTTCGTCCCATTGTTAATGGAATAAAGAGCCCACATCACAAATTAGCGAGATTTTTACACACTAAAATTAAAGAAGCCTTTTGTTTTTGAAAACAATTACTCTGTTACAAATAGTGCTGAGGTAATAAACAAGCTAAAATCAATAGAGATCACTTCTTCCTCTCTTTGGTTTCTTTTGACGTCGTAAGTTTATACACTAATGTTCCAGTGGATATCACTCTTAAGATTATTGAAGGTAACATTCGACAACATAAAACTTTAAGTGAGCTACAGTTGTCGGAACTTATGTTACTACTGCAGGTTGTACTAGATTACAATTACTTTCAGTTTAATGGTAAAATGTATGAGCAACCATTCGGCTAAGCCATGGGTTGCCCGTTAGCTGGCATCTTTGCTGACATCTTTATGAATGCACTAGAAGAAAATTTCTTCAAAAACAACCCTACGTTAGGCAATAAGATTTCTTTTTATGCTCGTTATGTTGATGATATACTCATACTATTTCAAGGTTGTAACCAAGATCTACAACAACTGTTTCATGTTTTCAACAGTTTCCACGAGAAAATGAAATTTACAAAAGAGATACAAAATAACGAGGGAGAACTCAATTTTCTTGATTTGAAACTTAAGTTATCGGGTAATACTATTAGCTTCGACATTTTCCGTAAAGAAACTTCTTCTGATAATATTATTCCAGCAGATTCCTGTCATCCTCAAACTCACAAGATCGCCTTTTTTCACTCTGCAGTTCATCGCGCTGTGAGCACACCTTTAGCACAGAATTGTTTTGAAAAATGAAATATTTTTATTAAAATCAATAGCTACTAACAATGGATACGACCCTAAATTAATTGACCAAATTGCTAAGAAAAAAACAGCTGTAAAATTTTCTACTTTAGGAGATAACAGGGCAAAAAACTATGAGAGTAATAACTTTATTTCTATTCCATTTTTAGGGAACGTTTCATATAAGATTAAAAGACTTTTACAGAAACAATACGGTTATAGAGTTGCTTTTTCGGTAAATAATAGCCTCAAACGTAGAGTAATTCATAATATTGGAGCACGAGAAGAACTCAGCACTAAGTCCGGTGTATACAAAATTACTTGTAACGACTGCCCAAACTATTACATAGGGCAGACAGGTAGACCCATTAAAGTTAGGTATAAAGAACACAGGTTAGGTAAAAATGGGGAAAACGTATATAATTCCACCTTTGCTGAACATCTATGGCTCTTACAGCACACGCCAAGTGAACTGGACGACGTAGAGCTGCTTCATGAAGCTGATAAAGGTGACAAACTAGACTTGCTCGAAGAATTAGAGATTTTCAAGCATCTGTCTCTAAAAGATGGTTTTATTCTTAATGAACAGGTGCAGCTTCGAAACAAAAGTTTTTTAGACAGTTTCAAACCCCTCATTGCCTTAATGTAATATAGTCTGGCTGACTAGGAGTTATTTTCTTGCTTGTTGATGCCGGTAAAATGCGGTTTTCTTGTCTTGTTGGGATCTACATATTGTGATGTTTGTTAATTATGAATTTCAATGTGTATGTGTGGTTAAATGACTACTATGTTTTATTCATACACACAGATGGTTTCGTTTTATTATAACATTTTGGTTGTTTCGCTAGTATATATTTCACTGCCTACGTTACGCGA